>NC_090937.1:954591672-954911285 GCF_040938575.1 Ambystoma mexicanum | reverse complement strand
ACTTTATATAAATCTACCAGCTGTTGCCATTTTTTTTGTCTTTTGTAGGTACTCCATTTACTAAGATAATTAAAGATTGCTGCATTGGACGTTGCACTCCTAGAGTATGCACATGTTCTTTTAGATCTAATGGTAAATAAACTACTTTTCCACTAATGCCTTTTACCAATTCAGAGGGAGGTAATTTTGCTGTTTTTGGTTGAAGGCGTATTATTGCTTGAAATAGGTGTACTGTTTGAATTATGATGCTCTCATATAAATTAAGTTGTTGTAGGGGTTTTGGTACTGGGTATAATTCCAAATTATTTGTGATAGCACGTGAAGGAGTTTGGTTGTTGTCAAGTTTTGTAGTGCAGTAACTGCAAAGTATTAAGGGCTCAGTTATTTCGTATTTGTTTTCTACTACAGGGTAGAGAGCTAATTCAAACCATTTAGAATCTTCATTGTCTTCTATTTTGTATGATAGGTCTACAGTTTTTGTGTTACTTTTATAAAAAGTTCTACGGCAACATACACATACATGGTTTGGTACTTCAGCTGATGTACTTTTAAATTTGAGTATTTCTTTTTTGTATATGTTTAGCAAAAGGTTGCCATGTGTAGAATTGTTGCTTAATTGGTTTAAAGCTATTTCATTCTGTAAATGGCTTTCACTTCCAAAATATTTTTTCTGGATATAGTGAATTTCCTCAAGTAGGTCTTTTGCTGTACCATGTAGAAGGATGTTATTTAACTTTGCTAGTGCTAAAGCAGCACTTTTAGCATTGTACAGTTTATAGACTAGATTTCTTATAGTTGAATGATGTGTTGATATCCTTTTGTTATCATGGAAAGTGGTTTTACAAGTAGGTCCTGTAATGCAGGCCAATGAATCTCCTTGTAGTCCTGTCTACTTGCGCACTGGACAGGTATCCATATTTTGCAGTAATTTAATTTTCATTTTGTCTTTGCTTTTTACATATTTATTGAGGAATTGGCGTAAAGATTTGAAACATTGTTTGGGAATGTTACACATTGACGTGCATGGCCATTTGTACACTAGACGTTCTGATTCAGTTGAATGGAGGGGTAATTCTAAGTTTTCAGGGCATATTTTTGTAAGGAGTTCTTCTTGTTCCATTAAGGTATTATTCACTTTTTCATAACCTCGACCACTGCTATGTATGGCAATTGTATTTGTTTGCTTTTGTTTGTACGCTTCTTCATTAAAATATGGTACTGTGCTCGTAGTGTGATTCCATTCACCTCAGTAGATACTTAAGAAGTTCTTTCTGTTGACATTTCGCTTATTGAGAAGTATTTTTTGTAATTTAGTTATCCGTTTTGTTAGTGGTTTCATTTTGTTTAACAGTAAAATAAATAACTTTCTTTTGAGAAGAATTGCACTGTCCATCAACGCTTCTAAGATTAATTTCCTACGATAGGTTTTAAGCATTGAACCTGATTTCTCTCCTGTTTTTATAAGATTTTGAAGGACTTTGTGATGGTACATTTTGGCTAAAATACTTTTATTGGTATGCTTACTTTGCACTATATTAAAATTTAAAGAAGTAGTTTTATCTGTAGTGATAGCTGATTTTCTGTTAATTGTTTTTTGGTTTGTTTTACATTTTGATAGAAGAGGCAAAGTTTTTGTGCTTGAAACATCTTGTGTTTCACTAAATGACTGTATTAACTGTTTTGTTTCAACTTTTTTTACAAATTCTGCTAGAGATGGATGCTTATGTTGGACACTTATTTTAATTTGCTCTACTTTTGCGTTGCTTTCTACGGACTTGACTTTTGGTAGGCATTCTTTAGGGTCTGTTGAAAAAAATAAAGAAGGTATGGGTTGGGGTGTTCTGGAATGTATGTGTGCTGTGTGCATGAGTATTTGAGTAAGATGATAAAGATGTATGTAATGGTGTGTGATTGTGCATTGGGAACTACAACTAGTAGGGATAGGTATTCTTGAATTTATGTGTTACTAAACTGGGGTTCCGATGACAAAAAAAAAGTAAGCTAGTGATGTGGAAAAGTACAAATAGTAAATCTAATGTATACAATTAAAACAGTTGTTTGTTCTATAATATGAAAATTGTCGCGATTCAGTTGGGTAATTTGTGTGTCCAAAAATAGGAATTTGTGGGCCATTCTGGCTGTAAATCGCTGTTTAAGACATGGAGATTGTTGGACAAAATGGTACACAATCTCTATTTTTAGGCACAGAAATAGCTTGTATTAACTTTACAGTATGTTTGAGTAATAATACAAATATTATGGTGATATTCTACTTACTTTTTTTCCTAAATTAACAGGTAACTTCTTAGTTCTTCTTTGTTCTTCGAATTCGGCTGCTTCTTTTCAGGAGACTGGTCTTCACTGCAATTGTAAAAGATTCAAATTAGTAACTTTGTTTTTATATAGCGCTGTTTTTAATTTAGATATTGATTTTTTTAATTGAAATCCTCAGCGCCTTCTACAAAACCATTAAACTAATTTATTTACATAAGATACATTGCATCAGTACAGTACATATGATATGTTCTTAATGAACAAATGGTATTGAATGACTAACTGTAGAAAAAAAATATCTTTACTATGTCTTGTGAAATTTATAATATGCCAGTGAATACCACTATTTCTGTAACTAAGCTGTTCTAGGTAATAGTGCCTCAATGTCATGTCTAAATTAAAGTAATTAAGTAAATAAATAAATAAAAACAAAAAAATATGAAATTGTGTAAGTATTTTTTTTAAAGATTTAAACATAGATTGTGCTTGCATGCAATTTTGTTTGAATATATGTAGTCTATATATTTCATTTAAAAAATGTTAGTTTAACATGATTTGAGTGTGTGTGTATAAAGAAAGTAAATAGTATAAAGGTTTATAAGTGATAGTCGATTTTAGGAAATTGAAAAAAAATACAGTAAATTCATTTTACAGATTACACAAGCTAAAATGTATTCATCTACTGTACAGAAAATATGCATACCTGAAGTTTGTGTTCATGCATATGGATATGCATGGAGCTGCAAGTAGAAATCTTGGAGATTTGTACAGTATTTCTGGTAGATGGTGATTGCCAATGATATGACACTTGTACTCAGAGAGATTCACAGTACATTTGCAGTGCTATCTATGACCATGCAATTAGATATAGAGGTCTTGAATGTGATTGGTGCATGGTCATGTGACTTCTTAGCTACATCCAATGAGAGAATGGCAGAGAGAGTGAAGTGGAAATGGTAGAAGGGCTGTTCATGTTACGATATGTCCGCGGACATGACAGTAGTTTGCGGACATCGGGAGTTACATCCGGGGATATTTGGGTTCAGAAGTTATGCAAATGAGAATGAGTACTGAAAGGGATTGGTCAGGAAAGTTTAATGGGTGTGTTGTGCCAGAAGAGAGTTTCTCATATACTGTTTTTGCTGAGAGAAAAACAGATAGCTATGGTTGGGTGTTTTAGGAAAAAGATTATATGGATTTTGTGAGATTCATGGATATATTGGTTGAAGGTGCGTGCAGAAAGCTGTGGAGTAGCTGTAGATCTTGGATTCCCACATGTGGAAGTACACTGGCATGGAGTACGTGGAATAATGTGGTTGGACTTGCTACCTCTCTGTGCTACTTTGGAGACAGAGCAACATCCAGACATAATTGTAATTCATTGGGGAGGGAACAGTTTAGGACATGTGACTGGATTTTTTTTGCAATTTGTTATGAAAGAAGGACTTGGGAAGGTTATGGACATGTTTCCTAATTGTCAAGTGATATTTTCACGGATTGCGCAGAGACAAATGTGGCTTCGTTCTTCTTCATTTGGTCCACAAATGGAAAAAGCAAGGCGCAATGTTAATAAAGCTGTTTGTGCCTTTCGAAAAGATTTTGGCATGTCTTCTTTTCACAATGAAAATATTCTGTTTCATAGTACAAACATTTTTCGAAGAGATGGAGTCCATCTTACTTGTGGTGGCAATCAGATTTTTTTGAGAAATGTACAAAATGCATTGCAACCTTTTTTGGAATTACAACATCCATTTTGAAGAAGGTGTTAAGCATTTATAATTTTTGACTTACAAACACCTCCCAAAGGCTCTTTTCAGAGCCACCACTTCCTCCCAGAGAAAATTGCAATGTTTGTGATAGGGTAGCAACCCAATTTTTTAAATGTTCCCGAACTGTCCGCGGACTTCTAAAAAATACAAAGGGCCCTGCTTCATTTATTTTCACTTCTATTTTTTAACTGTGAAAGGCGGCTCTGAAAAGAGCCTTATTTTTTTGTTGATTTTTGATATTTTGTATTTTTTTTGTTTTTTTTATACACGACACACTAGGAGAGGAGAGGAAAGGAAGGTAAAGGGGGGGACACCAACCACAGGGATAAGAAAGGGTGAGCTGAGAGAGGAAGATGTAGAGTGGGTTTTATTTGGGTAGTGAGCAGATCTTCTCGTGCTCTGAGACGATAGTCTCAAAAGCACTACAAAGTCGCTCCCCCTGCAGAGTACTGTGTCACAGTACATACATACAACTGTGACCCTCGAAAGGTAAGGGTCATCAGCATTCTGTATGGCCTATGAGGCAGCTTGAGGAAGACGCTGTCACACAGAGGTGGTACTTGTGGTGACAGGATCAGAAACAGAGGATGAAGTAGAGGAAATCAACCTGCTACGTTCTTCGCAAGGTACAACACTGCGAATAGCCCCAGAGTGAAATTACCTCAGGTGTCGCCTCATAGTAGTGGTCCCAAAGCTGTACTTACAGTGCTTCCCGTGACTGAGTATCATTTTGCACTCATTGCAGGTAACACGGTTCGCACGAGCCTTAGGACCATTCCCATGAATGGTAAATAACCGCCACGCCCAAGACTCACGCCTATTGCGGGTAGTAGGGATTTCCTCTACCTCATTCTTATCATCCTCTTCTTCCTCCGCTGCATCCTCACTCCTGTTCCCCTCTTCAGGCCCTTGGGGAGGTGGTGGTGGTGGAGGGGGTGGGGGTGGTGCTGAAGCAGGTGCAGCACCAGGTGGCAGTAGTTCAGCCATGGATGCCATCTCGATGATGGTGTAATCTGCAGGTGGCAGCAGAAATGGCTGTGTTCTGAAGAATAGCCAGAAACACAATGAGAATAAGCTCTAGGGCGTGGTCTTTTATAGGGGTGCTTGTGCGCAGTCCGCGGACAGATAAAACACAAAAAAAGTTCGAAAAATTTCAAAAGGTATGTAGAAACTCAGGATTACTATGTGGGACTTGTGCCATGGTGAGATTTTATTGAAAAATATTATGGAATAATTGAAAATGTACTTTTAAATTGTTCGGGGACACGAACAGTGTCTGCATTCAGAACACACGATCAGTGTGGGCGCAGTCATATGATCCTTTTGCGTACAAGTCCGAGAAGGAAGCGCATGTCCGCAGGACACCAAATGCACAGAGATTGGTTAGCGCATGCGCGTTGATGTTCGACGGACACTGTTCGGGTCCTGAAGTAATTAAAAATGCGTCACACGTGAAACGAACATTTCAGGACACTGCGTGTGCTCTTAGAACAGTTTAAACTTGCTAGCGAACAGTAAGGACAGATATAGTGTTCTATGGGACACGTCCAATTTCGTTTATGTACGAACACTTCAGGACACCAATTGTGTTCTTAGAACAGTTTCAACTTGCTAGCAAACAGTACGGACAGGTATAGTGTTCTTTAAGACACCTCCATTTTCGTTTAATTACGAACAATTCAGGACACCGCGTGTGTTCTTAGAATAGTTTCATCTTGCTAGCGAACACTACGAACAGGTATAGTGTTCTTCAGGACACCTCCATTTTCGTTTACGTATGAACATTTCAGGACACCAATTGTGTTCTTAGAACAGTTTAAACTTGATAGCGAACACTACGGACAGATATAGTGTTCTTTAGGACACTTTAATTTTTTTTTTTACGAACATTTCAGGACACCGCGTGTGTTCTTAGAACAGTTTGAACTTGCTAGCGAACAGTACGAACAGGTATAGTGTTCTTCAGGCCACTTCCATTTTCATTTATTTACGAACATTTTAGAACACCTGCACTGTCCGCGGACACCTACATTGTTTTAGAAAAAAAAAAAACCGAAACTATTTACAACACAATATAAAAATTAAACTTTATTTAACATATATTAATAATTTATGACAGAGAAGGTGATGCAGAAACAGAAACAAAAACAGGAGAATTAGGGGTTTCAACATGATTGTTATTAGGTGAAGAAGGGATGGAAGTCTCATCAAAACGTTTTGGGTTATGGAGAGGGTTTGGGGATAATTGAATGGGATATGGTGAGGAGGGACAAGTACATGTGGGGCAATGGTACAAGGTTTTTGGTTTAAAATGATCTGCCGCAAAAGTTTTCAAATTATTAAAATTAGTCAACACTAAATCCATTTTTACTTCTATACTGTGAAAAGTGTTATCCATAACAGGTTTTTCTGAAGTATTTTCTATTTTGGTATGCTCTGCACAAAACAAAATATATATATGTTAAATGTATACAAAATAATGATAAATAAATGGTTTCTATTATAAAGTGTTTACCATTAGTTTCACTATCTTGTGACATTTATTCATGTGGGAAATGTTCCTCTAGCCATTCCAGAGTACTAGACATTTCTGTTAGAAAAAAAAAAGATAATGGGCCTCATTACGACCCAGGCGGTAAGGGTTTTACGGCGGCGTAAACAGCGCCGACCCTTACCGCCTGAGTACGAGGTCCCTTAGCGCCATGGCGGACTTAACACCTGCTTTTAGCAGGTGTTAAAATCCATGGCGCTAAGGGACCATGGAGTTAATTACGCCACCGTATTTTACGGTGGCGTAATTAACGCCTTCCCCACTCCCATTATGCCCTATGGGGCAAAAATGGGAATGGGGAAGGGTAATTGGGGATTGGGGACTTACCGCCCCGCCAAGGTCGGAATGGGGCGGTAAGTCCGCCAACCACCATAGTTTACGCCATGGTGGTAAAGTCACGGCCCAGGCGGTAACTTACCGCCTGGGTCGTAATGAGGCCCAATATATTTTTTTTTCTAATGCAGAAAGTTTATAAATACATGAATAAAATTAAGTAAACTTACTATTTCAGTGGGTCTGCTCTTGTTCTCAGTTCTGTCGTGTTTGTGAGGTAATTATGTTGGAAGCCAATTTATCTTCTTGTGGTATATTCCATTTGTGATGTCATCTTTGATGTCCTGGGTGTTAGTGTTAGCAGTGCAAGGTGGCGCGAGTTATGGTTGCTTATCTTACCATAACTGCCGAATTTCAGGGGTTTTTTGGTTTTACTTTGAACCATAACGTCCCTTTAACAAGTGTTTTTACACTGAATATATATATATATATATATATATATATATATATATATATATATATATATATATATATATATATATATATATATATATATATATGGCAGAAACTAGGAGAGGGGCGCACTCCAGTTCCCTGCACAACCTTCCAAGATTGTGAGATTGGGCGTGAGCTTTTTCCTTGCTAACCTGATGACTACATCCACCAGAAGCCCTTGCAGCAGATTATCATCACCTGCACTTGCTGTGAGCTGCAAGTTAAGACAGCCTCCCTGATGGCGTGTATTGGCACAGAAACCGGTCGGAGGAGAACGCCAGTGGCTTGGAAGGTTGTGCAGGGAACTGGAGTGCGCCCCTTTCCTCGTTTTTGCCATATATATATATATATATTTATGATGTTCATTACCTAGGGACACTGTTGTATGGGAAGCTATGCCATGGAATGTTTATTGGTTCAGGTTCTGGTGAGGTCACAGAACCTGTATGTGTTTATGTTGTTCCTAAAGTTCAACAGTTTGTCAGTTGAAGCTACTTGTTGGAGTAGAGGGGTCCTCTGTTGTTGTGGAGGTCTTTCTCTCCTGTTAACCTAATACATACTTATCATGAAGACTTACCTGTGTCCAGAGCGTCTTCGCAACAATGGCAATGAGGATGGGATGACAGGAGCCTTCCTGCAACTAATCTGCCTGCACGTCGCTCCGCTGCCCAAAAGCGTAGTAGCGACCGCCGAGGGAGAGAGCCCCCATCGTGAGCTGCTTCGTGCTCTGGGCCGCTCCGCTTATCCTAGCGTTGCAGCGGCCGCCGAGACTAGCAAACAGATGCCCTGGCACCCAGAGTGTGCCGCCCTCCGGATTACGCTGTCTCATAGCAATTAAATGCCCGCGCTGCCGAGCGACGAGTCAGTTTTTTGCTCGTTTCGCCTCTCCCAAGAGGCCTCGCCAATCCCGCAGCTGTAACCCGCGTAGCCTCTCCAGTACCGTTTGTCGCAACTGCTCGGAGACGTGATTGCTGCGATTGGACTTGCGTTCCCTGAAGGGGGGGTGCGCAGCCTAGAGACTCCACAGAGCACGTCACCGTACATCGGAGAGGAGGTGAATAGCACGAAAGTAAAGTGAGCAGCCAAGACCGAGCGGAGCTCGTTACCGTACATTCGGTAGGAGGTATGCAGCTCGAGAGACTATTGAGTGGCTAAGATAGGGCAGAGCACACTACCGTACAGTCGGTAGGAGGTGCGCAACACAGAAGAAAATCATTCATCGTGTGGATCGTGTTGTTTTTTGGATTGATCTGCAATTTACGGGGAATTTCGATTTTGCAAGTTTCTATCTAAAGACGAAAAAGGGGCAGCATGTCAAGCAGTTGAAGTCCAAGTGTACACCAGGTCGCCGTGTTGATAGCAAGTGGCATCCGTAGTGTGTTTATCTTATTGATGGAGGCCAGAGGATCAGCAGATCACACAGATTTGTATTATGGCAGGTTTGCCGGGTATCGCAGGACCACCAATTTTTATGCCAGTTCCCGGTCCAGCAAAGATCATGTGGGCTCAATGGCGCAAGGGGTTTTTACACTACATGAAGGCAGCCGGTGGAACTTCTTATTCCAGTGAAAGGAAATTGGGGTTATTACTGCATTTTCTAGGATATGAGGGCCAAAGAATATACAACACTTCCTCAACCTCTTGGAGATGGCGGTGGGGATGACATGAACTAATTTGATTTAGCTTTGATGAAGTTGGATAAGCATTTCAATCCCAAGACCAGCACAATATTGGAGCATTATAATTTCGGCATGCGTGTACAGGCGTCTGGAGAATCGGTGGAAGAGTATGTGACGGCGCTGAGACATCTCGCCTTGTCCTGCAAATTTCAAGAAGCATTTGACGAACACATATGCGATCAATTCATGACACATTGTAGGGCCAACAAAATTTGCGAAGAACTATGGTTAAGGGATGAGCCAAATTTATACGAAGTATTGGACATTGCAAGGCAAGTGGAACACTCCTTAGCATGTGTGACCAAATTATCCAGAAACGAATTGGGAGAGTCAAAGGAGAGCAAGTCTGAAGTTTTAAATGTGACCGACGGGAAGAGCAAAAGGAAGTCCAAAAATCGCCAGTCAAATCGTGTGGCTGTGGAGGAGAAGAGAAATCAAGATCTACCGCAGAAGGCAGAAAAAAAGGATGAGAGACTTTGTTTCCGATGCGCGAGCAACACACACTTTGCATCTTCTGTTGTGTGCCCGGGTCGCAGGGCCACATGTGCGAGGTGTAAAAGGAAGGGTCATTAAGCGAACTGTTGCAAAAACTTTCAATTCGGACAATTTGTTCAAAAGAAGGTTCTTTATGTGAATGAAGAAGAAGATGGAAGGTTGTCCGAGGAGGAAATAACACTTCCAATGCAGAATGTTGTTGTCAATACTGTTAATGTTGTCATGGAGGGTGAAAGTACAGATGATTGTGAGCGTACGTATGCTCTGGTGAAAGTGAATGGTCATGAGGTTTCCATGATGGCGGATTCTGGGTCTAAAATTACTTTGGTGTCTAGAACTGTATTTGAGAAGGACATGGATGGTAAGATGTCGGCCTGTCAAAACCTGATATAAAACCAGGTGGATACAATCAGGATAAAATTGAACTGTTGGGGTATGCGTGGAGCGAGTTCGAATTTAAGGGCCGGAAATGCAATGGCAAAGTATACATAACCAAAAAGGGTCAATCCTTACTGGGATGGAGGGAGCAGAAAATCCTTGCCATCAGATTAGATCCTAACAAAGAAGAACAAGTATATCAGGTGTCAGAACCACATGCAGGTTCGTGCAAATATGTGGTAGGACACATAGGAGTATTTGATGGAAGTATAGGGAAGGTGAAAGGTTTTATACACCAAATCATATTGAAAAGGAATAGCGTGCCTGTTGCTGCGAAACTTAGGCCAGTACCTTTGTCATTAAGGGAAGGGGTCACGAAAGAGTTGATGAAACTATTACAGTTGGGTGTCATTGAGAAGGCAGGCGGAGTTGAATGGCTATCCCCGGTTTTGGTTGTCAAAAAGAGTTCTGGGGATCTAAGACTATGCATAGACATGCGTGAGCTCAACAAATGTGTGATGGTTGATAGGCACCCATTGCCGAATATGTGTGAGATGTTGACCATGGTGGGGCGAGGGAAGTTTTTTTCGAAATTGGATATGGCGTCTGCTTATCACCAGATTGAATTGGAGGAAGGGTGCAGAAAATGTACCGCCTTCATCACCCATGAAGGTGTGTTTCAATTCAGAAGGAAGCCTTTTGGGTTGGCATCGGCCTCATCGGTATTTCAAAAAGTCATGGACCAGTTACTCAAGTGTGTGAAGGGGGTATTTTGCTTCCAAGACGATGTGTTGATTTGTGGGGAAACCCTTGAAGAACATGACAAAAGTCTGTATGAGGTGTTGAACATTTTTGAAGAAAGGGGGATCACCTTGAAGCAAGAAAAGTGTAAATTAAATGTGCTGTTTCCAAGGTAGATTACCTAGGACACAAGGTATCATATGAAGGGGTAAAACCTAAAGAGAGTATTGTGAATTCCACAAAAGAAATTGAAAGGCCAACCAATAAGAGTGAACTACGTTCATTCTTGGATATGACGGAATTTTATCAAAAATTTCTAATGAACTATGCATCCAAGGTGTTGGAAATGAGGAAGATTCTAAGGAAAGGGGTAGAGTTCATATGGAATCGAGAGTGTGATATGGAATTTAGAAGGATCAAGCAAGAGATTGATATGGCTCGTCCATTAGGATGTTTTGACACGAAGAAACGATCTATTATTACTGTTGATGCCAGCGAAGGTGGGCTGGGAGTAGTGCTCTCGCAGAGACAAGATAATGGGTCGGAAGAGGTGATAGCGCATGCGTCACGTGGTCTGAAAGGTGCAGAGTTGAGATATTCTGTTCTCAAAAAGGAAGCTTTGGCATGCTATTGGGGTGCTGAGCGGTTTAGAAATTTTGTGTGGGGTATGGAATTTATTCTACAGACGGATCACAAGCCTTTGAAAGTTATTTTTGAAAGTAAGGGTTTAGACAAGGTTTCGCGCAGAGTAGCCGGGTGGGTTACCAGGATGCAGGTGCACAATTTCACAATGGAGGTTATACCTGGGAAGGAGAACATGCTTGCCGACAATCTTTCAAGGGTAAGGGTTGCATCCCAGGAAGGGTTAGATGAGGAGATGGAAATGGAAATGGTATTTGTGAACACAGAGGGAATTGTGTCCAGACAAGAGTGGTTGGTGGAGGTAGGGAGGGACGTGATAATAAATAAGGTGATCACATATGTAACGGCTTCTGTTTGGCCTAACAAATCTGAATTGGACGAGGGTGAGAGGCCTTATTGGGAGGTCAAAGATGAACTATCTGTTGTGGATGGCATACTGTTCAGGTGGGAGAGAGCAGTTGCTCCAGCAGGTATCCGCAAGAGGATTATCGACCTAGCTCATAGTGGCCATAGTGGCGTTACCAAGACCAAAGGGGTGTTAAGATCAGATTATTGGTGGCCGGGATTCGACAAGGAGGTTGAGAACCGTCTAGCAGAATGTCATTTTTATATCAAGAGTGGGAAGGGGTTAAGGCTAGAAAACAACCTCTGATTGATGTTGGTGTTCCAACAAAAATTTGGAGTGACATAGCAATGGACATCCTGGGTCCGGTTGATCTAGGATATGGCCGAGGAAGGTATGTGGTTCTGGTGGTTGATTTATTCTCCAGGTGGGTAGATTTCAAGGTTGTGTGTGAAATATCGGGAGAAAATATGGTGAAGGTTTTACAAGAAATGTTTGCGAGTGAGGGTCTACCTGAAAGTGTCCTTACTGACAATGGAACTCAGTTCACCGGTGGGTTGCTTCCTGCATATTTAAAAAGGTGTGGAGTAAGCCATGAGAGGGCAGCTCTGTATCATCCTGAAACAAACGGGATAGTTGAAAGACTAAATAGATGTGTGATGGAAAGTGTACGCATGGGAGAGCAGTGTGGCTTCGATAAATTAGTGACCATTCAAAACAGAATGTGGGCGTTGCGCATGCCACCTCACGCGACCACTGGCTTGTGTCCATTCGAAAGCCTCTCTCGAAGCGTGTCCTCCATGGTTAGGGAGGAGCAGGGAATCGGATGTGGTTATTGATGAAGTGAGAAATGCCCTTAAGAAGAAGAAGAGTGAATGGGTCATGCAAGAAAACAAAAGAAGAGGAAGAAAGGAATTGCATGTGGAGCGAGGTGATTGGGTAAGAATAAAGAAGGGTGTGGTGAAGAGAAAAGGAGAGTCATTATACTCAGATCCAGTCAGAGTAGTTGCTGTTATGAAGGGTGCAGTGCTTGTGGAAGGTGGTCAGGTTTGGACAAAAGTAGAGTCTCTACTGTGAAAAGAGGTCAAGTGTGAGGATCAGTGGTGGTGTGTATGAATTTTTGGAAAAAAGGGAGATGTGCTATGATGTTCATTATCTAGGGACACTGTTGTATGGGAAGCTATGCCATGGAATGTTTATTGGTTCAGGTTCTGCTGAGGTCACAGAACCTGTATGTGTTTATGTTGTTCTTAAAGTTCTACAGTTTGTCAGTTGAAGCTACTTGTTGGAGTAGAGGGGTCCTCTGTTGTTGTGGGGGGTCTTTCTCTCCTGTTATCCTAATAAATACTTATCATGAAGACTTACCTGTGTCCAGAGCGTCTTCGCAAACATATATATATATATATATATATATATATGTTTCCACTACGCATTATAGCAGTGCTGGACAGTAACAAGAAGGCCTCATTTTTTGTGTGTCGCAGTTAAAAAGCAAATTGAATTACAAAGTGAATCTCAGCAGACAAGGCTGGGTGACCCAAGAAGCCAAGGTCTTATCAAACTGGAATGAACTGACATTGGATACAAAATCGTGTGAAAGAACAAAACTCCTGTTCAGAAGGTATGAACATTACAAGAAAGACGTCAGAGGTTTATTAAAAAATAATATTAAATGCACAAAAAGGCTTGATTCCATGGTCTCCAGTCACATGGAAGCATGAAGTTGGACGAACAAAATGGTCACACCTATGCACAAGGGCAGACCGTGCTTCTCATTCCCTAAATTTCTCAGAGGTAAGAACACTCTCAAGGCCGAGCTTCAAAGGCCTAATTGACAGCAGACAACTTAGGTGATGATGGATTGATATTCTAATTGGTGGTAAGCAATAGCTAAAGCAAGCTCACTAGCACCTGGATGGCCTGCCTGCATGCTGTTAGACATAGGTGGAAAAGAACTGACGGAGGCTAGAGTGCCAACCAATTGTAGAGGACTGTGTATTTAGGAGTCCTATAGTTGTACAAACCAATGGGACATTGTGTATTTAGTGACGTTCATAGTGGTCATTTTTAGGGGAGGGCTTAGTTGCCCCAGCTGATATTAAGTAACCAATCACATATTCATACTTT
Source organism: Ambystoma mexicanum (assembly GCF_040938575.1). NCBI lineage: Eukaryota > Metazoa > Chordata > Amphibia > Caudata > Ambystomatidae > Ambystoma > Ambystoma mexicanum. The sequence continues at coordinate 954,897,518 of NC_090937.1, read as the reverse complement.
TTAGACTATTATGGATTGTATACTTAGCTGTTCACTCCTATCCAATCACCCATACTCGTGGGTTTTTTGTAGTTTGACACATAGGATGATGTTAGTACATACATAAGTTAATGCCATTGATGAAGAGTTTTCCTTATAAAGTCTAAGTTTTTACTAAGGATGTTTGAGTAAGAGGATCGAGCAAATTATTTAATGTTTGTCATGCTCCCTGTTTTAGATACTTGATATTAAAACAGTCTTACTTTTGCCAACTACCTGAGTCGTCTCGATTATTGATGTATGAATACAAATCTGCATCCCCATCTTGCTACACATCAAAGGGGCTGGGATATCCAGTTCACTTAGTTAAAGAGTTATATAAGAGACGTCATTTGCGGGTCCCCGTGAGGGGACCAGAATGCTAACAACGGGTCCCGCTATGGGAGTCTAGGTTCAAATTTCTTCTGTTACGTATGTAAAAAACGTATTCTCTTATCGGGGCTTCTCTCATGATTTATCTATTGCTTGGCCACACTCAAGTCAATGGGCCTCATTACAAGGTTCACTAATAGCGCCATGGCTACCCCCTTACGCATACCAGGTCCGGGTTCCCTTAATGGGGAATTACCAGGCCATTTCAACCTTGGAGGACCCGGTGTTTCCCCATTCAGGGAACCCATCCCCATTCCAATTCAAGCCCCCATGGGAATGCGTGCTAACACGGCATATGAGTCACCTATGCAGACAATGATACCGAGAGGGATGTAATCTCTAAAGTCCCAAGGGACAGGAGAGACGCGATAAAGAGAGAAGTGATCGAGCAAGCACATCTCTAGATATAGGAAGAGAAATAAAGAGATGGAAGGGAGAAAGAGACAAAGCTGATAAGATAGCACTTCTACAGAATGAATGGATGGGTGGCCAGATGTTGTTTACACTTAGTGGTAATGGCATCGAGGCTGTAAGATAAAAGGAAGATCAAGATGAGCAAGATAACAAAGATAAAGAAAGAGAGGAATTATTCAAAGATGAAGGACCGAAAAGAAAGGATAGGTAAAGACGAGAGCAGCTATTTCAAGAGGAGCAGTCAAGAAAACAAGAGAGAGCAGAAGAGCAAAGAAAACGTGATAACAGACAAAGAGTGATCGATGAGCAGAAAAGGCTAGAACAAAAAAGAATAGAAGAGGAGGAACAGAAGTTAAGAGATAAGAGAATACAAAGATGAGAAGATACGCAGGACAAACGAGAGAAGAGATATGAAGAAAAAAGAAGACAGAGTCAGAGATGAAGCAAGGAAAAGTAGAAAATTTACAGAGAATATGGAATTTAAAAGAAGGCAGAAACCATGCAATCTCGAACACCTGGAAAATGAGATAAGGGACCCTGAACCAGCAGTAGCATGGGAGGAAATAGAGGAGTTCTTCCCAGAATACGAGTCATTAGCAGGCACATCTAGAGCAAATCTAGAAGACGAGTTTGACTCTAGGAGCATTGGGGAAGCGATTGATAAAGTATATCATGAGATGAGAGCTCAGAAAGAGTCAAAGCGAAAGGGAAAAAATTATCGACTTGAGAGCACTCAGTTGTATGACACTGAGGGAACCTCATGCAGTACGAGGCAGAATGAGCTGTCTTTAGACAATTTAGACAGACTGACTTTCAACAGAGAGGAGGAGGGAAGAAGTTGTACGAGTTGGGCACAAGAAATGTAAGACAAAGACAGAGATACCTTCCATGGGGAAGAGAGAGGGAACATATGTGGTCCTGAAGGATGTTTTTCAATGGAGAAAGAGGTCAGATGGTCAGATTTAAATGCACCAGTAACTAGGCCGTCAGAACCATTAACACAGTCAGACCGACCTAAAGGGCAACTGCATGGTGAGAGGGGGGAGTTGCTGCCTTATGTGAGCAGATTAAGATTGCTACCAGGGAGAAGGCAATGTGGGAATATTGTCCCTGCGGTGGAAAGACAAATGATCAGAGATGAGAATGAGTTTGGGGCATCACAGTTTCCCTTATTGGAAAAAGGAGGGGCCAGACCACCATATGTAAGATGGCCACAGATGGACAAGGAAAATGTAAGGTGTAAACTCCTGAGTTTAACTTCTGACACTGAGAAATGGATACATGATTTAGAAAAAATGACGGGGGAAACATGTTAGCTATAGGGGACATTAATGGTCTCCTAATTGCCATATTTGGTGCGAAAGCTGATGACATGTGGAGAAGGGCAGGATATGCTGGTGTTGTTACAGTTGACACTGCTCACGATGAAGCACCATTCAATAATTGCAGGGTGGCAGTATAGAAATCGCTTAGAGTACTGTATACAGACACGTCCAACATCAAAGATATAATGACGAAAAAGATGCAGGACAGAGATGATCCACTTGTTTACATTCAGAATTTTCAGGAACAATGGTCCTTGGAGACGCGCAAATCTTGGAGGAAATCTATACCTGTGTCCAATAATATATTGTGCCAAGAGATGCCAAACCCTGTACAGAAGCAGCTCAAGAAGTTAGTGGGTATAAAAGCTAAACCATGGTCGGAGATTCAGCTGACCATTGCGCATTACTGCAGACTCTTGCAGGAAAAGAAGCGCAAGAAAGATGATATTAGGAAAAGCGAAGAGGCAAAATTAACACAGAAGTAACTGTCCAAGCATGCCATTGAAGGGGCAATGTTGACTAGTGTGGATGGATCGAATTCACAGCAGATTACACATTTTCCACAGGTGAGTAACCAAAGGCAGTTTCATCAGAGCAATAATGGGTTTACTCTGCGAGGAAGGGGTAGATTTTGAGGAAGAGGTTTTCAGAATAATCGAGGGAATTGGCAGAATAATCAGGGAAGCTTCAAGACCAATCAAGGAGGGTTTCAAAATACACAGCATGATGGTCAAAACATGCAAGATGGGCAGATTAGGAGGCCACCCACATGTTGGACATTGTCATGGGTATCAGGCAGGTAGTTGGGGCAAGCTGGGTGGAGGCTTGGCAGGCTTGGCATAGGCAAACAAAGAACCCATAACAAAACACTCCTTTCATTCCTTCCTAGTGTTTGTAGTAACTTCCTGGTTACCACTTCCTGTTGCCAAACAGGAAGTGTATGATAACTCATGAGCTCTCTAGTGTTTGGGTGTGGCTGGCTATATAAACCACACCCAAGATTCTTCCAGTGTTTCGTGTTGCTTACTGTGAGCTGTATAAGCAACACACTTGTGCTCTGGATCAACCTGCTTCTGCTTACCTGCTCAGGATCATTCAGCTTCAGCTTACCTGGTTCTTACTCCACGCTGCAGCTATCCCCAGTCAAGAGGGGACTTCTACTCCGGCACCTGTAAGAACAAAGAAGAACAGCGTTAACACGCGCACATCAGTAGCACTGCGCATACTCACCAAATATTCCCGCGACACTGGAATACAGGTTAGTTGCACAAGCGCACAAACCCCTGTAAGAAAGAAGAGACATTATTCATTGCGCTCGCTCCAATTAGGCAGACACTTATTTCACTGTGCTCTCTCTCTCTCTACGTGGTGCATACTTACCAAAAGCCTCCGTGCAAACTTACCTAACCACCAAGTCTCCAGTAGCACTGAACCCGGACTCAAGGCGCTAATACCACATAATTTCTCCTGCAAGGGAAAGGGAGAGACATTACCAGGCACGCTCGAATTGAAGGCGCTGCACAAACTTAGCAGCAGCTAGCTTCTACACGCAGCACTACTCACCCACAAAAATACCGGCAAACAAAGACAATACGGACAATTTTGGACACTCAAAATTCTCAGCGCAACGTTCACTTGTGGGAAGGACTTTCTAGCAAGTGAAGAAACTGGCACCTTCAACTCTCGGCCTTGCTGTGAAGGCATAAAACAGCGTTTGGCATCTGGTCCTACAGACATTAGCACCAATCACATGAGTGAATCGCACCCCTGCAAATGCAGGATGGAGTGCACACCCTACTAAAGATCAAGGTAAGCTCATAGGGGGACATCACAACACACAAATTACTTCTAGTTTATTGAATATCTAGAAGTCCATACTCTATCACAACATATAACCTCATTTCAAGATGGCCGATCTTTCGTCCTGATTACTCCTTAGTCCTTTTTTATCTATAACTCTAGTCCTCTATTTATCTCCATGGTCACATGCTGTTTCCATGGTTTGTGAACAACAAGCTGCTCGGCTGAACAGACCCTGTTCCGGATTGTCCCCCTACGCTCCAAGTAAGCACTAATGCATTAGCATTTGTCTATCTAGGGACCAGGGATAAAGTTCCTTAGTCTCATTATTCTTTTTTCCTTACATTTTCTTTAGTTGATACTCTACCTAATCCATTACTGCCAGATTCTTCAGCTGTAGACCGGCCGCACAAAATTGACATCAGTTTCACATCAGCTTCAAGAATTGTGCCTTGTGCACATCCTAATCATGGTAATTTTTAACATTTCAGTTTGCCTTTATTAAACATCACGTTACGTTTTCACTACTCCATTTTAGATTGCTGAGTTTTTTATACTAATCAGGACTCCATTCCTGTTCAGCTTGTTTATTTGCGTGACAGAACTCCTAAATTCTGAGGCACTCCTGCAGCGACAGCGGGATATTTGAGGTCCACACTTTACGTCGGCTCTTCTATTGATTATTTACCTCCATCCACATTCTGGCTAGGTATGTTATTCGATTTTTATATATTTCATACTAATGTCCGTTACTTTTAAACAATGAGCTTGACATTGATCAGGCTCTGTTTTTTACAGATTTCTAGTATCTTTTTGGGAATTGGCCGTGTCTCTAGGAACTAACTGATACCCAAAGACAGTCTGTTTACTTATTTTTCCTGCTTCATCGGATTCTTTGTTTCCGACACTTTCTACACAGAAAGGTAACGACTTTCGCATTTCTTCCCCACTAGATCGATAGAGCTTAGGAACTACTAGCTTTTTTTCCCTTATATATTCACTTTAGCTTATGTTTCACCATCCACTTGATAGGTCCCATTAGAGGGATCATTCCACTGAACTATTAATATGTTGTACGTTTTACTGTCTATTTTACAGGAAGGGGTGTATTAATTGACCTTGAGTTTCTCTCTCAATCATGGACCACATAATTCACCTTATAATGTTGCATGTATTACAACGCATATTATGAAATGTTACAACTAACGTCACCAAATTTTCTAAATTGTAAAATTGAATATGTTATGAACAATCTATGAATTGTGCCTACAATATTTTCTTTACTGAATTTGTGTTTTTCCTTTTTCATTAAGAGTCCAAGTTTGGCCTTAAGAAGAAGAGGAGAACTTCCTCGAAACGCGTCGCTATTTAATTTGGACTCAATTTTTTCTCAATTTGAGCTTCATCTATTGATTCCATTTTGTTTCTATGCACTGTAAATAATTTCTCTCTGAACTATAATTCTTGCTGAAAATAATATAGCTTGGCTATAGATATATATTTGTTTATCTCACACTTCTGTGTCTGACCATATTTGTTAGAAACAAAAATATGTACAATGCCTATAACTCAATTTGAACAACTGTATTCGATTAATCCAAACATTTGAAAGTGTGCAGGGGACGGGAGGGTTCCCAAGTTGAATCCTCTTTCTTTTTACCGGACATCACAGCACACAGTAAAGAGAAGGGAAGGGCCCAGGGGAATCGGGTGAATTCAGGTCTGAGTGTACATCTTGTATTTGACAGGTATTCCTCCGGGTGAAACTGGAGAAGTGAAGACTCGGGGTCAAGGGAGGCTCGTCCATCACTCCTGCAGAGACACAGGTGAGTGTGACTGACATGCAGAATTACAGGGCATTTTGCTTGTATGTGAAAAAGTCAAGTGTTGTGCGAAATGGCCAGTTTTTAATGGGAGGGACTTCAAACCCACCTGCGTATTCACAGCAGAGTGGTGATGGATTTGCTCAGAATAAAACGATGAAGCAACAGCAGACGCCAAGAGTACAGCAAGGCTTGCAAACACAGCAAGTAGCAGTGAATCTGCTGCAAGGGCAGTCGCAGCATTCGCCCATGCAGCTTCAGCAGAGTACAAGAACAGGACAGTTGATGACTCCTAGAGTAGGGGGTGTCACTGTCGATGGCTGGAAACCTTTTACAGGTAACGGAATGAGGCTGTACCCACAATAGCACAGCTCACTGTGTCCAGTGCTATCTGTGACGCCAAATCTTCATGAGGAACCGAGGGTAGACATCAATATAGGAGGCAACATTTTTTGTTTTTAGTAGACACAGGTGCAACGTGCTCATGCATACGAGAGGGAAAGTTTTCAATGTCTGGCAATGCCATGAATACTCTGGGTTTTTCAGGAGCTACAAGTAGAGTTCCTTTTACTGATGAATTACCAGTCTCTATAGGAGAATCCAGCATGAAGGTGCCTTTGCTATATTCAAGGCAGACACATGTCAATATATTGGGTTGAGGTTTAATGACGAAATTGAATATGACAATCTTGTTTACCAATGAATGCATAGTGTGTTCAACACCAGGAATGCATTATTTAAACGTGAGCAAATTTATTATGGCATTTTCAGGACAGATAGCCATGAGAGCAATGCCTTTAGAACTAGAGGTTTTTCATTATGGGGTACGCATTTTATTGACATGACTACCAGGCCTAGTACTCAGACCAATGAGAATACCTAATTAATTTTTGTTTAGACCAAAAATACCTATGCGTGAAGAAGGACATGTTTTTCCCTTAGAGCTGCAAGCAGCCATGATGCGGGGGGAAATGGCTTTGCTTGATGGAAACGATGATAGAGGCAGATGATGGTGTGCAGCAAATGCCATCGGGGAAGGTTACAGATTGACTAACGTCACTGATGATGATCTATTTGGAGAGCATCCATCTGACGAAGAAGTGATTTGATATGAGTATTACTTATTGGGTGAGAGCAAACAAACAAGAGGTGCCTCAGTAAATGATGCTAGCACAAAAACCAACCTGAGTATTTTGATGAAGATATGGCAAAAGACCCAACCTCATTATGGATTACAGGTCCCTATGACATAGGCCTGTTGAAAGGGGTCAGAGAAGTGAACATTAAATTGAAACCAGGAGCAATTTTACCTTAAGCACGACAGTATCCAATGTCTTGAGAGGCAGATGAAGGCATTTTAAGACGATTTCCGCCATGATGGATCAGGGTATCTTGGAGATGTCAGAGTCACTGTGTAATACTGCGGTGTACCCTATTAAAAAATCTAAGGGAGGGTCTTGGAGACTAAGATTTACGCCCGATAAACCAGATTGTAGAGGCTGAGTTTCCTCTAGTTCCTTATCCCGCTACAATCTTATGTAATATACCTGTTGGACCATGATATTTCACTGTGATTGATTTGAAAAATGCGTTTTTCTCAATCCCATTGCAGAAAGACTTGCAGGATCTGACATCACTCACGTTCAGACAGACTAAGTTAAAAATCACAAGATATCCTCAAGGGTATTATGAGTCTCCATTGATTTTCAATAGAGTCCTACAGATGAACTTGAGCAACATTGATTTTGAAAGTGTTGTGTTGCTATACGTAGATGACACCTTGGTATGCAGCACATCAGAGGAAGAGTGTAGACATGATTCTGTTCAGCTGATGATTACACTTGCTGACAAAGGATATAAGGTTGATAAAGAGAAGTTACAGTTTTGTCAACAAGAGGTGTTGTACATGGGCCAATTGATTTCACATGAAGGAAAGAAGGTAAGAATGTGGTTGGTTACCTCTGAGAGAGCTGAGGCTATTTTGAAGACCACAAAGCCATACCTGATAAAGCACATGCAGATATATCTGGGATTATGTGACTATGTCAGAACATGGGTCTTTGACTACAGCTCATATTTACAGCTCCAGTTTTAGGGATTCCTAATTGATCAGAGGAATTATTTGTATTCTTGCATATAGATGGCACTGTCATGATAGCCGTCCTTACGCAGAGAACCACATTGGGGTTTTAGACCCAGTAATGAGGGGTCACTTTCCTTGCAAACAATCGCTGGCAGCTGCCGTGTTCGCTATAGAGAAAGCTGTAAGCATAGTGATGGGATGCTCTATGACGTTATTTGTTGAACATGCATTGTTTGTCATTTTAGAGAAACCAACGCATGTTGTCTTCTCAAAGGGCTTCTGCCTATGAGGTAGTCATATCAATTCCAGTGAACAAAATAGTTTGATGGATAATAGTGAATCCTGCCATGTTTGTAGCTGAACCACTGGCAGAAGATGAGCATGTACATGATTGTTTGAACTATGAAGAGTTCTATGACAAAATCCCTAGGATAAAAGAAAATGTCTTGACAGGTGGAGAAGTTGTTTTTATTGACAGTTCTTCAAGAATCGATCAAAATGATGGACAGATATACAAGGTGCCGCTGTGGTAAAACACACAGCCATTGGGGAGTTTCAAACACTGGTAAGTGCACAACTCTTGTCTCACTATTCGGCACAGGCTGCAGAGCTAGTGGTGCTGATAGTCACGCTCGAGAATCATGCGAACTAGGAAGTAACAGTGTATAGCGACTCTACCTATGTGATGTCAACGGTGCATGCAGGGATAGGACATTGGAAGAGGAGGGTCTACCTCCAAGCAGATGGCACGCCAGTGCAGCACGCCACCTTATTGGACAGGCTTATTAAGGCACTACAACTCCCGGTGGCCATCTCAGCTGTTAAATGCGCAGCACATACTAAAAGGGCAGACTGTATCTCACGTGGAAATCAAACAGCAGACGATGAGCGAAACTCACTGCATGTTCAGAAAATGTAATGACCTTTGAAATGCCTGATATAAATGAGAAAATTATTGTAATGATGAATGTGTCTGAAAGTTATAGTGATTTGTCTAGAACACAGTTGATGGAAATTCAGGGGGAATTCAGTGAGATAGTGACAGGGGGACGGATGAGGACACCCCTCTCGCCTCCATCCAGAGTTAGAAATGATGCTCAGCCTACCGCAGAACTGTTAGGAATGGAGCTACGTGAGTATCTTATGTGTATGACTTCAAGTATTTCTGTCTTTTCAGGTCAGGTATGGCGAAAAGGGTGTGGGGCAGTACAGAACACAGAAGGAGATGCTTCAGCAAGTCGTGTTCAAGAATGATGTCTTCCCCAACTATTCCCCAGAGATGCAGTCCTAATCCATAACTTCACGAGGAAGTGGCATGAGCCAAGATTTAACAGCCCTTTCATTGTGGAAGACGTCATGCCATCTGCAGTCAGAGTGCAAGGCAGGCATGCTTTTTTAGGCAACGTCAAACTTTATACTGGAGAAACCCCTCTGCCCCCACCCCCAACAGAAGCGAGCATCGGGGAAGAACGTCAGCAAATGCTGCCACAGACTATGATGAGGAAGAAAGACGCAGAGGCTGTCAAGTAAAAAGAAAACATTTCATTGGACTGTGGCTTGGTTCGGGACACTCTTTTAGCCATCTCTGAAAGGGTTAATGGAAGCTGATGCTTCCCTTAACCTGTCATTTCAGGGTGAAAGAAACATCTTGTGTTCTTAAAACCACAGGGCCATTATTAACTTTGGACTGAGGCATGTTTTAAGCCTTGATAAGAAGAGAAATCTGCCAAATTCTGAGTTCATTTTTGACCATTGGAAGAAGGTGCAGTACCCAATTCACTCCTTAATGAGTTCCTATTTGGTTTCCCATGGTGATTCCCAATGACAATGTTTCAAGGATCATATTTGAAATGTTTCTCTTTATTCTGCGCACGTATCTGGCTATTGTGGGAGGAACTACTGGAATGTATACTTTTCTGCAAGATCCTAAGAATGGTCCAATAGTAAGAAGGTTGCTCACAGCAAATATCGAGAAAATTCTTCAGTTGCCAGAGTATAGTGGGGAGAGGACAAATGTCCCTATCCGCTGATGAGGCTCACAGGCTAGTTGGTGTGGTTTTTCATTGTCTGATTGAAGAGTATCTGCATCTTGTTGGAAGACACACTGATGTGCACATGTTCCTAAGGTACCCGAAAAACAGTGCAGGATTGAATGAAAGCTTGAGAGGCGTCATACTGCAAGTGAATGCCTATGCTGCAAGAGATCTGAGATCAGAGTGAAACTTTCCTTCAAGGGACAGATCGAGAGGTTGATGGTCAGACAAAACTTTTGTTTCATGCTGAAAGAAATTTGTCATGTTGTCTGGTTTAAGGCAGATTTGAGGAGTAAACTGGGAACTGGTGTATGCCAGTGAACTTGTCTAGACATACTGAGAGCTGTTTTCTTCCTGCTGGAGAGGCATCTACATATCGTCTGGTTAAAGACTGGTTCCAGGGAGACATTGATAGTTTGTCCTTGTCATCCAGAAAGCAGACAGCAGATCGATGACCAAATTGCTGTGTCCAGACAACAGCTTCCAGAAGCAGTACATAGTGCTTATTTAATAAGATTACTTTTTCCTTCCTTAGGCAATAAAAATGGGTAGTATCAGCAATATTATAATATTGTCAAATGCAGAGAGACCTCCATGTTGTCCACAAAATAGATGCTGTAAATTGACATACCTTTGTTTTATTTACACTTGCATTGTGTTCATAATCATATTGTTTTCACTTACAGTATGGACATCATACTACCTTGATGTTCATGGAGCTAGGACTCCTGTGAATCTTCCTGAGCAGAAGGAAGGTGTAATTGTGGCAACTACTAGGCAGCCAAGACCCTATGTAGTTATTCCTGTCCTAAAGAAACATCACAAATTGCCTGCGTTTGAGATAAGTGTCATTAATAATCATTCACATGCAAAGAGTGTTTTAGAAACTCTGTTTGGACACAAGGAACAGGCTTGGCAAGATAGCCAGGACAAGAGGTTGTTAGACGGTGAACCCATACAGGTAATGCATGCAAACACACCTGGTACTGTTATAAATGACCCAAATATGATCCCTAGAAGACAGACATGCATGGAGATTTTGCGAGACATTTTCACACCTAAATGGTATGTTGAAAGGAAGAAACTTGCTGAACAGTCTTCTACTCAGGGAGCACGGAGAGATGTGCCTGTAATTGATCCAGTTAGAAGGAGCTATGCTAACAAACTTCACGATATGATCATAGAAGGTCATATGAAAAGGATGAGACCTAAAAGAAGCACTACAGAGGATGATTACACATTAAATGATTACCTGGATAGCACAGCTCACTTGGGAAATAACATTTGGTATCAGCATATGAAAGAAGTAGGAAGAAAAACTTTGAAGGAGGAATGCTTTGTGTGTGCACTCCTGCCATGCAGTATGGGGAAATGTAAGATCTATATAGCCATTGAAATACATGTTCTAACTGCACACTGCATATTACATCCAGCATTCTGTAGCACGAGAGGCCAGTTCATGGGTCAAACAGCCTACCTCAAATGGGCAACTGAATGGACAGATTAAGCTTTGTTACAAAAATAGGCTTTTTCACCTCTTTCTCAGAAATTCAAATCAGTATGTCTACAGTGGTGCTGTGTTTAAAATTTAGGCTTTATCCCCTCTTTTCTAGGAAAGGCGAATCTGTGTGTTTTCAGTGCTGTTGTCTGTAATATGTAGGGTTTCCCCTCTATCTAGGATTTTCCCTCTATCCTGATACCATTGCTTTCAGGTGTGTTGCTTTCATCTGTATGATGTAACCTAGACCTCTGTGTTCCCTTTCCTGGACACTTGATTCTTGAGTGTTGCATGCTTGGTGTTGTAGTTTGGTTTTGTGCACTGGAGTTTCTCCCTCTTACCCTCTCTTTCCCATTCTTTCTCTCCATGCTCTCCCCCAATGGTGCTCTCTATCTCCCCATATACTATAACAGCTATTTCAGTCACCTAGTCTATCTCGCTCTCGAAGTCTGGAAGGAAAAAGTTCAAGAAGGATCTCCTGGTCTCCAATCTTAGTTGCCCACCTGATGTTATGTAACCAATCACATATTCACACTTTTTTTTAGACTAGTATGGATTGTATGCTTAGATGTTCACTCAGAGCCAATCACCCATACTCATAGGTTTTTATAGTTTGCCACGTAGGATGACATTAGTACATACGTAGGTTAACGTCATTGATGATGAGTTTTCCTTATAAAATCTTACTTTTTACTAAGAATGTTTGAGTAAGAGGATTGAGAGAATTTGTTGATGTTCGTTATGCTCCCTGTTTTAGATACTTGATATTAAAACAGTCTTCCTTTTGCCAACAACCTGAATCATCTTGATTATTGATGTATGAATACAAATCTGTATCCCCATCCATCTCAAGGGTAATTACTACTCATCAAAGGGGCTGGAATTATCCAGTTCAGTGCTGCTGTGTTACAAAAATAGGCTTTTCACCTCTTTCTAGGAAATTCAAATCAGTGTGTCTACAGTGGTGCTGTGTTTAAAATGTACGTGTTATCTCCTCTTTTCTAGGGAAGTCGAATATGTGCATTTTCAGTGCTGTTGTCTGTAATATGTAGGGTTTCCCCTCTATCTAGGATTTTCCCTCTATCCTGATACCATTGCTTCTAGGTGTGTTGCTTTCACTTGTATGATGTAACCTAAACCTCTGTGTTCCCCTTTCCTGGACACTTGATTCTTAAGTGTTGCTCTGCTGGGTGGTGTAGTTTGGTTTTGCGCACTGCAGTTTCTCCCTCTCCCTCTTACCCTCTCTTTCCCATTCCTTCTCTCCATGCTCTCCCCCAATGGTGCTCTCTATTTCCCCTATATACTATAACAGCTATTTCAGTCACCTAGTCTATCCATTTCTCGAGGTTTGGAAGGAAAAAGTTCAACAAGGATCTCCTGGTCTCTAATCTAGGCCAGCCCATAGCTGACACCTATGTCAACACTTCTTTCAAGCAGACTTTCACACACATCATCTTTATCATCCCCTCTCCTGACCTTTGGATTCCACATATGGGCACACTGCTCTCCCCTTTTTCCTCCTCTCCCATTAATGGTGGAAACCGATGGGAAGTATTCTTTGCATCTTTCCTGTCTTCAAGAGTCATCTTAAATGCCTACCTAAATGGCACTGTCATGGTCCAGGACTCTCAGCCCAACCTCTTCCATCTCGATATGCATCATCTGTCTCTCATCAACTTCCTCCCTTCTCCCTCCTCCTTCTGCTACCCACCTTGGCTCCTCATTCACCACTGATGGGTGTACCACACTCCTGTACCCCTTCTTGGAAGACCTCCAAATGTGGCTACCTTCTCCACTTAGCTATCCTCAACTCTCGCTCTGATGTCAAACACTCCTCTAACATCTGCCACCTGCTTCAAGACCTTGACCTCGACATCCTCAGTCTCGCCAAGACGTGGTTCACTGCCAGCTCTGTCACCAGTTTTGACACTCTCCTCCCTGAGGGCTACATGATCCTCTCTAAACCCAGGCCTAACCGGTCCCGGGGGCGGAGTGGGTGTAAAGACTGGAGTGGGGTGTCTGTACTCCAGCTCTCTATATGGCAGAGGAGAGGCACAGAGGACCCCAGCCAAGATTCTCTATAGGGTAGCGCTGGTCGAACAATCAAGGCCTAGCTTCTCAGGAGGTGATGCAGGCTGGTTCCTAAGTACAGTGTAGTCCCCAAGCCCCCACAAAGGAATGTCCACACACTGTATTAGTTAAAACAAAGTCTTTTTATAATTAATATTCAAGGTTTTGTACACTATCACAATAACTCACTTTGTGCTCAGAAAATCCACAATGGCAAATATATACAGTTCTAAAGTGGTACCACAATTGTTATCAGATCTCATTAAAGTGCATCAACTATACTCTGGTCAAATGTCACACAGATCAAGGAATAAAAGTAACCAACAAGAGATATGGTAGGAAAGCAGTTGGTTAGAACAATGGGCAGAATATTGACCCCTACCAACTAGGCACAATTCTGTGTGGAGATCCCCCTACCTAGGCAACCTGTAAATTAAAGATATATCACAAGCCCAGTCCATATATTGCTCTATAAGTCTTATTTACTTCTATAAGGTTTCTACCCCCCAATGTACCTGGTAGAGCAGAGTTCTTCGATGAGGCGTCGATGGATCCTTCTTGAGTGACTCCCTTTAAAGCAGGAGCCACGGATCGTCAAGAGGCGTTGAAGAAGGTGAACTTGGCATTGACGGCGTCGATGAGTTCAATGGTGCCGAGAGCACGGCGTCGATCCAGGCGGTGCTCGTTGGCAACATCCTGCGAGGATGATGTGTGTGGGGCACCTCAGTGTTTGATAGTTCAGCAAAGAGTTTCTGAAGAACTGTGGCCCCACAAGGGCGTCAAGTCATCAAAGTCTTTGTGGTCTTTGGGTGGTGGGAAACCCACTGGCAGATGCTCCTCAGTGCGTCGGCAGCCTGGCCTTCTCTGGCTGCATAAGGCAGGCGGCGGTGTGGACAAGTGTGTCCATGAATCAAAAGTCTTAGGCAAAGGAGCGTGTGGCTCCGGTCGTTCTGGGCAACCCGGCTTCGACGGACCTCCAGCGGTTACGGCGATGCTCCGAACCCTAGTGGACGGCAATGGACTTCGACGGCATCGATGTCCGGTTGCTTTACTTCGTTCTCCTCGGCGTCCCCATCTCTGGTCAGCACCCTTTCGAGGGTCTAACTTCCAGGGATCGTCGGCGAAGGTTAGCGGTCCTTGATGGTGCCTCAGAGCACGGGAAGAGGACGCCTAACCAGGTCCTCTCTCGATCGGTCCGATGAACTCAACAGCTTTCGGATCGGGTCAAAACAAATGCAGCAGCAGTTCTTCTTCTTCCAGCTGGGCGTCAAGCATAAGCAGTTCCAGTTACTCTTCAAGTGCCAAAGCAGCTTCTGAACACAAATTCTAGCACTGAGAGGCCCCCGGATATACTAATTGATCTCTCATTCATTCTGCTGGGTCACACTCAGGCAACCAATTGGTCAGAAGGACATTCATGCAGGCAGGCAGCCAATCAGGTGCATTCAGGCCATTCACTTCTACCCAGACACTCACAACTAGTTATGTGTATTGGGACAAGTACCGAGACATTCAACACTCCACACTGCATTCATACCAGTTTCGGGCAGGGCTGTCTCAGTCATTATGTCAAACACCAGAAACCAGACATCCACAACAAGAAGTGCATATTGGTCACATACTCCATTCACCCAGGTCCCACCCACCGGGTGTACCCACAACATACAGTCACTGGGAAGGCTCCAGCCAGTCTGGCCTGGACTTCACAACAACACCATATATGGAACTTCCACCCAACAGCCAGTCAGGGGGAAGGGACAGAGTCAGGGCTTTCCAGGACATTGGGAAAACAAGGTAACAGGCAATAGAAAGCAAGAGGCCACAGGGGCCATCTTGTTTCCTATCAGGAATCAACTGATTCCAATGGCAGGGCCTTGGCATCCCAAAATGGAGGATTACCAGAGCACCTGTCAAATTCAGCATGAGCTGCCACCAGCCCAGACCCTTCTCTGTGGGCCACACACAGGTGCCCAAAAACATACACTACAGGCACAGGGTTGTACCCCCACTGATGGGTGCCATAAGGGTATCCCATGTGTCTGCACACCAAACCAAAAGAGAGAGCTGCTCCACCAGGAGTCCCACATGAAATCCTGCAGGGAAAACATGACAGAACATACAATAAAAAGCAGTAAAGGACAAGGATATGGAGGCACTGTCCCTCCGATGCATTTCCAGCATCACAGTGGGCCTGATCTTCCCTGAGTGGCACCTGCTGCTATCATACCCACTCAGCCCTACTACTCTTTCGAATGCCTCGTCTGCAGGCTGAGTGTCTCTTGTGTCCTCTCTCTGACTCTGACCACCATCTACTGGATGGTAGGGAAGTGTTCCTAGAGTCACACCAGAAGTTAAGATTAAGTAAATTATCCCAGTATCTGTAGATCCCAAACTCTTAGCATCAGTCTGTACTAACTCAAGACCTTAGTAGTGTGGCAGAGCAGTCAAGCTTATCAAGAGGAGGGTGTGAGCTGTAGGTAAGTACACTGAACCCAGTTAGATATGCATAACAAAGAAGCACTTACACTTATATTTTATATAAAATGATATACACGGCCACGGTAGTGGCCGTGTAGTTATGGTTAAGTTGCTGTTTCCATAGGAAGAGCACTTTTTGGGCGGCTTATAACTCCGCTCCCCCTGGACGAATCCTCACCAAACTTTGCAAAGAAAGTATATGAGCCACTCTGAATGTTGGTGATGTTTGGTCCAGGGGGGAAAAGTTATATGGGAGGACCCAAAACGTCTTTTTTTCCCATAGACTGAATGGGGGAAAAACTTTGTGCACGCCTACAGGCCAAACCGCTGGACGCATTTTCACAAAATTTGTGGCAGGAGCAATGGCTTGCTCCTGAAAGCATGCTTTTCTAAATTTAGTGCCGATCCGTCCATTAGTTTTCTTTAAAACAACCAAAAAGTAGGTCTAAAAAACTGGTGATATCTATGTCCGCTCCGCAGTCACACTTCCCTGTTCGTCTGCGGACAAGATAACGATTGGCTAAGGGTCTGGCGTCATGACCGCGGAAACGCCAAAGGCCATGGACCCAAGACCACATTCATACGTAGTGAAGTTTTAAGCCACAATGGGTGTGATATGCTGCAGGGGTTGTGGGCAGGACCTAGAGTCTTGGGTGCATGGCCAAAGGCCATGCACCCATGACTGAAGTTATAAACACTGAGGTTATAAGTCAGCATGGGTGTGCTGTGGTGCGGTGGTTGTGTGCACGACCTAGAGTCTTAGGTGCATGGCCGCAGACCATGCACCCAAGACCAAAGTTATAAGCAGTGAAGTTATGAGCCACCATGGTTTTCATATGCTGTGATGGTTGTGGGTAGGACCTACAGTCTTGGTTGCTTGGCCGCAGGGTGTAGGTGGTAGGTTATACATCCAACACTCTAGGCCCTGCCTACAGCCAGTGCACCATATTACTGCCATAGATCAGACGTATAGATTTGAATATGTATGACATGTGTGAAATTATACTTACTATTTACTTTGTTGAGATTCCATATATTTCTTACATGACTTTAGTACTTGGCGGAAATATCATTTTTAAATTTTTGTGATAACAGAAAAGAGCATGTTAGTGTTTGTATGTTATAAAGACTTATTACATTTTACAATAGACATTTTAGCTTTGTTTACCCTCATATTTAGTTTACAAACCAGTGTACTGTGCATTTTGCACAGTTTCTGTGTTTGTTTTTCAAATCCTTGGGTCTGGGGGAAAAAAATCCTTGTCGGATTAAAAAAAACCTTTCTTTGCTATGCAACAAACTATTTCTTCGTTTCCTTTGAGTGTTTACTTGTTGTTTCTGATTAACGTTATGTATGTTGGCTTGTTGCAGATTTTTTAAACAGTTAGATACTTGTTGGCGTATTCTAACTGTGGGCCTCATTACAACCCAGGCGCTAATGGGTTAACAGTGCCGTAAAAGGCTGCGGCGCCATTAACCTATTAGCGTCTAATTATGAGGTCCCTTTGCAGGACCCGACCTTAACGGCTGGTGTAGACCAGCCGTTTAAGTAGGGACCCGCGAAGGGACCTTGATGCTAATTACGGTGCCGCAATTTGCGGCACCGTACTTAGCGCCTTCCCCATTCCCATTGAGCCCTATGGGGCAAAAATGGGAATGGGGAAGGGCCATGGAGGAAGGGGGAATTACCGCCCCGCCAACCTTGTAATGGGGTGGTAATTCTCCTTTCTCCATGGCGGAGTCAGTAACTTACCGGCATGGACCATGGTGCTAATAGCACCATGGTCTTCCGCCAGGGTCGTAATGAGGCCCAGTGTATTTTCTGTTACAGATCTCTGGTATTCATTTATCTGTGTGGTTGTTATACACTCTTGGCCAGTTAGAAACCTGTTGGCGTATTCTAAATGTTTATCGTCTTTTACTTGAACTTTTTGTTAATGTTGATGTACAGATTAGTTATTCAATTTTGGCTTTAAGAAAATTAAATACACATTTGTAAGATTAACTGGCAATCTCTGCTTTACAGCAATGGGACTATCATTACATTCGACCCATCCACATTTCTTTTTAATATATGCAGTGTAGTGACCTGCATTGGTTGTGGCTCCTGCGTGGTAGATTATACCTATTGTCGTAAAGGTTTTCTTACCAAGTGACACTTGACTGTGTGTGAATCCAGTGAGCTTGCAGTTGTTTTTGGTACCATCTGCATTGTACTGTAGAAGCATAAGTATTATGTAGTTATTATGTGTTTGTATCAGTAAGGTGGAGTGATTATCTGAATAGCACATAGTACATAATCTGCCATGGTTTCCATTCTGTAGAAGTTGCTGAAATGGAATGGATTCACAATTAGGTATGGATACATTCAAAAAATGCTCATTTGAGATTTGTTCCTGTGTCACATTGTTACAGTGAGTGCATGTATGTTTCCACATGTATGAAATCTGGAAGATTTCATTTATAGCTATGTTTTTGTTTTCCAGTATTGTAGTGAGTACATTAGAAATTTGTGTGGATCTTCTTGTGAGTTTATAGTGAATTTCACCATTCCAGCACAGTAGTCCAATTCTTGTCTTATTCGGTGAACACTAGACGTGTTGTCAGGATTGTGTGTTGCATTTCTATGAAGGACTAACATTTGCAAACACAATTGGTCTGTACTGTGTAAGTAAATATTGTTAACAATTGGTGGCAATTGAAATAGAATATTCATTGCTACATTTGCATAGCAACTTACACCAGTTTCATTTGAAAATTTGAATGGACCAGCTAGTTCTGTCTCTGAGTGATGTTTTCAGAGTTTCTGTTCCTTCTTTGAAGATGTACCTGATTTACTTTCCCTAATAGGTTCTTCTTTGCTTGTGGTAATTTATGAAGTTTCAGTTTCTTTTGTTTTCTTTGAAGGATTTGCCGTCAGATTCTGTTGCATTTCTGTTTGAATTTGTTTTCTTTTACCACGTTTTCCTTTTCCTGGAACAGGATATGATTTCAGATGGGGGTTGTACAGTGAACAGTCTATTGTATTCTAAAATGCAAGGAATATCAGCGTTCAGTTTACTTGCATCTACGTTTATTAGAAATAGACCGTTAAGTGTACGTAAGTGTGATAGTGCTACGTAGCCATGCCTTCTTTAAAGAATGTGTTTCCTATATCTATCAATGCTTTGTCTAGAGTAA
Organism: Ambystoma mexicanum; assembly: GCF_040938575.1. Classification (NCBI taxonomy): domain Eukaryota; kingdom Metazoa; phylum Chordata; class Amphibia; order Caudata; family Ambystomatidae; genus Ambystoma; species Ambystoma mexicanum. The sequence continues at coordinate 954,878,403 of NC_090937.1, read as the reverse complement.
GACCTTGGGATTTATGAATGGTGACTGCATATGCAAGAGTTAGAGAACATTTTTCTCTAAGTACAAACATGTCTTTGAAGAGAAGGAATCAAACAGTTCAGCGCCCTCTCCTTTTCACTTCTGAAAGTTTGTCAAAGCGAATATTGACAAACTGAATGTTGTTGTCACGTGGGTATGTTTGAAAGCCAAAAACTGTACCCAGTGCCCCATTAACTAGCCCTTGCCCCACGTCAAGGTTACGTTTAAGCATTACTCTACAATTTAAGGATAATTTAAATATTTTTTTCCACACCCAGCTGTGTTGGAGATTCAAATTTCTAAGGTATTTAGTCTTGTTGTGGCTTGCTCACACATGGGTAGTGTCATACCATGTACGACTAGATTGCCTGTGGAGCAAATTTACATTGTTGGTTGCATTTCTTTTTTTAAATTGTTTTATTGAATTTGAAACAGCTTGCAAGAGTTGGCATTAAGGCCATACAATTGACATTTTTGTGCGCTAATTGTTTCATAACATCAGTAGCACATGTGTTATCGCCATAAAGTGCATAAATGTGTCGGTTTTTCAATATTGCGTGAGCTTCTTGACATAGTGCACCAGCGCTAATACTTTTTAAAATGTTGGCATAAGTGAGATCTGCAGATTGACACATGTTTTCTGTTAATTCTCTGTATTGGAAATGTTGCCAAAGGTCACATTTCCTATGCTGCTAACAGTTTTACGGCAGAGTTTGTGTCCTAAGGTTTTAAAAATAGGTTCACCTGTCACTGGTGTCAATTGTAGAAGATCTCTGAAACGATAATTTGTTTCACTGCAAAGAGTTCTTTGTAGTTTGTTTTGAGTACTTCTTGCAATCTGAGGTGAATCAAAGCCAACATTAGGTTGGAGACCATGCTCACTTCATCTATTAGTAGCATTCTCATTTGTTTTAATACTCTGTGTAGTTCCATTGAAGCTTCTGCAGAAAGTTTGTAATAGTCTAATTTGTTTTGGTCTTCTACTAGAAGGAGTAGTAATCGGTGTAAAGTGACACCGCCTATGTTGTAGGCAGCTAAACCTGTGGGGGCAGTTGCAACAGCTGACAGTTTGTTGTTTGTCAATTGTTGAAGGAGCTTGCTGATGATTTTGATTAACAATGTTTTTCCTGACCCAGTTCACCATTGACATACAGCAGTATAGGTTTGTAATTTTGGCAGGTACATTCTTTATTTTCGTGTTGTATACCATGTGCAATTTCTTTTGTTACTTCTTCAAAAATGGTGCGCTGATCTTTGTTAAGTTTTGCTTGTAGTACAGTTAAGTCTTCTACATTTTCTTCATAGTGACACATGGTGTTTTCCACTTCTGTCATAGCTAATTCTGCCTAATTTACTATTAGTGGCTGTCCTAGTGGTTCTTGACTTCCTGTTACAGAAGGTTGACTACTGTTGGAAGTGTCCTTATCTAGTTGGGCCTGAAGTTCTTCTTCATGCTGCTGTTCATTGTGCAACATTGTTTTGTACTGGGTAAAGTTCACATCTTCATAGCAGTCAAAGCTATCTAGTATCTCTTCCTCTTTTCTCCATGGTTTAAAAAGTTGTAGCAGGGTCATGTAATATAGTTCTTTCTGTTGAGATGTTTTTAATGACAATTTGACATGATTAATTAAGCTTCGTTTGGTAAGTTTCACTAAACTGCCACTCTACATCTACCTTTGCTTTCATCGAGTTTTATATTATTTTTGTATGCAAAGTTTTGAGCTATGTGGTATAGACACATGGTTTCCAAAGTGGTACTCCTCTTCGGGTAGTATGTGTCCAGTAAATTTTAAATTGTTTTTTAAAATGTCTTGGCTGTTGGGATCATTTCTGGCAATTGTTTAAATGTCCTCATATGATTTCAGAACTCTTTTTCTAGATTTAGCAGGACCAAGACTTAGCCATACTGTGGGGGTCATTCCGAGTAGGGCGGTAAGGGTTAACGGTCACCGGTAACGAGACCGGTGCCGTTAAACCCTCACCGCCCTGTTCCGAGTTCCCTTTGCGGGTTGGTACTTAACGCCTGCTTTTTGCAGGCGTTAAAAAACCAACCCGCAAAGGGACCTAGCAGCTAATTACGGCACCGTAATTTACGGTGCCGTACTTAGCGCCTTCCCCATTGAGCCCTATGGGCAAAAAATGGGAATGGGGAAGGGCCCATGGTGAATGGGGAATTAAAGCCCCCGCCAACCTTGGAATGGGGCGGTAATTACGCCATTCACCGTGGCAGAGTCGGAAAGATAACGACATCAACTAAGGCGCTAATAGCCAGGGTCGGAATGAGGCCCTATGTTTTCTGATTTTCCACACAAAGCAGTACTGGTTAAATGATCTGCCACTTCATAGGCACCACATTCTCTATGAGAGAGTATTTTTATGCCTGGGGTGTACAATTTCTGAGATAATGTTTTGTCTGATGATAGGTCATTCCAGAGGTCTTGAAGCTCTGTTTTTTCTGCTTTTGTTAAGTAGGCTGTAACATATTGTGCAACTGCAGTGGAATTGTCTGCAATGTACTGCACATCTATGTTTGCATTCCATAAGAGGGCAATGATTGCATTGTAATCATTGATATATTTTGATTCTTCTGTTCTTTTTATGTAATACGTGTTCTTAGGTGATTTACCTTTAACACTATGTCGAACTGAAGACATGAAGTTGTTCACTTCACCTGTTTCTGTAATTGGTCTAGAGTAACCAAAGCGGCATTTGGTGTAGTATTTCCCTTTGCTTTTGTATTTGTGACGAAAATATTTGCCACATTTGTGTCTTTGAAATTGTAAAATCTGTCCATAAGGTCAATATGTGTCCGTTGTGAAGGGATTTCACAAGTGACATATTATTGGATAAACAGTAGCATCACTGTCCTGACCAAATTTAGGTGCACCTTTGATCCATAAAAAGCATGTGAATATGTGGTGCTCCTCTGCCTTGGTATTCTTTTCGACAAAAGAAGTGTTGCATTTCTCTGAGGGGAGGAACAGTTTTGTTACAAATAAAGTGTAGCATAGCAATGAAACGGTGATGGAAATATCTTGACACCTTAACAGGATCTAGAGAGCAAAGTTCTCCAGGTGTTAGTATATCTATGTTGGTTATGTTGTTGTTTGATATGCGTAGGAACTCATGTAAATCTTCCCATGCATACTCTGCACAACTTAATGTAACAAACCAAGTGGGTGATCCAAGGTTTCTGATCATAAAACGTACAGTCGGAACCAGTATTCTTTCGTAAAATGCATGTTTACAAACAGATTTGTTATATACTTGATTGTAAAACCTCATCTTCTTCTTGGACTTTTAGTATTATTTGTGTAGCTGACATATTTTGAAAGTGGGTTCCAGATTTCAATATGTGTGCAAGTCCGTAACATAGGGTTGCAAGTTCACTTTCAAAGAGTAGGTGGAATATGTATTCCACATTTTGGGCCCCATCACGACTTGGGCGGTAATGCCGGCGCTATTAGCGCCGGTGCTATCTGCCCTACCGCCGAACTCCCCGGCGCTAATAGCGCCGGATCACGGGTTCGGCGGTAGTGTTAATCCCCATTCCCCATTGAGCCCATTCGGGAATGCCCCATTCCCCATTGGGCTCAATGGGAAATTTTGCGCTATACCGCCGGCGGATTTCCCGCCGGCGGTATGAGCGCGAGTTTTCGGTGGATTTCGCCCAAGCTCAAAGCTGGGGTGAAATCCACCGAAGTCCTGATTTGGCGGACCCTTAAATCCGGCGGTAATAGTGCTACTGCTGGATTTAAGGGTTACCGCCAAAGTCGTGATGAGGCCCTTTGTCTAAATCTGGGATCTTGAGAATACATTCGTAATGAGCGATATTTTGATGCCGTAATCTGAGTGGGTCTATCATCGTATCTTCCATCTTTGCCAGTAGTAAATAGCAGTGGAAAAGCACGTGCCTCTATACTTTTTTCCCATATTCTCATTGGTGACCCTTTGGTTTGTCGCATTTGGTAAGTTTCCAGTGCATCATCTATGCTCTCATTAGAGTGCAATGGATGAATTGTGTAATGGTCCAAACAAGTGGATACTGCAGCAGGATACAGAAGTTCAAATTGACCAGTTTCTGATGAAACTTGAATTATTTCAGTTGTTTCCCTTAAGGTTTCTTCAATATTTATTTCTTTGTAGTATTCGTTATTGTCTTTCAGATATTGCAAGGCTTGTCTATCTTTATGTAAGTCCACCAGTTGTTGCCAATTTTTTTTTGTCTTTTGTTGGTACACCTTTTACTAAAACAATTAAAGAATGCTCTATTGGACGTTGCACTCCAAGAGTGTGAACAATTTCTGTCAGATCTAATGGCAAATAAACTACTTTGCCACAAATGCCTTTCACCAATTCAGAGGGAGGTAATTTTGCTGTTTTTGGTTGAAGGCGTATTATTGTATGAAATGGGTGAACTGTTTGAATTATGATGCTCTCATACAAATTGAGTTGTTGCAGGGGTTTTGGTAGTGGGAATAATTCAAAATTATTTGTGATAGCACGTGAAGGAGTTTGGTTGTTGTCCAGTTTTGTAGTGCAGTAACTGCATCATATTAGGGGTTCACTTATTTGGTATTTGTTTTCTGCTAAAAGGTAGAGAACTAATTCAAACCATTTGGAATCTTCATTGTCTTCTATTTTGTATGTTACGTCTATAGTTTTTGTGTTCCTTTTGTAAAACGTTCTGCGGCAACACACACACACATGGTTTGGTACTTCAGCCGATGTACTTTTAAATGTTAGTATTTCTTTTTTGTATGCGTGTAATAGAAGGTTGCTATGTGCAGAATTGTTGCTAGTCTGTTCTAAAACTATTGCATTTTGTAAGTGGGTTTCACTTCCAAAATAATTTCTCTGGATACGGTCGATTTCCTCTTGTAGGTATTTTGGTGTACCATGTAGAAGAGTGTTATTTAAATTGGCCAATTCTAAAGCTGGACTTTTAGCATAGTACAGTTGTACACTAGATTTCTTACACTTGAATGATGTATTGATATTCTTTTGATATCATGGAAGGTGTTTAGGCAAATAGGCCCTGAAATGCAGGCTAATCAATGTCCTTGTAGTCCTGTGTATTTGCGCACCGGACAGATAACCATATTTTGCAGCACTTTCATTTTGATTTTATCTTTACCTTTCACATACTGATTGAGGAACTGACGTAAAGAATTGAAAGATTTGTTAGGAATGTTACACATTGACTTGCACGGCCATTTGTATACTGGACGGTCTGGTTCAGTTGAATGGAGAGGTAATTCTGAGTTTTCAGGGGATACTTTTGTAAGCAGTGCTTCTTGTTCCACGATTGTATTATTGATTTGGTCATACCCTTGTCCACTGCTATGGATGGCAATTGTGTTTGTTTGATTTTGTTTGTATGCTTCTTTCATTAAAATATGGTTCTGTGGTCACTGTGTGACACCATTCACCTCCACAAATATGTAAGAAGTATTTTTTTTTTACATTCTGTTTATTGCGAAGTGTCTTTTGTAGTTTAGTACTTAGTTGTGTTAGTTGTTTCATCCTATTTAACACTAAAATAAATAACTTCCTTTTGAGAAGGATTGCACTATCTACGAGAGCTTGTAGGATTAATTTTCTACGGTAGGTTTTAAGGGTTGAGGATGATTTCGCTCCTCTTCTTATTATATTCTGAAGGACTCTGTGGTGAAACATTTTTGCTAAAATACTTTTTTTACTATGGGTTCTTCTTACTATATCAGGATTCATAGGAGCATTGTTAGCAGTACTGGTATTTGATTTTTTGAAAAGCGTTTTCTGTTTTGTGCCACATTTTAATAGAGGAGCCAAAGTTTCAGTAGTTGAAGCTTCTTTTGTTCCGCTAAATGACTGTATGAGCTGTTTGGTTCCAACTTTCTCTACAAACTCTGCTAGAGATGGATGCTTACTTTGGACACTTTTATTTTCATTTGCTCTATTTCTGCGTTCCTTTCTACGGACTTGTTTTTTGGTAGGCACTCTTTTGGTTCTGTTGAAAAAAAAAAGGCATGGTTTGGTCTGTTGTACAATGTATGTGTGCTATGTACATGCGTTCATGAGTTTGATGGGGAAGCTGTTTGTGGTGGTGTGTGAATGTGCCTTGGGCAGTTACAATGAGTTGGGAAGGCTATTTTTCTGTTTGTATACTACTACACTGTGCTTGAGATGAGAGTAGAAAGTGAGCTAGTGGTGAGGAGAAGCATTAATACTAAACGTAATGGTATTAAATTTAAAAAGCTATTTGTTTTGTAGTGCTAACATTCAAGGCTTCTCTATGTTATTTGTGTTCCAAAAACACAGGGATTTATGTGCCACTCTGCCTGTTATTCTTTTTTTAATAAATGGGGATTTTTGGTGCACAAATTACATAAATAACCCACACAGTCTCTGTGAGGAACAGTAAGAATATAAAGGTAGTACTGTACTTACGTTTATTGCAGAATGACCAGGTTTCTTCGGATATGTTGTTTGCAGTGTAGATGCTGTTGATTTTCAGGAGAGTAGTCTTTACTGCAATTGTAAAAGGAAGAAGTTAGTAACTTTGCGTGTTTAAAGCAGTAATGTTAATGTACATGTTCATTTTGCATCTTTCGTCGGAGTATTCTCCTTTGATATCTCAACACAGTGCATGTGTGCATTTTATTTCACTATGTGCAGCCTTTATATGTTATTTGCAGTATGTTAGTTGAACCAGCTTCGCAAATGAGTACAATTTTCAGTTCATGAAATACCCTTGTTTTTTTAAGCTGTGTTGTCTATAGCAGAGAGGTTTGTAAGTGATAGGTCATTATGGTAGATGGGAAAAATTTGACTACTTTCATATTATAAGTATGAATGCGAAAAATCGGGAGAACCTCAGAGGGAGATGTCACCACAGCAATCGGGAACATTTATTTTTCTCATACGATCGCATTGGAAGTAGCATTATATTTAGGTGGTAGACAGTAAAAAATTGTGACATTTTCTAATGGAAAATCGAGTTTCGCGCCTAAATCAGGAGGGTTGTTACGTATGTATAGGTTATACGGGAGACAGTAAGAAGCAGTGCAGATTCTCAGTGAAAAATCGGAAGTCTGGCACTTAAAAGGAGAGGGTTGGTATGTATTGGCTATGTATATTTAGTGGCATTAATTTGTTTAAATGAAATCATAAGGGTTGCACATGTTCTCTGAATAAAATATGCATACCTGTACTCTGTACTCATGCATGTGCGTATACATGGAGCTGTATGTAGAAATCTGTGACACTTGCACCGTAATTTTTGAAGTAGGTGCTTTGCAATGATATGCGACTTGCATTCAGAGTGATCAACAGTACATTTGAAGTGCGGAACTCTGATGACAGAGTTAGATGTAGAGATCTTGAATGTGATTGCTGGATGGTTGTGTGACTGCTTATCTGTGTCCAATGAGGGAATGGATTCGCGAGTGTGGCACATACAGGGTTTTACAGAAAATCCAGCATGGAAAGGGGACTGTAGGCATCAGCCAATTAGATGTTCACATTGTTCATTTGTGTCGAAAGACGGTGCGTGCATTGAAGATGGCAGAGGTGGAGACAGTCAGGGTGTAGGTGCTCAGAGATATTTTTGTCCATGGTTTACAGCACTATTCAGAAAGTAGCCATGTGGCACACAATTTTGACGTTAGAGGAGTGGAGGTGGTGTGGAGCCCTGCGACTGATTGCAATGTTGTAGCAATTCTCCAAGTTTGCAGAGATATGTGTAGGATCACCAGTCCCCATGTGGTACTTTTGCACTACGGTGCTTGCCATTTGGGCTACGTGACTTCACCTACTTTGTTGGAAGATTTGGAACAGTTGGTGCAAGCAGTCATTAATATCTTTCCAACTGCGAAAGTAATTTTTTTCTGGCTTACTCCCTAGAGGAAAATGGGACAACAGTTTTCTGTCCTGATCAAAGCATTGGGAGGTGTATCATCAATTGCGGCATGCGTGCTTTCATCTTACGCGCTGGTATGTTTTTCTGCAGCCATGAGAAAATTGTTTCCAGTAATGCAGCTTATTTTGAAGCAGATGGTGTGTCGTTATCTTTTTTGGGAAATGTCACGTTCTTTTGGAATGTAAGGCTTGCTTTGGAGAAGGTTCTGTAATGATTGTAGGAGCAGAAAAACACAAAATAACAGATGTCCGTCAGGCATCTGCCCAAAAAACAAAAAAAAAAAACATCTCTTTTCAGAGCCCACCTTAAAGGGGAAAAGGGAATAGTATTTAAATCTAAAGCCGTCATGCTCAGATCCTCTACGTGTCCGCGGACATGGCGGTAGTCTACAGGCAGCGCATATTATCAATGGGGTTTCTCGGGTGGAGACGCATGCAAATGAGAATGTGCGAAGCTAGGGATTGGTCAGTAAAGTTCAGTGGGTGTGTTCCGAATGGAGAGATTTAGTCAGAACGTCTTTTTCCTGACAGGAGACCAAAGAGCTATGGCTCTGTGTGCTCGAATACAGACTGTCTGGATGTTGGGAGACTCATGGATACATTGGTTGAAGGTGCATGCAGAAAGTTGCGGTATATCTGCAGATCTTGGATTTTCGCATGTGGAAGTGCACTGGCATGGAGTGCGTGGAATGAAGTGGCTGGAGTTGGTACCTCTGTGTGCTACTTTACAGAGAGTCATCCTGATATAATTATCATTCATTGTGGAGGAAACAGTTTAGGGCATGTCTCTGGAATTTCTTTACAATTTGCAATGAAGGAAAGACTTGCAAAGGTCATGGATATGTTTCCAAATTGCCAAGTAGTTTTTTTCCCCGTATTGCACAAAGACAGATGTGATGTCATCTTTGATGTCCTGGGTGTTAGTGTTAGCAGTGCACAGTGGTGTGGGCAGTTATGGTTGCTTAGCCTACCATAACTGGCGTATTTTAGGGGTTTTCCGGTTTTACTTCGAACCATAATGACACGTTTATAACGTTTTTTTAGTGAATTTGACAGGTTTTTAGTAGCGCAACATAACCATAATGTCCCCTTAACTAAGTGTTTTTTTGTGAATATTTATTATATTTACACTACAATCACTTTGAATACCTCACACGTTTACACTAGAACACTTCAGAATACTTCAGGATATACTTCAAAGGACACTTTCACTTTTGTTTTTGTTCATGGTTACATTTTTTGCAACGTTAGAAAGGGAAAATACAAATCTACCATATTATCGTTAATTTTGCGCACATGCATTTCTTAGCAGATTTATGGTAAGAAAATAACTTAAAGGAATGAAAAGTGCTAAATAGAGCAACACTAACCTGTTTCAAGGTTCTAGAGAGGGTTTCTTTTCGAATAGCAAGTCTTTCAAGTGCAAAAACGCAACCCATGCCAAAGGCAGTTTGGAGAGGGCTCAACGTGTTGAGAAGCAGCAGAATATGGATTTCTTCAAGTCTCTTGTCTTTTAAAAGCAGCAAGTTAAAACTTAAAGATGAAGACACTAAATAGGACTGGATGAAGGGATGCAAGCAGCGGCTTTAGTCGTAGGTTAGAGGGGATTGCCCTTAACACCTCTATTTGCACTCCAACACTCTGGAGCAACGTTCTGTAATCAGGTAAGCAAAACCTTTTTCCAGACAGTGCCTTAGTTTAGAAGAAAATGTTTGTGCTGGATGCTCCTTGATGTTGCAGCTCTGGACTCGACCTCCAGATTCCTTGGTCTGGTGACTGAAGGCAGGAGAATAGATGGGGTCCCTCAGCAGTAGTTTTGAGGGTGGACCTGGGCATGACTTTCAGCAACTTTTTGGTTCACTCTGCAGTTTTGGCACCTTTTCTGCAGCACCAACAAAGGACACAACTCACCTGGTCAGTCTTTGCTTCCTGCAGTCCCACATTCTGATGAGGGAGTCTGGGCAATTTGGATTCGATCTCTGTAGTGTCCATGAGGGCTCAACAAAGACTTGGACAGATTTGGCGTTTCCACATTGATGCACTCGAAATGCACAGCAGTTTTCCTGGTTTTGGGGTTCAGCAGCTCTGGAAACACCTAGAACCTCTGGAGATGGCTCAAGTCAAAGTTTGTCTTGGGACTGGTTGTTCCCACCAGCCAAAGGAAAGGAATTGTCCTCTTTGGAGCTCCTCTTTTGCAGACAAAACATTTGGCCTCATTACACGGATGGCGGCAAGGATTTACCGGTACCGGTAAAATACCGGTACCGGTAAATCCTTACCGCCTTAATACGAGGTCCCTTTGCGGGTTGGGGGATTTATCGCCTGCTTTTTGCAGGCGTTAAATACCAACCCGCAAAGGGACCCAGGGAGCTAATTACGGTACCGCAATTTGCGGTACCGTATTAGCGCCTTCCCCATTCCCATTGAGCCCTATGGGCCAAAAATGGGAATGGGGAAGGGCAATGGTGGAAGGGGGAATTACCGCCCCGCCAACCATGGAATGGGCCGGTAATTCCCCTTTCCACCAAGGCGGTGCCGGTATTTTACCGGCATGAACCATGGCGCTAATAGCGCCATGGTTCCCCGCCATCCGTGTAATGAGGCCCATTGTCAGGATAGCAGTGTTCACTTCACAGTGTTGCAAAGGGTCTCTGGTCATATTCTTCTTTGGTTACATCAGCTTCCACTGGTTGACTTGCTTTTCACTCCAGAAGCCTCACCTTTTATACAGTTCCAGCACACACTCCTCTGCAATCTCTCTCAGCATTTTACAGAAAGGGCCGTTTGGCTGTCCATATGACAGAGCCCACAAGAATGAATGTGTGGAAAAAGGCTCAACTCTTACAGCATTTAAAGAAAAAGGTCCAGAAGTCCAGCAAAAAAAAATGCTGGGGGTCTCATTAGGAGAGGAGATGAAGCATAACAATGATAAATCTCCTTAACACTCATCCCCCAGACTAGGACAGGAGGATCTAATCCATTCCTGGATGGCTCTTTTGATCCAGTCGGTCATACTTTCTGGAGAGACAATCAGTATTCTTATGTTGGGTACCTGACCTGTGCTCAATAGTGAAGTCAAAGCTTTGTAGGCTTATGGACCACTTGAGCAATTTTGGGGTTTCTCCATTCATCTGCATCAGCCACCTTAAGGGTTGGTGGTCAGTTTTAATCCTGAAAGTAGTTCCATAGAGGTATGGTTTGAATTTCTTCAGGGTCCACACAATAGAAAAACATTCATGTTCAATTGATGCCCACCTTGTTTTCTTAACTTTTAATTTATTTTGTACTAACAAAGCAGATGGGGTACTCCCTGCCTTAAGTATCAAATTGGCTCAGGACTGCTCCTATCACTGTGTTGGAAGCATCAGGTTGGACTAAGAAGGCCTGGGTGTAGTCAGGAGCTTTTCCGAGGGCATCTTTCAGCCCCTGGAAGAATTTTTCACAGTCCTCATTCCACTTGACCTGTTTATGATACTTGGGAGAGAATATGGTATTCAGAGGAGAAGCTATGGTTCCATAGTGCTCAATGAAGTTCCTGTAATAACCAGTAAGTCCTAAGAAAGGCTCTTAATTGAGTTTGAGTAGTTGGAGTTGCCTAGTTGTGTACAGCCTGTACTTTGCTGAGCAAGTGCTTGATCTCCCCTCCTCATAACTCATGACCAAGGTAGACCACTTTACACTGACCAACATGGCATTTACAGGCTTTCATGGTCGGATTGCCTGTTGAAGGATCCGCAACACATGTCCCAGGTAGTCAATATGTTCTTCCCAGGTAGGGCAGAAAACTGCTCTGTCATCCAAGTAAGCCATGCAGAAGTTCTCTAACCCACTCAGAACATGGTTAACCATTCTCTGGAATGTGGCAGGTGCATTCTTTAAGACAAAGGGCATGACGTTAAACTGGTACAAGCCTTCTGGAGTTGAGAATGTTGTCTTCTCCTTGGACTGGTCAGTCATGGCAATCTGCCAATAACCACTTGTCAGGTCAAATGTACGTAAGGATTCTGCTGAGCCCAGCTTATCACCAGTTCTTTTGTCATTGGCAAGGGATGGAAATTAGTCTTGGTAACTGCATTTAATGCCATGTAGTCCACAAAGAATCTAAGTTCCTTCGTTCCTGCCTTTGGTACTAACACAACTGGGCCAGCCCATGGACATGTGGAATGTTCAATCACTCCAAGGTCAAAGATTTTATTAACCTCTTTTATGTGATTCCTCACATTATGTGACATCCTGTAGCCCCTGCTTTTAACAGGTACACTATTACCAAGGGGTCAATCCTGGAGTAAGTGAGAACAGAGGGGCAACATGAGCTAACACATCTCTGCACTCTTGCTGTTGCTGCATTGTCAGATTAGCAGAGAGTTTTACCCCTTCTACTGACCCATCTGAAGGGTGTCCTCTTAGAGGATCTTGGAGAGGTTCCCTCTCCTCTTCTTCTCGACCAGAAGCTGAGAACAAAGCTTCTATATCTAGTTTGGAAACATAAGCCTTCAGATGGTCGGTATGAAAGACGATATGGGCCTCCTTGTGATTGTCTAGTCTACCAAATAGTTGATCTCTCCAAGTCTTCCTACCACTTTGAAGGTTCTGGTTCATTTGTCCTGTAAGGCACTTTGTCTTACCCTGAATGTATTACCCAGAACCCCCGGCAAAGTCCAAATTTGGGCGGAAAAAACACAATTTCTGCACCTTTCCCTCTGCTCACCCACCACAATACACTGCCAACAACACATGGCCTACTGTCCTGCGTTCCCACAGGTGTCCCGATGAAAATGGTACCTAACATGTGTGGGTGCACCTACCTGGGCGCAAAGGGGAAAGCCTACAACACGGCTAACCCCAAGTCTTTTGGCACAGCATGATTTCAGGAATTCTGCGCATGCACACACCCTACGAATTTGGGCCTAGGGTGTCCAAGCCACCAAGGAAAACAGGGAACCCCATGCATTTCTAAAAAGAGGACACCCGTGGGAATCCGCAGAGGTCTGCCTTGCGCAAATCGCACCAGTTTTTATTAGCCACAATCCCTGACACAGTGTGACATTTGGTGGGGAAAAACACAATGTTCACTTTGTCGGGGGTTCTGGATAATACATTCTGGGCCAATTTATGCAAGTCAGACCTCTGCGGATTCCCACGGGTGTCTTTGTTTCAGAAATGCAGGGGGTACCCTGTTTTCCTTTGTTGGTTTGGACACCCCCTAGGCCCATATCTCTATGGTGTGCCCTTCTGATAAAAATCGTGAAATTCAGCTGTCGGAAAAGCCTTTGGGTTAGCCGTGTTTTAGGTTTCCACTTGGCGCCCAGGTAGGTGGACCCACACATGTGAGGTACCGTTTTCATCGGGACACGTGTGGGAATGTGGGAAGGTATGACATTTGTCCTGTTTGCATGGTTTGCATAAAGTTTCGACCCATTTGCTGGTGGCCTTTATCAGACAACCCCTTCATTTACCAAATGTGCCTTACATTTAGTCACTGCTTTAGGCATGATAAACTTTTGTAACCTAGACAAGTCACCTACCCTTGAAAAGGTCGGCCTGTCCTCTTTCAAAAAATGTATGCTTGCCATTCCTCACCACATTGGTTTTCCTGATTTACACATGCTAAGTACGTCTGTTCAGGCCGTAAGCATAAAACTCATGTGTACCATGGTTCAGTGTTTGGCTTGTGGTATTGCTTGTTTTGTGAAACACTACAAGAAATGTGTGATTTACTAACTGCAAGAGTCGGGGGAATGTAGCGGAGCATTGTTTTTCTCAAAATTCATAGAAGCCATTGCCGTACCAAGCCAACCATGTCCATCACATACCTTTTTTTTTGGTCATCTTTCATCTTTTTCCCCAAAATATGGAATTTTGCCCTACCTAGTTGTTGCCTGACCTGCGCAAATCACGCCTTCCTAAACTTGGAATTTAGTCTGCTTTTCAGAAATGTATGCCCTTTTGTCCTCCAATTTGGCTTTCTCACCCTTTCCTTCCACTCCGTCCACGCATGTCCGATTGGCAAAAATAGCCAAAATCGCCTACCTCTTACAAAACGGTTGATAACCACATCTAAATAATTATTTTTCATTTCCACTCAACCTGTTCTTGAATGCCAGGAAATTGGGGAATTCAGCACAGCAAACCATTTGTTCCTAGCTCTTACAAGGAAAAAACCACAGACTTCTTTGAACATCATTGTATTGGCATTTTTTGCAACGACCGCCTACATATGGGAAAAAAAGGGGTCAAATTTGGACGAGATATCTCATGTACAAAAAAGTTGCAAAGCATTGAATGTTGACGTACCAAAATCACAAAAAAAGGCTTTGGCACTAGGGGGAAACCCATGGCACTTAAAGGGTTAATAGTTATGGACTCCATAGTACAAGTACAATACAAAGAATAGAGTTCCAAAAGATAACATAAGAAGCACATAAGAAGCAATGAGTGGTAAGCAGCTCCACTCATTCAGGATTTTTAAAAAAAGTTCCAGAATTCCAACAAAAAGTTCGGGGGGTCTCACTAGGAGAGGGCATGAAGCATACAGATGAGACATCTCTCTAATACAGGCCCCTAGCCAGGTCTCCATCTACTTCTATGAGTGGGCTGACCTCACCTCTTCTCTCCTTGACTCTATCACCAAGCTTCTCCTCTTCAGAGACATCAATATTCACCTGGACTCCCCTGGTGCAGCCTCTGGACTTTTCTGCAACCTCTGTGACACTCTTCTCTCTTTATTCTTCCCTCCGGTCGATGCACTCAGCCAGAAACAACGTTGATGCTCTCATCTCTACAGACATCGCCATCTCCAACCCTGTCATTACTCCTCTCTTTGATCATTCTCTCCTTTCCTCTCACTTGAACCTCATGGGTCCCCACGCTAATCCCCCACCTGCACTGCCAGTATCCTTCTCTGTCATTCAACCCATGAAGTGAGTGTCAGTTGCTGCTTTTGCCACCACTGTCACTCCACCTCCTACAGCTGTCATTGGCTTTCACTCTGACACAGGAGTTACTAACCTTCAGTTCTCCATCTTCAACACTCTGGACATCCTTGCCCCTTTCATGGGAGCCACATGAAACCTCCGTCCAAGTGCATCTCTTGGAATGACTCTGAACTAGCCTCTCTGAAACGCAAGTGCAGAACAGCTGAGCTGAAGTAGAGGGCTTCAAGCACATCCTCTGGCAAACTGGCCTGCCGCCTGCTCCAAAGGCAATACAGACTTTCCATATGTTCGAATAAGATGGCCTATATCCAAGCCCACATCTCTGGGGCCACTAAAAATATTGCTGAACTTTTCAAAATCTGCAAGGAACTCGCCAATCCTGCTGCAGTCTACATTTCTCTTCTGCCTTCCCTGGCCCTCTGCACTTCTCTGGCCTCTCACTTCATTACTAAAACTCAGAACATCCTGTCCTCTCTCTCCTCTACACCAAACCCTTCTCCCTCACCTGCTCCCAGTAGCCCCTTATCTCCCCTGCCTCCTTCCAGCCTACGCTCTTATATATGTATATACCACCTGATGAGGTTTCTAGACAAGCCCTCGCCATGAAGATCTCATCCAAACTGGTGCTCCCTGCTCCTCCAGAACTATCAAGCACAACATTATCTCCCTTGCTCCAGTCTTGGCTGATTTCTGTAATCAGTCTGTTATCACTGGATCTGTCCCGCCACTCCTCAAGTTCTCCCTTGTGCACCCTCACCTCAAAAAGCCTTCTGCCAACCCTTCCTGTTTGGCTAACTACCACTGTATCTCCATTACCCCCTTCCTGGGCAAACCCTTGGAGATGCTGGCCATCACACAGCTCATACATGACACTGAATCTGTTGGTTGTCTCCACGACCACCAGTCTGGCTTCGGAGCTGCCAGAGGCAGGAAACTGCACTCCCGAACACCAGTGAAGACTTGCTCTCTAATCACGACTCCAACTCTCTTTCCCTTCTCATCCTTCTTGACCTCTCCTCTGCCTTTGATATGGTCAACCATGCCACCCTTATAAATTGGCTCTGTGATACCATTGGCATCACAGTCTTCGCTGACCTCCATCATCTCTGAACGACCTTCCCAGGTTCAACTGGGCTCTATTCTCTCACTTTGGCTTTTCAACATCTGCCTTGACCCCTAGCCCATCTGATACATGCCTTCTTTCCTAACTACCAGTGTTATGCAGATGACATGCAACTCTCCATCAAGCTTCCCTCCTCTGCCTCCTCCTCTTCCTCTCTCATACCTGTCTGTCTGCTATTCAGGCATGGTGCACTACTAAAAATATCTGCCTTAATGCCAGTAAGACCGAGATCCCTCTTACTGGGGCTCCTGCTCCCTCAGTTCCCCCTGCACACTGGCCGCCTTGCATGGGCCCCCTCCCCTCACCCTCCTGTGAGGCAAACAACCTAGGTGTCTTTGACTCCTCTCTCTCCTTCTCTCCACATGGACCTTGCCAAGAAGGCTCACTTTCAGCTTCACCTCCTCAGAGACATTCTTCCTTTACTCACCTTCCCCCATAAACTCAATGGGCCTCATTATAAGTGCGCCGGTCCGGAACCAACGGTGCCGGTAATCCTACCTGCACCGTTGTTTCCGGACAGACACACTACGACTCTGCGGGTGGGTGACGTCCCACCCACCAGGGTCAGACCCGGTGGCTGGAATTGCACCCGCCTGAGGAGTGTCACAGAAGTACCGGCATCGTTGTTAACAGTGCCGGTGCTTCCGGAGTCCCCATTCCCATGGAGTCCTATGGGATTCCATGGGAATGGGGACTTACAAAATTACCGTTGCCTGACTTCCAGGCCGCAGGGGTCAAAATACCCCCTTGTTACCGGGAAGTCAGGCACCAGTAATTAATTAGGGGTCCGGTGGCAACCTACCGGTTTAACCAGTACGGTTACCGCCAGACCCGGAATGAGGCCCAATGTCTCCAGAGCTCTGGTACTCTCCAGTCTGGACTACTGTAACAGCCTCTTCCTCAACCTACCTTACTCCTTCCTTCACTCCCTTTATCTAATCCACAATAGGAATGTGATCTAGCACTGTGAAGTGTCTCTTGTGGTATTGGGAATTACCAATAGAAATGTCAGACAAAATAACGGGACAGACTCAAAAAATATGGCAAAATACTACTGAATTCTCAGTTCAATAAAGCAGAGCAAACTGGTGAACAGCACACTGATTCTTGCACACTCACACACAAACTTAATTATGCCTCGGTTATAACCCCAATATGCATCATCTATGACATCATTCTACATGGCAAACTACAAAACCTATTGAATGCAAGGATTGGTTTTGGGTACATATGTACCTATGGCATAAATAGGCTTTAGTACATCATTGCTGCCCCTCATCTGTAGGACACCCCTTGATCTACCCCTAAATAAATGTAATATTGATTTTAGCAGAGGAAATGGCAGTGGATTGGTCTATTCAACATTGTATAGCATGTTGTCCCTTAGACCCTCTGATTAGTTGGCATGCTCACCCAACCTTGGATTTTCGGCTCACTAGCAGCACATAAGTAAACGAAATGCAGGTGCCCGAGTCATGTTAGATTACTCCACACTTTCCCAATCCGTCCATCATATCTCATCAGTCCAAAACAGAAGCCAAGGTTTCCCATCTGTAGTTAACCTTGTAGTTGCTCTCTGTTCTGGGACATTCTAGGGAGTGTAAACACATCACTAGCTTCATTCAAAACTCAAAGGATAGCGCTTGTTTTCTACTTCTGAATCCTGTGTGAAGAGACTGGACATTTCTCTGTTTCAACCTCTTATTTACTGCTATTTGATTTAAGTATACTGTGTGTTATTGATCCTCTTGTCCTCTAGAGACTTGCTCACTCCATCTGGTATAGATCTTATTCACTGTTAATTGTCAATACTTGGCTCTTGCAAATGTTTTCTTCTTCTTTAATTTAAATGAAATATGTCCTACGTACATGGTTTATCCATCTGTCTCCCTTTGTGCCTTGCAATTATTCCTTAAAATAGCACCCTTGATCCCAGGCCATCATAGACTACTCTTTAGTCTGCACACACAGCTATTTCTCCAACATCTCCTCACTCTGTCTCCCTGGTCAGTCTCTTAGGTAGCTGGATGGAGTCTTAACACAAGCCGGCGTCCATCTTCCTAGCATCGCCATCCTAGCCACGTTATATTTTCCTCTATAGGAAGCTTATATATTTCTCATCTATCTTACGTTACTGCCTATTTGCTCTTATTGGTCAGCAAGTTACTTTATCTTCTTTGCATGTATGATTACTTTATCATTGCAAACATGTTTCTCTTGTCACTGCAGTTACATCATCACTCTAAAGTGTATTTTCATATTGTTTCTGTATGTCCTCATATATCTTCTTCGTGACATCACTCTACCCTCGTCAGATCTCACTCAGCGCTAAATTATGTCCAATGTTGTGTGCTGACATCCTTCCCTCTTTCAGTATGAGGGTACATTCGGAATGGTTGTCTGAGTGCATATCATCTCTCATACACTCAATGTGGTATAGGGACAACACATGTAGTCCCTCATAGAGCTCTTCTCCTGCTGTTCCAGTATGATGGTGGTGATGGGGTGAAAGCTAGGGAAAATGAATCCACCTGCTCTTATACAGGACTGCAAAAACATATCCTTGGCCTCAAGCCCAGAGGCCGTATCTTTCCAGCCCTAAACTCTCCCACTAGCTTCCGGTTGCTGCGAGGATCAAGTTCAAAACGATTTGCATCATTCACAAAGCTTTCTGGGGCGTGGGACCGCGCTACACTCAACTAGCTCACCCCTAAATAACTCCCTGCTAGAGTCCTTCGGTCTTCTAGCTCCAACTCACTGCAGATCAGACACTTCTCAAAGCAGAGAGTGGGTGGTACATATTTCTCCTCTGCAGGTGCCTCCCTCTGGAACGGCCTCACTGCCACTTTAAGACTTCAGCCGGATCTCATTGTGTTCTGGAAGCTTCTCAAGACCTTCCTTTTCTCTTCCTCCTTCCCTCTCCCCCTCCCCTGCTGATTTCTCCACCCTATGCCTCTTGACTGGCTGCCTAGTTCCTCCAGATTCTCACAGGGTACCAGGCCCTCCACTACCAGTCTACCCCTGCATTTGGTCTCCTCTGCCCGCACTCCAACCTGCACTTGCCCTTCTGGGCTTCCTCCCATGCACAAGCCTGGCTGTACCTGCACACTCTTATCCCATCCAACCCATCCCTTGCACTTAGCAAGTTTACCTTCTGCCCCTTCCTGGGCTCTGTCCAACTGGCACCACTGGGCATTCGCTAAAACCTCCAGCAGCCCCCCACCCTCGCTTCTCTCTCCTCTGCCCTTCTATTAATGCACTTTCATGATCCAAATGTCACAAGGCCAAGTTGTACCGTTCTGTTTGTCATCCATGCCCACCCTGTCCAGTTAGGCCTTGAAACACATTGGGCCTGATTCATGGAACACTTTCCTATGGGATTGTGCCATTATAAAACACTTCCATTAATATGGCCCATTGTGTATAAGCACATTACAAAACCCCAATTAATTAATTATAACTGTCTTCATTAAAACGTGATTGAAGGTAGCAATTTAAATGAACCACAATTATAGCAAACTTAGAAAACACAATACTACAAAGAATTCTATTCTGAACATTGTAAACATATCTTAGAAATCTACTTGTGCGGGTTTCTATATTTTTCCAACTCATTCTAATGTTTATAATTCATTCATCTTTTTTTTTTTAGAAAAAAAACAACTGTGTCAGCTGCTTGAATGGCAGGCTTCACCATATGAAGAGACAGGAGCTTAATTTCAATGTAATACATTTCAAATCAGACTGCTTTATTCTTCAACCCAACATAAAATGGCAGCTGATTTTTCCAGTGTTACATCTTGGGATAATCGGTGTTATTGTTATTTATTTGCTTCTATAGTGCCTTATTTCAAGGTGCTTTACAAAAATTAATGATTTGGTAAATCAGGATTAATGCTGACAATCAATAGTAGGCAAGAACAACGAACAGAGAGAAAAGAGAGCACAGGAAAACAACCAAGAAAGAAATTGACATTGATGGCACATAAAACCGACAAGATGAAAGTCGAACAACATAATGAAAAGGTTTCACAACAATGGCAAGCCACCTCCACACAAAATAAAAACATTGGAAGGAAGCACAACTTAAAAACAGTACACATATGCCGGCTGCAAAACGAGAATCTAGATGCTAAAGATGACCACAAATGTACTGAAAAAAAAGTCATTGCAAAAGCCCACCCATGGCTGGTCAAGTCCAAAATGTTGCAGACATAGGGCAGATAGTTCACAAGCAGCAGGCCGTAAACCCACCACTGTAGCTGGCAAACTGGAGACCCCACACCGGAAGAGCCACTGACATCAGGGAGGATGTCCAATTCCAGACTGTGTACAAGCAAGGGCATCAGACCGAAGGACCTGCACAAGAACAATGCGTGTGAGCCGAGCCGCCCCTGCCAGAACACAATGGGCCTTATTACAAGTTTGGCGGTAGCCTTGCTGGCCCCTGGAAATGGGGAAATACAGGGTAATTACAACCCTGGCTGACCCTGTATTTCCCCATTGCCCGGGGCTGGAAACGTTTACTCCCCATTCCCATTGAACCAATAGGGCTCAATGGGAATGGGGAGGCCAGCAGCACCGGCACCATTCAGAATTCAGGCAGTGTCTGTACTCATAGTTTGCCGGTCCAGTAACAACGGTACCAGAAAGCTTACTGGTACTGTTGTTACCGGACCGGCAAACTTGTAATGAGGCCCAATGTCCAAAACTGCAGTCTGCATCCTTCCAGGAAGTCGTTGTCCTCCTCCTCCATGATGTCCTAGAAGTCATATGACATCCACCCTGGCAGTAACGCATTTTCCTCCATTGGTCCACCACCCCCCACACCAGTGCCACTCGAGCAGCACAGTCTCATCTCCCTCGGGCTGCCAGCCCCACCCAGCCGGAACGCTTCCAGCAGCTACACACCTACCACTTAGCTCGCTGCACAGTCCCAAGCTGCACAGCCTGCCTCCTCATATGTACGAAATCACCACCAGAGCTCTGCACATTGGCAGCTCCATCTTGTATTATTTCCTTTGCACTAATGATGTTGGAAAGGTTAATGTTAATTACCGAAAGTGAAAGTACCATTGTAGTGGTTATTAGGTAAATGCTCGCATTCTTCTTTTATTATTCTCAATACACACATCCAAACGTATAACAATGATTATTTACTTGCACCCAATTAAAACAATGTAAGCGGCCCACCAATCAGTAAGGCAGGGCCCGGACCCTTGGCTCTGGTAAGGACCGTGTGACCAACCAAAACCTGTTCTTGTTGTCTCCTTTTCAGTGTTTGTGTTGTTTCCTTTTCCTGTATACCCATGTGTTCCTCATCGTCCATCTTCACGTTCCCTCCTCCCCATGCCCCTTCTCCACTCCCCACATGCCCACCTTTGCCAGATTTGTCCACTCTTAACCAGGAAGAACTGTGCCTACACTTGCTACTCATGAAGTTCTGAATCCACTTTCCTCACGTTCAGCCGAGAACCTAGACCTCTGGCCCCGGTAAGGACCATGTGACCTGCCAAAACCTTTTCTATTTGGACACATGTTAGTGCTTTTGTTGTTTCCTTTCCCTGTGTGCCCCTGTGTTCCCCGATGTCCATCATCACTTTCCCTCCTCCCCCAGCCTCCTTCTCCACCCTATGCCCACCCACCCTTGATTGGTCTATTCACGACCAGGAAGTACCATCCCTACACTAGCTGCTCATGGAGCTCTGAATCCCCTTTCCTTAGTTCAACAGATCACCCGGACCCCTGGCCCTGGTAAGGACCATGTGTTCCGTGAAAATATGTCCCTTTTTGGACCCATCTTATTGTTTTTATTGTTTTCTTTCCCTGTGTGCCCCTTTGTTCCTCTGTGTCCATCTTTCCTTTCCATCCTCCCCAAACCCCCTTCTCCACCTCACACCCACCACCCTCCCCTGATTGCTTCATTCTCAACCAGGGAGCACTGGCCCTTCACTCAATGGTCATGGAGCCCTGAATCCACTTTCCTTGTGTTCAGCAGAGGGCCTGGACCCCTGCCCCTGGTAAGGACTTCTTGACCCACCAAAATCTGTTCTCTTCGGACCTCTGTTAGTGTTTTTGTTCTTTATTTTCCATGTGTGCTTCTGTGTTCCATATTGTCGATGTTCCTTTCCCTACCCCATCCCTTTCTCCACCCCACACCAGCCCACCATCCCCTGATTAGCCCATTCCCCACCAAGAACTACCCTTAGCTGAGGGCCCCAGGACAGCCTTTCCTGGGCAGGTAGCCAAGGGCCAAAGGCAAAGGGCAGCCCCCTTGTCCAGCTCCCACTGCCTGTTTGCCTGTTCACCGTGGGCACACGACAAAGCATTCCACTGCTACAACCAGTCAAGGTGGCAAGAGTTGTGAGTTCACCCATCACTGGGCCCCTGTAACCCTGTCTCGATTCCCTTAATTCTGCTTCATTATACCATTGTGTTGAACCTTGCTGCACCAATAGTTAACCATCTTGTTGAATACGATTGTGCCCTGAAGTGCCTATTTGTTGAATCATGCTGCACTCCTTATTCAACCATCTTGTTAAATTCCATTGTGCCCAGAAGTTACCATTTTGTTGCAGCTTGCTGCACTCCTTTAGTAAGATATTGTATTGATGTCCGCTGTGCTCTGAAGTTACCATTTTGTTGCAGCTTGCTGCACTCCTTTGGTAAGCTATTGTATTGAAGTCCGCTGTGCTCTGAAGTTGCCATTTCGTTGAATCTTGCTGTGCTCCTTAGTTAACCATTTTGTTGAATTCCACTGCGCCCTGAAGTTGCCATCTTTTTTAATCTAGTGGCAGAGGCTCTGTACTGTACTGTACCGATTACTGCCTCTGTTTAAATCTTGCTACTCTCAGAGGTTCTGATACTGTGTTAATTCCTGCCACTGTTTAAATCTTGCTACAGTCAGCGGTTCTGATACTGTATTCATTAGGACAGGAAGGACTGCCCGAAGGGATGATTTACATTGTCTAAATACAACCTAAATACTAGAACAAGATGGTGGCTGTGCCACCGGGTTGCAAGCCATGATCTCATTGAGGAAGGTAACCAAGTCAACAGAGATACACATAAGCAGACGTGGGCCACCCAACTGGTTTCTCTGTTTCAATGCATTCCATGATCGGGATGAACTGCATTAAAGTAAGGTAACAGGAAGGGGTTTATCCACAGTATAGACCCATGCCAAGTCATGTTTCCTGCATAAATTTGAAGGCCTATGGGACATTTCTGTTTCCATAGACACCCTGTCTACACAGGACACAGACACGCTGGGGGAATGAAACAGAGGATAAATGTCTACTGTCCTAAAACCGGGTAAGTGTAGACATGATCACGCTGTATAGAGATTGGTGTTTGGCAATGAGGGAATTTGGTATCTAGGCTGGACAGTTAAAAGGTTCTTTTTTTGATTTTTGTTTTTTAGATTCTAGACAATTATGGTGCAAAACTAATGAGAACCAAAGGTGGGTCAGATGAATGTTAATAATAATATTAGGAGCCTAAGATTCTATAAGAATACATTTTTGAGACATAACATGTTATATGTATTTATTTTGAAGAATATAATAGAGGAAATGTATCGAGATAACACATCAGATTAGCCCTGGAAGACGGATAGATAAATATTCGAAACACGTTGGCAACCACACTTGAAAACGCACATATGATGTTTCTGTTTCTGTTTTTGTACTCTGATATGTAATAACAATTGATGTGATGGTAGATAAATATAGTCAGCATACAATTCAGTAACAATGCATAATCATAGCAGCAGATGTGTCACTGTGTTGGAAATACACACCTGATTTTAATTTTAAGTATCTAATACTCATTTTACATGAATGTTTGTGTTGATTTGAACAGTTGCAATAATGATCGAAAGTCCATTAAAATTATACTTTGTCTAAAGAGATGAAAGTAAGCGAGTGTTAAAAAAAATAAATAAATAAATGCATTTTTGAATGGTTGATTGGGTGGATCCCCAATTAGGAGAGCGCTAGGAATACCTGTTGGCAACAACTGTTTCTTTTGGTTAGACTGTGTTGATACCTGCCACTGCTTAAATATTGCTGCAGTCAGAGGTTTTGCTACTGTGTTAATTAATATCACTGTCTAAATCTTGCTGTGCTCAGAGGTCATGCTACTGTGTTGATTACCACCACTGTTTATAACTTGCTGCACTCATAGGTTTGGCTACCGTGTTGATTCCTGCCACTGTTTAAATCTTATTGCACTCAGAGGTTTGGCTACTGTGTTGATTCCTGCCAATGTGTAAATCATGCTATGATCCGGGGACCTACTACTGTGTTTATTCCAGCAATTGTTTTAAAACTTGCTGTGTTCAGACGTTACATATTGTGATTGCTTTAAATATTCCTGCACTCAGAGGCTTAGCTACTGTTGGTTGCTGCCACTATTTAAACCTGATGAGCTCAGAGGTTTTGCTACTTTGTTTATCGCTGCCATCGTTTAAGTCTTGCCACGTTCTGAAGTCACATATTGGGATTGCTTTTAATCTTGATGCACTCAGAAATGTAGCTACTGTTTGATACCAGCCAATTACAAGGACTGCCACTGTTTAAAGCTTACTATGATCAGAGGCGTAGCTACTGTTGATTCCTACCACTGTTTAAATCTTGCTATGCTCAGAGGCTATGCTACTGTGTCAATTCCTGCCACTGCTTAAATCTTGCTGCACTCAGAAGCTTTGCTACCATGTTAATTTCATGCACTGCTTAAATCTTGCTGCACTATGGACTCTTGCTTCTGTGTTGATTCCTGCCACTGTTTAAATCTTGCTGCACTCATTCATTTGTTACTCTCTGTAACTACTCACAGTAATCTCTTTGGCTCAAACCTTGCAGTGCTTTCAACCTGCACATTGTGATTGCAACCCCTTCAGATCTAGCTGCACCTCGAAGTCAGGCACTAAGTAGAGCCCCCGGTACTCATTACCAAGTTCCCTGCTTCAAATCAAGCCACTGCAAACTGAAAGGCATCAAGGTGGTTTACAGAAGAACTGCAGTAACTCAGAAAATCAAACCACAAACAGGAAAAACTATGGAAAACCATTACAATCAATCTAACAAAATAAACTACCAATGACAACTCAGATTCTACAAATCAGCAGTCTTTAATGAAGAAACACAACTTACTATGCCACAAGAATCCATCCAATCAGCAACAAACCCACAAAAAGAACTCTTCAAATTCACCAAGGAAATCAAAAATCCTACATCAGGGATCAAAGGTGTCATACCATCACAATCACTATGTGACAACATCACCAACTTCCTAAGAACAAAAAAATAAACAATCCAACAGACCATTGGAGCATGCCACACAAAAATAAGCACAAGTACAACTTCAGAACCACCAACAACCTGGGAGCCACCAACTGCAGCAACACTCTGCCCATTTGAACCCATAGATGAAGATGTTTTCTCCACACTAATAATTGACACCACCCTTGTCAGTTCCCCAGTGAACCATGCCCCACAGGCATCTACAAAGAAATACTCAACCACAGCACCCCAGCATCCTGCTTCTGGCTACTGATCGACCTATCCCCAAACACTAGAATAATAAAGAAATCTTTCAAATCAGCTAACATCAAGCCACTTCTAAAAGAAATGAAATGCAAAGCGTGGAAGACCCCACCAAGTACAGAACTATATCTAATCTACCCTACCTTGTGAAATTGCTCGAGAACCATATATATAAAAAATCTTACTCAACCACTTAGAAATTAATGGAATACTCAACCACTTGCAAGTCGGCTTCAGACGCATGAGAAGAACACAATCAGCATTTCTTTCCATATGGAACGACCTAAAAATAAATGCAGACAACAGCGCACAAATCTGCCCTCAAACTACTGGACATATCAGCCATGTTCGATGCAATCAGCCACACAAAACTTACTGAGAGGCTGGAGGAATGCAGGGTAAAAGACTGCGCTTTACGATGGCTAAAATCTTTCTGCACTAACCAAACTAAAAGAACTTACCTACTGCCATTTACCTCTAACAAAGGCATCTCATGTGGTGTACTACAAGGCTCCAGCCTCTCTCCACTCATTTTCCACATCTGTAAGTCCCTCTTAATGAAAAACATTCGAAATTATGGGCTGATCGCTTACAACTATACAGATGATACCCAACTCATTGTCAAGATAGCCACAACCCAAGACACAAACAACACCATCAGCATTAATCTCCCTAGTATTATCAATAATCAACTACATGAACAGACCCTACCTTTTAATGCCAGAACGGCTCACTAAAAAACTACAACCCATCCAAAACAATGTAGCAAGGACACTCCCGAGACTAAACAGAAGAGACCACATAGCACAAGCCATGATGAGCCTACACAGGCTCCCAGTAAAATAAACGCATTAACTTCAAAGCACTCTTCATCATCCACACATTACTACATGGACAAGGAGTCAAATTTCTCCAAGCCAAGATCAACCACTACCAACCTGACAGAAACATAAGATCAAGTGACGACCTTCAAATTGAAACAGAAGGAGATAAGAATGACAGACGATCACCTCACCATCAGAAAATGACTGAAAACCTGGCTATTCAACTCACAGTAATTAGCATAAAACAGGCGCACCGAGCATTATCACTGGAGTCCCAAGAAAATCCAATGGCAATCTGGATTCTGGAACCAACAATAAAATAAACACACCATACCAACCACTAATCTACCCTGCTCCACGCTCCTCTCCAGCATAACCCACTCATAGCTCACACAATCTATCTTATCAGTCTCACCTCACACAAACATACTCCACACATTCGCCATAAAAAATTAACTGCTGCAAACAAACATCAAAGTCACTGAATGTCACCCTTTTGGACACAATAACCCCAGTGCACAAAATCCAAACACACCTAGAAAGCCAACTCGCACAGATGCCAGTCCCAGTTTCTCCTGGTTCTACAAGCACCAACAGAAAAGCACACCTCTATCATACTCCCTCTTCCTTCCCAAACCTACCCAACCCACTTTCTTAGAGAAGCACATGAGCACCTGGAGACCATGTCAATGGCAAAGGTGCACGGTATAATTCAATTTAACAGAACATAACATAACAATTCTACAATTCTGGACAATCATGTGTGATCCTGCCCAGATGTTGCCCTCCCATTGGCTGGCCTCTTCCAACATTCTCAGAGTCCCCATGGTGCAGTGGCTCAACTTTCTTTCCCCACTACTTCCGCCCCTTTCCAATTCAGGCCATGCCACCTTCTGGTCCTTGCTTATTCACGTAATGATGGTAGCCACACATTGCTATCCCATCTGTACCTGGGAGACAGTGCCAGTGTCGGCCATTTCATTGTCAAGCTCCAATCAGCGTAATTCCATATTGCTAAGGCACAACTTAATTTTCTCCTCCATGACTGCTCTTCCCCCTTTTCCTTAGCTCTTTGTAATGACCCTCCTTTTAATGATGCGCATTAAGCAGCACTTCCAGGCACCTCATGCCCAGCATTGCCCTCCACTAGGTCGCTGCTGCTTAATTAATGCTCCCTCATGGAGTTCTTAGAGCCCCAAAACGCAGAGAGACGTACAAAATACATTTAAAATATTTGACACACTTTTATTCGTAACACCACACCTTATAATCATCTATTTCCTGAAAATGGTTCCTATCAATGACTCACTGCTTATGTTATCTTTTGATTAAACCACGGATGCAATCCTGTTCATTGTGGCCTTTTTTTTCTCAGAAATAGTTTTTGATGTGATGGTTCGTAACACAATTCTGAGAGTAGTTGGAATCAAAACAAAATGTCATGTGGGAACTTTTTCCGGACAAGACTCAAACAAAGACAACCCTAAATATTTTGATTACGAAGACCATAAGTGTTCTGCACTTATTTACAGGACACTTCTGACTTTGGACGAGTATCATTGCAAAGATCTGTCTGTTTTCGTGCTGGAGTTCTATCAGTGCTGACAAGGAGTCTGTCTACAGCGCCAACAGAAGAAGGAGTGCTGCAGTTTGTGTTTTGGTGTTTCTTTTGAATCGGGGAAGAGGTGATTTTGGAGGAAAGGTTCTCTCCAGAAACGATTAACAAGATTAAGATGCAGCAGTAGCATCGCGGTGGAAGACAGCATAAGCATTTCCACAAAGTCACACACACCTTTATGATGTTTATATATTTAAGAACCGTTGAAGGAGAAGCAGATGAAGGAGAAGTGAAGGAAAAGTGTTCTCCGGTGTTCAGAGAAGGACTGTGGGCTGCTACCACTTAAAGCAATTTACCCAGCATGCAACGTGTATTCCAATCCAGTACTGACAGTAAGCATTTCCCATTGCACAACTACAGTTTTGCCAGTACTTAGCCCCAAACGCCTCTGTGCATCTGTGTTTAAGCAACAAAGTAAGGAGAAGTGTGCAAGGAGTAAGCACCACAGAGACTGCTGGGCATCGGCCCTTTGATCTCAGGTACTGGTGCCGGCTTTTGTTCTTCGATCTCTCTTCCCCTGAAAAACAACAAGGTAACATTTCAATGGTATTGGAAATGGTGACTGAGCTGGAAAGCGGCACACTAAAGCAAACACAATCCGGGGATTTAGACGTCTGAGACGACCGAAACGGTCCCATAGCTAGCTCACACAAAGACATTAATGGACATGAACAGGTGCTTTCACCAAAAGGATGTCCACTAACTCCAACAGTTGAAATTATAAGTGAAACAGCATCCCATGTAAACATGATGCAGAAGGAGCCTGCAACAGTCGACCGCAAAATAACAACTGCTGAAACTACTAAGAAGCAGAATATTGACCTTACAATGTCGACTGATACAACTTTGGCCGATACTACAGGTGTGCAGGATGGGCATAAACTGAGGGACGTAACAACCAATTTAATACCCTCTTCCTCACTGAACTTAAGTAGTGAGGCACCAACTGATTTTAATCAAGAAATGGGCCACATTAAACAAATAAAGGAAATGAAAAAACAAAAAGTGTCCCAGGACGAAACTACTAAAGGCGATTCCTATTCTGTCTACACATTTGGGTCAAACATTCAAAATACTTTGACCAATCAACATTCACAAAGTAACCCAATAAGTGCATGGAAACCCAGGGGAATAACGCCAGTACTACTTAAAGAGAATCAGCAGTTTCACTACAACAGAGAAGACGAGAGTCAAGGACTGGAAGGCAAAATCGCCAAGAGAGTGGAAAACACTAAGAACGTGGCCACTCTGCCAATAGACAGCAGTCCTTTAAGACAGACTGAAGCAAGAAATAGAGAAGGAAATCTAGAAACTGGTCAACGGCAAGACACTTCACAGGAAGACTTCAATAAACGCATTGACCTGGAGAGAGAATGCCTGGACCCAAAAGGGGGGGCAACATTGGAAAACATGCAGAGACAAAGATTGACAAAGATATTCAATCTTGGGCTTAGAATGTTGGCGCCAGAAATAAACAGTCAGCTCAAAAAGCTTTACCGGGAACAAACAATATTTAAATGAGCCTCTGGCATTAAATTGGCAGACCTTCCCTAACAAGCGACAAAGGACCAGCACTGAAATTCGAACCTACTTAACAGGCATAGATATGTTAATGGATCTAATAGCCTCTCAGGTGGAACAACGTAAGTACAAACTTAACTGCTCTACCTCTATTGACCCAAAATTGATAACAGAATTTTCTTTAACATTGGTTCCATTTATGAAGTTAATTGAAAACCAAAAAAGAGCAAATTGAAGATCAAACAACAGTGATAGCTATGCTGCATACTAAAATGAAATATGCAGAGGGGTTCATCACCACCCTTCAAAATAATCTGGATAAAAACAAAGAGCAAATCACTAACATCTTTAAAAGCATAATGGAGCCCATAATCTTGGACAAAGAGAGGAGGAGATCAGAAAGATTCATCCCCAATATGCATCTTAAAAACTGTCAACTATTGGAGAACAAGTGCAAAGAGGGACCCAAACATCCAGGTACTGCTACAGTGGAAATTGAAAGAACCACTTGCCCACAAAGAGCTTAGATAAGTGGTCTAATGACATTGAATACTGATGAAATTACATGTGAAGAATATGAAGTTGTCAGGGAGAAAACGCTTAGAGGCAGCACCCTGTCAACACAGAATGACCCAACTGAAGAGTCGGATTCAGACACTGCATTCAGAGGACAGGGTAACACATTCACCAGTTGTCATTCAGTCCCCACCTAGGACTTTCCATATTTTTAGTAAATTAGTAGAGATGGACAACGAACTAATGAAAAATACAGACTCTCCTCAGACAAAAAGACTAACATTTAGGAAAAAACTTCAATCAGCAAAAACTGCTTTGGAAAAGCAAACTGTGGTAGACTCATGGCCAAGAAGCATAGGGGTGCAAGTTGCCTCTTTAAGAAGGGTATAAATACAAATTCAGTTACCATTATTCAAAATATAAAGCAGCAGAGAGAACCAGTGGTTTTAGAAAGATCTCCAAAAAAAGGTACTGCAAATTCAACCATGGATAAATTACATAGTGAAGCAGACCTACAGAGTAATCAAATTCAGGTAGAAGATCAAGACAATGGTCAAGAAAGTGAAATTGACAAGGCTCTACTAAATCTCTCGACCTACTCTACAAACTAGAAATGGTCAGTCCCAACTCGTCAGGAGTGAACATCATCAGGGGAGACTGGGACGAAAAGCAGCAAAACGAGGAGGATGGCGGCTCATTTACTGAAGAGGAGTCTGAGTTAAGTAATGAACAAGAGCTAAAAATGAAAGATCCATTTACAGTAAGATTTACATGCAAGGAGAGGATTGTAGAAACAGAAGATTCTATAAAAATAGGAAATTCAACAGTGACAAGGAAACACCCAGTACTGGGAAAGAAGAGAAACAACCTAGAACAACTGGCAATTAATGAATATAAAACATGGGAACACAAAAGAAAAGGGGACCGAAAAAGGAGGGAAGTTGTGCAAACGGCCGGACTGAGACAAGCAACACAGGTGAACGATGACCTTAAAATCACAAGAAAGATTGATACAAATGAGATTGCCACCACTTTTAGTTTGTTTCCTAGAGAGGGTACTAAAAATCTATGACAATCTAATCTTAAATAGAGCCAACATGATGAGACATATAAACAATGTGGCAGAATTTAGGAAAATCCAATCAAGGGATCTGCACTTAATAGAATTTCCAGCTGAAAATCAGCTGGACAGGGTAATGATTCACTCCTCTGATCGCAAAACAAAGGACATCTTAAATAAAGAAGGTCATAGACTTCTATCCATGGGAATTTGGCTCAAAGAACTGGAGACAAAAGATCCTATAATGAAAAACTCACAAGAAGGTGACAACTGTCAGTTCAATGAACAGGGGAAGGAGGACGTAGTGAACACGAAAAGTACAAGAGGTAAAGAACATCTACAGGAGGAAACAACCAGTAGGGAGACAAGAGGATGGAAAATGACTTCCCTAAGATGGTGCTCGCAAGATTACCCTGAAGTAAGACAAACTCCTTACAAACAAACAGGGAATCTTCGACACAACATCTATAAGGAAGATTGGAGTTGGCTAGCGGGAATAACAATCACAGTGCACTGGTGCCATCCTCTTTCAACAACTTGTTTTCGATTTCCTAAATCTTCCTAAATCCAGCTATGAAAGGGGTGATAGCAGGATTGATCATGGCCACCAAGAGAACTAGTGGATGTACAATGCACATTCGGAAGAATCCTACACCTTTAATCCAGTTTGTGATATAACAAAAAAAAAACATACTTCACAATACAATTGGTACCTACTAGTTTATAACTTCTATTGGAACCTAGAATCTCCACTGGTGGCAAATGTTTCTGAAACCGCCATGGATTACATTGATGAGACAAGAGTTACCTACAGCAACATAGACATCTTGATGTGTGGTTGTGTGGGGATTTGAATATTGAATGCTTCAATTCCAGACAGGAGCTAATAACTGATCTACCAAAAAACACTGCACCAAAGATACTAAGAGGGCTTTGCTGGAGAGAAGAGTTAAAAAAAAAGAAACCTCTACTTAATAGATGGACACCTGGAGGGTGACATCCCTCCAATTGCCAACAGGAAGAGAGGAAAGCAGAGCAAAATCCTCAACTGCGTATTTGCCACAGAGACCTTGTTGGGACAACTGGGTTATATGGAAGTAGCAAACTGTGCTAATAGTGACCACAACTTCATAGAGATAACAGGCTGCCAAAGGAAGGGCGGACTGATACCAGCACTACCAACGCGGAGAGTGCCTAATATTGAAGTTAAACCTGGTTTTAATCATCTAAGAATCTCCTGCACTGCAGTGAAGGAGTTGACTGAGTCTTTGTTACTCGGCAAAACCACTGATGATTCTGGGAAAATTATATCACTTCTGCAATATCCATTGGCATTGAAGACCTTTCAGGTAAAACAAGGCGCAGGACCAAAAATAAGCTACATAACAAAACATGCATACACCAGGGGGCTGTAAGATCTGAAAAACAGTCCTTTAAAAACTGGTAAAAAAAATATCAATATCGCCTTTTGCAAACAGACAGGGAGAGAATGTTAAAACTTATAGCTACAAAAAACACGGCAGAGATTTGTTTAATGCATTAACAGCTCCCCAAGACGCACTTCTCGATAATTCATTACTTTATACTACTTGGGAAAAACATTTTGCCAGTTTGTTCTCTGGTATGGGGAATGCAGCTCTAAGGAACATAGGGCCTCATTACACGGATGGCGGTAGGGATTTACCGGTACCGGTAAAATACTGGTACCGGTAAATCCCTACCGCCTTACTACGAGGTCCCTTTGCGGGTTGGGGGATTTAACGCCTGCTTTTTGCAGGCGTTAAAATCCAACCCGCTAAGGGACCTCGGAGCTAATTACGGCACCGCAAAATTGCGGTGCCGTAATTAGCGCCTTCCCCATTCCCATAGAGCCCTATGGGGCAGAAATGGGAATGGGGAAGGGCAATGGCGGAAAGGGGATTTACCACCCCTCCAAACTTGGAATGGGGCGGTAAATCCCCTTTCCGCCAAGGCGGTGCCGGTATTTTACCGGCATGAGCCATGGCACTAATAGCGCCATGGCTCACCGCCTACTGGGTAATGAGGCCCATAGTTTCACCAAATTCAGTATGGTCCTTCAAATTTGACAAAGATGAAATTCTATCCTTGATAAAAAATGCAAGTTCTTCCGGGGCTGCTGGTCCTGATGGCCTTACCAATGCCATATTAAAAAAAAAACAGAACAAGGGGCAGACTTTATGCTGAACCTAATTTAGGCGATTAAAACCACAAAAACAATACAAAAATCATGGTTGAAGTCAATAGTGGTTCCAATCTATAAGAAAGGTGATAGGTCTGATCCTACCAACTATAGGCCTATCACCCTCCTAGACGTAGTTGGCAAGCTGTTTTCGGCAATACTCTTGAAAAAACTTAATAAAGGTCACTGATGAATAATCACCAGGATTGCTTTCAGTCAGGCTTCAAAAAAGGGACAGGGACATCGCTTAACTTGTTCTTGATACATTTGTTCAAATGCAGGGCAAAAGCCACTAAGAACAACAGAATTTACATTGCATCAATAGACTTAGCCCATGCCTTTGACTCTATAGATAGGAAGATACTTTGGAACAAACTGGAATCCTGGGGATGCCAGACTGATCTGAGAGAAGCACTGGAGTTACTACATACTGAGACATCAATCAGGGTCTGGCTGGACAGGGCAGGAACCCTGTCGAACGTAATTTGGACAGCCAAAGGTAAAAAACAGGGTTTTAGATTGGCGCCAGCCATATTTAATCTATACATCTATGATGTACAGGAGGCCTTTGAAGAAGTAAGATGCTTTCCACCTTCCATCGCACAAACAGCAGTGGGTAGACACCTCTGTGCAGATGACCTCCTCTTACTCGACCAAACAGAGATAGGGCTACAGCAGCAGCTAGATGCATTGATGGCATACGTGGACTCCAACACACTCACAATAAATCCTCAATAATCAAACATTTTGACCATAGGCGATGCCAGGAGATTGCAACGCTCTAAGAGAAGTTGGCATCTACAAGGGGAGAAAATCCCAGAGGTTATTTTCAATGCTGTACCTAGGCTCAATCTTGAACATCAGCATGGTTGACTCCCATCATGTGATGGCTGTAGAATCAAAGGCTAAAAACCTGGCCAGAATAATCAACCAAAAATATGGGAAGTTCTCCTTAATCCGAGTCATCGGGCCTCATTACGAGTAGCCCAGTAAAAGCGGGTTCATAACCGGCATGCCGGAATGAGCGGGTCTGTGCTCGTATGAACCCGCTAATAGTGGGTGATTACAAGTGCGCGAGCACACGCATTCCCCCATGTTGGTAATGGCAATACCGCCATGCCGCTAAAGGCCCTTCAACCCCCTATACCAGCATCGCGGGACCCGCCCATAGCGGTACCGCCTCATAACAACCCCTAAATACTGGCACGGTAATACCAACTTGGTGATACCGTGTTCGCAAAAAACGCACCCGGAAATTACGTCATCGCGCAGGAACGGGAAATAGGCCGGCGGCCATCTTTAAAAACACAATCCTTTGCCATCATCCCCAACCACCAGTCCATTTGTGTTGTGCTGTGCCAGAAAATACTCTAACGACATGAAGCATGCTGCCCAGATGAAAAAGAAGTAAATCTGGCAGGAGGTTGCCCAGAGGGTGTCGGCTGTGGGAACCACTCCACGGACTGTGCGCGACTGTCGCAAGCGGTGGGACGATCTCTGCCCCAGGGTGAGGAACATCCTGGCAGTCAACAGGAGGGCCGCGGCGACAGGCGGGGGGCCACACTCACCAGCGAAGCTGATGCCATGGGAGGAGACAGCCAGTTCATTCATAGATCCCGAGTCTATAGAGGGATTCGGAGAGATGGAGATGGGTGCCGCATCATCCCCAGAAGAAGGTGAGTGACCCAGCACATCCCTGTAGGGTAAACCATGATGTGGCACAAGTGACGTGGAAGTGAGACTAGGCAAGGCAATGCATGTCCTAGGCCCACATCAACATATTCAGTCAAGAATGCGTGCCACACCCTTCCACACACAAATGCATGCTGAGTGGCAATCCTAATCCCAACACACGGTCAACATAACTCAACCGTGCCCTTGTAACTCAACACACAGACACCATATCAATTCCATGCCACCAGCCATGCATTGATTGCCCACATGCCCCATCAGAACACCAAATGCCACACCCCTGTAACAATTGGATGCATGAATGTATTAACATATCACAGCGCTATAGAATATCGCTGCCATGTGACACCATCACTGATGACCTGCATCTCTTCTATCCCCCAGGCACCAATGAGGAAGATGGCAGGCAGGACAGGGGAGCAAGGGCATCTACATCACGGCAAGGGACAAGGGCCACCACCACCTCCACCCCCCAGCCGAGAAACTGCCCAGACCAACAGGCAGTGTGCCAGACCGGGCAGAAACCCAGCAGGAAAAACCTGCAGCCAGTGTGGGCCACACACATGGAGTCCAGCAGCAGCCACCCACAACAGTGGGAAGTGGTTCCGTTCCTGCACCGCCAACCACCACGGACGTTGTGGATGCTGATGTGGACAACGAGGGTGACACAGTCGTGAACACCACACCCACCCCAAGCCTCATTACCACCCTCCCCCCATACAGAGGCCAACAGCAGCGACGATCCCTGCCTCCACGACTCCGACCTCGGAGAGTCCGACATATGCCCATTGGAGGAGGACAGTTCCCGGGACGTGGGCCCCACGCAAGCGCCATCCACCCCCCTGGCTACCACCACCCCGGCCACCAGCACTCCCGCCAACAACAACTCCTTTGAGGCTCGCCAGTCGAGGGTGGAGGCACGACAGGAGTCGATGCTAGACCTACTGCGGCAACATATTGCCGATGGGAAGGACTCCATGAGGGCCATCGCTGCAGCCATCACTGCTAACACTACTGCCGTTGAGGCGTCCACAACTGCCATGAGGGAGTGTCTGGGGGCAGTTACGCAAGCCCTGATGTCCAACCTGCCTCAAATACAGCGCCCACACCTTGGAGCAGGCATGGGAGTGGCCACTGACACGTCCACTGCTACGACCCCTTCGACCTCAGCCCCCTCATGCCCCGTGCGGATGACCCAGAGGAGTGCACGGCGCTTGGACATGCCACCCCCGGAACCCAAAAAGCCTAAGAAGTAGAGTGGCCAGACAATGCCGTTGGACAAATGGACGTTGGTCAAGGGAACAATCTTTGGTGTACATCTGGGGACATTTGGGGTTTGTAGGGTGGGTGAGGGAGTTCACTGGGGTATTTTTGGGGTTTGTAGGGTGGGTAGGGAGTTCACTGGGGTATTTTTGGGGTTTGTAGGGTGGGTGAGGGAGTACAGTGGGGTATTCTTGGGGTTTGTAGGGTGGGTGAGGGAGTTCACTGGGGTATTTATAGGGTTTGTAGGGTGGGTGAGGGAGTTCACTGGGGTATTTTTGGGGTTTGTAGGGTGGGTCAGGTAGGGTGCGTGAGGGAGTTCACTGGGGTATTTATGGGGTTTGTAGGTTGGATGAGGGAGTTCACTGGGGGTTGTGAGGGGAATGTTTACATTATTACGTGTCTGAAAAATACACCCGTTGTGTGCAAGAAAATCAATGGCTGGACATACTTCATTTTGTGCATGTACATTTAATGTGTGATGGTGTACAGTGGCGAACTTCAAACAAAACAAGTGTGCATGTCCACATGCAGCCAGTGTGTCACTGGCACATGACTTTCATGGTCCCTGCATTTCAGAAGTATTCGTGGATTAGTGCTTGGCATACTGCATGGCCATCCCGTGCATCACGTACTGGCAGGGGGGCTCCTTCGCCTTCCTCTCCATCCCCTTCATCCTCACCCAGCCCATGCATGTCAATGTCAGGTGGCAGTGGTACATTCCTCCGGACGCACATGTTGCGCAGCATGACACAGGCCATGGTGATCTTTGCCACCTTCTCAGGCCTGTATAGGAGTGCCCCACCAGACCTGCTGAGGCAGCGGTACCGCACCTTCAACAGGCTAAAGGTCTGCTCAATCACAACACGGGTATGGGTGTGCACACAATTGTACTCCTTCTCATGGCTATTCTAAGGGTTCCGCACAGGGGTGAGTAACCACGGCCTCAAGGGATATCCTCCATCACCTGCAAGCAGACACAAATAGGCGTGTGTCACTCTGAACTGCCACCGTGAGGGAGCACAGTCATGGCGGCAGCTATTTGGTGTGGGCATGCACATGTCCCTGTACACATGCATAGATGTTACCTAGATGCAATCTATACTGTCATGAGGTGTGGTAGTCTGGATGGCGTTCAATAGATGATGCAGGTGTAATCATGCATGCAGAGGCAGATGTGCAGTGCTATTGCAACAATGTTTAGCCCCCAATGCATGCTGTTCATTCTCCACTATGCATGATCACACTGACCACATCGCCACAGTTGCCATCCTGTTCATTCATGCATTGCTTGCCATCACCATGGTGGCCTGGTTGTGCCTCTTACTTGTTGACTTCGATATGCATTATTTGTAATATGTGGCCCAGTGATGTGTCATGTTCCGTTTGAATGGTTCAGGTCAGGAGTGTTTAGCTCTGCATGCATTCTCCAATCACTGGCTATTGCCACCCAGGTGCAGTATCCCCCCCTTTCCCACCCAGGTGCAGTATGCCCCCCCTTTCCCACCCAGGTGCAGTATTCCCTCCCCTTTCCCACCCAGGTGCAGTATCTACCCCTCCCTTTCCCAACCAGGTTCAGTATTCTCCCCCTTTTCCCACCCAGCTGCGTTATTCCCCCCTTTCCAACCCAGCTGCAGTATTCCCCCCCTTATGCATCACCACACATCAGTGCCCCGAAGCACTGCCATAGGACAGTTGTGCAACTCACCAAGCAGCCAGGCACGTGGTCCAGCATGTTGCTCCATGTGATGGGGTAGCGTGGAGTTACGCAGTACCATGGCATCATGTGTTGATCCAGGAAATCGGGCACAGCAATGTGTGATGATCTTGCTGGAGTCACATACCATTTGCACATTGATGGAGTGGTATTGCTTGTGATTGCGGTACACCGCCTCTATGGCATGGGGGACTACCAATTCCACATGGGTGCAGTCGAGTGCACCGACACAATCGGGCATGCCTGCCAGTGCATGAGAGCCTACTTTGGTGTCTGCTATCTCCTGGGCAGTCTGTGGTAGGGATATGTGGCTGCTTGCATGCTTCAGGAGGGCATCCAGCACTTGGTTCAACATGCGTGAAAATAGTGGCTGTGAAATGCCATGCAGCTGGCCCACTGTGTGTTGGTAGGTGCCTGTGGCAAGGAAGTGTAGCACAGGCACCACCTTTAGTAGCTGGGGGATGGCTGTGCGTATTTCAATGAGGCTGGCAATGTTGTTTTGTATCATGTCCACTATGGTGGTGATGGTGTCACGGTCCAACAAGTACAGGGTGGGGTGTGGATCTGCTCAGGGGTTAGGTTGAAAGGGCTGGGTCTGGTGCGAGGGATTGGTGGTTGCCTACGAGGCACTGCTGCCTGCGCTGGTGGTAATTGCTGGGCCTGTCTCACCCTCCTTCTCCTCCTGCATCTCCTCTGTGCTTCCTGTTGTTGCTGCTGTAGTTGTTGTTGTTGTTGCTGTTGTTGCTGTAGTTGTAGCAGTATGGGCATGTCCTCCAGCGACATGATTGCAACAGCTAGTGGTAGCATTTTGGTGTTGGAAGGGGTGTGGTGTGTGGGTGTGCTCATTTTATAATGGCCCAGCCTCCATTGACTCCACCTATGGGGATTGTGTGCACCTGTGGCAGTTGCCTTGTATCCTGATTGCTGTTTGCGGGTGGTCCGCGATGACTGTATGGCCAGCATCGTGCAGCCCTTGATTACTGGCTTCGCGATGCCGGTATTTGGATGTCTGCGTGGGTTGGGATTTCTCCATATTACCGGCATGCCGGTATTTGCTCCCTGAAGGGGCGCGTGTACGCGCATATGCTGCTATTAGCGGCACCGTTATTTAGTAATGAGGCCCATCAACTTTTACAAATTCAAGGCGACGCCCATACTGACCTACGGTGCCCAAACTCAACTCCAGCTTCCGGGGTCAGTATGGCAACAGGTGGAGGGCATTTTTTGGTGGCCTGTTCTCAACATGCCTAACTCTCTTCCGGTGGACATGATAAGAAGAGAGATTGGCGCAGTATCGCTCTATGCTACTATGGTGTGGAAAACACTGTCATTTTTGAGGAAATGTCTCAACACCCCCAGAGAAGGTGGTTTTGAGGTGCTGCAAAAGGCACTGAAACTAAATAGCAAAAGGGCCTTGAATGGATGGAGAAACACATGTGTGGAAATCTTAAAAAGCTTAGCACTCAAT
Organism: Ambystoma mexicanum; assembly: GCF_040938575.1. Classification (NCBI taxonomy): domain Eukaryota; kingdom Metazoa; phylum Chordata; class Amphibia; order Caudata; family Ambystomatidae; genus Ambystoma; species Ambystoma mexicanum. Next base: position 954,839,001 of record NC_090937.1, on the reverse strand, counting down.
GAAGAAACGCTACTAGCACACCCTGATCACGTAAAGAAGAAATTATTCGATCTGGATTGGATATCTACAGAGGAATGCATCCGCACTATAAAAAGTGGTGGAAAAAGAAGTAAAGACAGCAGGAAGTGAGGAGAAATATCTAGATATCTGAATAAATTGCCCTTGCCAATCTCGAGATACAAATTTATGAGATTCCGCTGTAATCTGTACCAGATAAGGGAAGTAATGGAGAGACGTAAACCAGCTAGTATTCGTAACTACACATGTATATTCTGTCCTGAACCAATTGAAACCTTAGCCCACTTAACAACCAAATTCCTGGCTCTGAATCACTTAAGAACGAAACATCTGAGAACTCTGTTTGTACAGCCAACAACACTGTCACCTAATGAACCTTTGGATCACCTCAATAAAGGGAGGAGAACAACTGAAATCCTAGCACTGTTGGTATTTGTAAAAGCATGGAGGAAGAAGAGACTCTTTTGAACTCTGTTGGAGTATAGAAAGACAAAATTTAGACTGAACAAAATTGCCACTATGTGGCTTTTACCAGAAATTCTAGAATGAACATTATTCTTTTCTGGGCATTTTTTTCTTTTTTTGTTCTTCTTTCTTCTTGATTTAAAATGTGTTTTGAAGATTTAATTATTTTGTTAAGAAAATTAAAGCATAAAAAGGTTTAAAATGTAAACAAATAATATGCTTAATAAAAAATAAAAAACGGTTCTGGTCCCATGCCTGCAACTGACAGACAGATCATTAATTGACCAGGTGGGAACAAGGGCTGATGTAAAAAAGCAGGCTCTTTTTTATTTGATTTTATAAATTGTCCACTTTAATTTTTGAACAGAACAACATTTTAAAAGTCAAATAGGTCAATGGGCATCATTATACGTTGGCCGGTGCGGTATAAACGTGCCAGTAGTAATGTTCACTGGCAGGTTACTGCTCTGGCAAACTACAAGTTGGCCAGAGAGGCACCAGATTTACCTCCAGCTAAAAGCTGGAGTTAAGTCAGTTGCCTTACCAGCATAAATCACCAGTATTACCAACCCTGGTATTAACTGTGCCGGTAATACTGGCAAATCCCCCCATGGGGTCCAACCATGGCATGGAGATTTACAACCACTGCTGGCACTCGTAATCCGTAAGTAACACTGCCGGTCTGAGTGCTGGCAACGGTAATACAATTTGGTGGTATCCTTTCAGATATACTGGCAGGATACCACCAAAATTGTAATGAGGCCCATTCACTTTGAAAATCCCAAAACGTGTTTAAATGATATGAACAGGTGCATAGGACCTGAATGCCAAGAAATGTTCAAATCTGACAATGCATGTACATTCACACTCACAGGACAGATAACAACAATGGACTTGGAATATAATTAAGCACAATATACAAAAAAACAATACTCTCAAAACAGAGACATACACACAGTGACGAAAAGACTTCTGCTGTGATGAAGTGCACTCATGAGTATTATATACAAATCCTAGTCAGCGCCAGACTACTACTAAACCACCAGTGATCCCAATCATATGGGTTAAAGAGGCCTAGCCAACAGGTGTATCTCCTTCTCATCTTTATCATAGAATGGGAGGAGGGAAGGGTATTCTGTTCAGGAGGGATGTGAGCTATCACAGAATCAGTACACACAGCAATAATACTGTGGTAACAACATAAAAATATGTTCAACCAAGAGTCTAGGAAAGTAGGATACTTTAATTAAACGAACAATACAAACCCACTAATGAAAACAACAACCCACTCCTCTAAAGGTAGACAGAGAATATGCAGACATTGTAAAGAAAGAGGTCACTCTGGGTCTAAAGAAAGGGGTACACAGGCAGTAATTTCAGCAGAAATGTCAACTTCACTGGAAGTAGCCCTAAAAGGTAGACAGTGGGGGCTTACTAGTCACTATGAACGTTTCAGGTGGGCCAGGGAGACAGAACCACTTCAAATATGCTTAAATGCGTGTTCTTGGGCTTTAATGACATCAAGCCAGGTTTCTAGATGTTTAAAAATGTCAAGTTAAATGAAGATGTTTTCGAGTTGGCTGTTGCAGAAGGAACTAGGGCCTCAAAACAGTTTAGTCGACATGGGATGTTGCAGATATGGAGTTCAATCCTCTATCTGTGATATGCTCTAATTAGGTGACAATGTCATGCATAAGATGGGCTGAGTCAGTGTCTCAAATATGTCAATTCTGCTCGAAGAGGGCCAATGATGTGATGCAGTTTTTCAGGAGTGAATGACACACCAATGTCTGCAGCACAGGCAGGCAAGGAGCTGAGTCAGCAGCTTGATAGCCCAACAGCAGATATGAAATGTGGCAAGCGTCAAATGCAGCTCTGATTCCAGAGCTGTATCTTCTGGCTGCTAGAGGACATCATCCAGTATCTCCATGATCAAGGAAAGGTCTCGGATTTGCACTTATAAGCCAGGAAGGTTTCTAGAGAGCACTTGCAAGGGTTCTGTTACGGTCACCAATCAGGTTCAGGGTATCAGTTTTTCATGCATATTACAGTTTTTCATGAAAATTACACCATATCATTAAGTGTTCTCAATATATCTCCCATTGGATAGAAAGCATGGGGCTCACTTCCTAAGTCCCCTTTCTAACATTTCTAACAAACCAGAACCCTCATTTGTCTGCATGATATCCCTAAATATATCTTCATTATTAGAAAACATAGGGCTAATTTCCACAGTCCCCTTCTCAATACAAATGAGCGTATACTTTTGCATCATCGGTGCTCCTTGATAGAACGCGCACGGGCACACCACGACACAAACTGTTCTTACCAATGCTATTTATACTTTTTTGCTCATGGTACCATGGTGTACACTCCTCTTTTTCAACATTTTCATGGTCCTTTTGCTTACTCACAGTAAGCTTGACAGCACGATCACAACAATTATTATCTTTTATTTTTTGGATACAAATACATTTCTTTATCGAATACACGTGGACATCTTCACGACATTAAGTAAATACAAGCCTAATGTCATGGTGCCTGCGCCAATGATGTCACTATGCTTATGCAGGGATTCGGCTGAAAAAGCCTGCAGATATACATACGCTGCACTTCGTATACAGCCTGCACAGCCGATATGAGTCTGAGAGACTGATGCGGGCTTGCATTCATAAGTGCCCATTCGTCCTTCTTTGATCTAGTTGGTTTACACTTTGCTCTAGCTGGTTTACACTGTATGCAGTTACGGATTGTAGGTACGACACTCTTTACACTTTTTCAGAACCCATAAGGCTACACTGCAATATCCTCGATGGACACTCTTTACAATCAGGCACTATAAATGATATTTCTATATAGCACAGTAGTTATAATGACAGTAAAAGTAACTATGATATAGAAATAGCTGGGCATGATTCCAATTCAAATTCACAGTAATATACTGCTGTCCAAACAAATGGCAACACAAGATGTTAACACCTTAACATTGCATTATATGTTTGTGAAAATCACATGACTGCACTTTCAGCAGGACACGATGTTATAGTCTTAAAACTGACTGCTGAAAATTGTGTATATTAAGCTAATGACATATGTTATAATACTGCATGTTACGATGTTATAGATAGTGTATCTTGAACAATGAAACATAATGATTACAAGTGTCCAGAGTTGAACCAAACCAGCAGGTCTGCATCACAGGCCTGTAAGGGAGTTAGAATCGATTTGTGTGTATCTCTATGCCTGCATGTTTAGTAAAGTGAATGATTGGAAAAGGTCAATCGAACATTAAATAAACAGGGCTCCGTTACACTCCTAAGAGAGAGTAGGATTGTTGTTTATGTGTCTTTATGTTTGTAAACTGATTAATACTGAGGAGCTGAATGACTAGGAAGGAGATGGGTAAAGTAGTTGTCCTTTTTTCCTTTTATGTTTTGTATATGAATGCATGAGAATAGTTAATCTCACTTACATCTTGCTTTGTCTTCTTTACTGATTTCTGTTACTGCAGACTTGGCCCATGACAAAGGACTGTGTACTGACCCCCTTCCCCCCATCCCGTTCTTTCCCTCTTTCTTCTACCCTTCTCTTTGTTCTTTATCTTCCCTTCTATTCTAAATCTCCCTTATTCCTACTATTCACCTTACTCACTACTTTCTCTCCCCCTTATTTCTCCACCCCCCTCCTCTCCTCTTCCTTCTCATATGTACATTGTTCTACATGCTGATTTTCTGGTTTGATTCATGTTTACCGTTATAGCTTCTTCTGTTCCATGTTTAATGTATATTTTGTTGTTCATTGTAAAGCGCCTTGGATTAAGGCGCTATATAAAACAATAAATACAAATAAATACAAATATTCTGAAATGCATTCAACACCTGTCTTGCTTTTCATAGTGTTGTCTCATGATTAAAAATCAAATATCCTTTAAAGAAGCATTGTTATTGTTTATATACATGTGGACTCTAGCATGTCTACTTTTTGAACTAGGTATTAACAAAGAAAGGACTGTGCATAGTCCGAAATGCATTGAACACCTGTCTTGCTTTTCATAGTGTTGTCTCATGATTAAAAATCTAATACCTTTTAAAGAACCATGTTCATTGTTTATATACATGTGGACACTAGCATATCTACTATTTGAACTATGTATTAACTTAGCAGTGATTTATTCACCAGGGATCTGACAGTACTAAGGGACCTTTTCTTTAGTCTCAGGCATGTATTTGATGACAAGCCAATATCTGAGATGTGCCCTACTGCCCTGGTTCAAAAACATAAAAGAACACAGCTACTAAGGATAACACAAGTTAAATTACTACATTATCCAGAGGTGGTGCCCTCTTCACAGTGGTAAATGTACTTTGCTGCCATCCATGATTCATACATCCCCAACAAGTGCAGCAGATGTACTATACAACACTCCCACACTTTCCTCTTCCCCTCCCACAATTGGCTGCTGGCCTTGATAACACAACTGGCCTTAACTGTTGAAGCAACCTTCAATGCTTCAATAATCACACCACCCTATGCAAATTCCTCCTTTTTTCCAGGCAGGTGGTGTGATGAATTGTACACTCCTATCCCTATCACTAATACCACTGCCAGCAGTATCAGCAATACCTTGCAAAAATTTTCCAAGCATGCCTCAAACAATGTTTCCATTTAACTGAAAGTGAGTTAAAATAATAAAATAATAATAATGTGATTGCTCATGTTAGCTAGTGCGCTAAACCAAGTTATGCGTGAGCACATATTCAGTGGTCATCACAGCAAAAGCGTCTCCATCTGTGAATGTGCTGTGTTGTATCACACACTCAATCACCCTACCACTAATGAAATCACAGACAAGAATAGGCATAAAGTCCAATAGTGTGCGCTTTGCAGGTCTCAAAAATAACAGTAGGAGTCCTGCAGCGGTGCTGTGGTCAGACTGCTGGGCATGCCTATCAGTGCCCAGTAAGAACTGAATTAAATTAATTCACCCTACCACTAATGCCAATGTCGCGTTATCAGCAGGACCCTGCACACATTATCCCCAGCATGCCTGAAACATGTTTACTCTTCCCTCACAAATGAGCTTATGCATTTAAAGTGAAATTCAAGTTATCATATCGATTATTGACACAACCAAGTAGCATGTGTAAGAACGTTCAAGACACCCCAGTGCAAATTCCTCCTCTGTTAAGGCAAGTTCGGTGTTACGTTGTGACACACCCCCAGTCACCCTGCAACTGATGTGACTCACTGGCTGGGCGATCTGCAAGAGCCTGAAATAAATATTTCCCGAGCACACCCCAATATACACCCCATGTCCGTCAAACTGTGCGTATGAGTGTCAAAGAAATGTAAATGTTCCTGTCCAGAATTACATGCTGCAAGGTTGTGTGTGAGCATGCATTCAATCAAACCGCCCGAGCAGAACATATACAAGAACGTTTCTGATGGGCGCAAACAATGTCAAATTTCTCACACACAATCCCGAAAATGAAGCAGAACTTGCCCTGCCTGCATTTTCCAAGAAAATACAGATAATTCTATGTAAAGATGTGTTCAGGAGTAACAATACAATCACGTTATTTTCACCACTGCCTAAATATTACCCTAACATCAATGCTGAACATCCTGTCTAAATTCAAATGCTACATCTCTCAAACTGCAAAACATACCCTTCTCCCACTCTAAACAATTCCATTGGCATGAAGAGCTGCGGATGTAAGTATCCCGCATACAAACTGGAAGCCCAATCTCTTAAAAGGTAGGGAAGCTCCTTGAATCCTGAATATAGCGAAAATGCTGGTGATTCGGGGTTCTTGCAAACCGATTTGCCCAGACCTAATTAGGATGCCCAAAAACTATCAAATCCATGATGATTTCTCTTTTTTTCTTTACATTTTGAGTAAACATTATGGAAACTGGAGAGATGGCAATAACTAAATCGTCTTCCACAAAAGCCCTGTAGCAAAGGCTTTCCGTGGGTGTACTGTATCACAACACTTACAATGAACCCACGTTACAAAAAAGCTGTTAAAAAAGCACCTCATTCAAAAAATGGCTCTCCAACTGCGAGGCTATTAAAATGTAGGCACAATAAGGTTTCTCTCAGAAGCCATTAGCCTTAAACCAATTTAGAAAAATAGAGGGCATTGAAAAAAGAGCCCGGCATTTATTTTCAGTTCATTGTGCAGAAGCTCTACTCATTACGTATATCTATCCACTTAAGTCTGCATACGGTAGCTGTTGCTTGCCCATTATATAGCCAACAGAGGAAATACTGGTATCAGGCTTCAATACATCAATTAAGCAAGTGCTGGTTAATGTAGAAGTTACCCTACAACAGCGTGTTTGTTCTTGCTCTTTGGACATCGAGCAAAATGTAGCCCGTGATCTCTAATTCTTATTAATCTAAGTCCTCAGTGTATTATTTATAAGTGTGTACAATGACAATTTCTGTTTGTGTACAGTTCTCTCACGGGTTCGAATACCGGATGCTTTAAAAACAGAATAAAAATGCTATTTCATGTATTTAAAACATTAGTAAATTCACAAATTCCGTTGGAAACCAATGTGCCATTTCCATGGACGGGCTGCCTTGGGGAGGGGAAATGGCAGACCCGTCTATCCAACGCGATGATACGGGCTCTTGCACGTGGGTCCATACCTAAGGCATAGGTGAACATCGTAATAAATTAGTGCAAGCGAATGTAGTACATGGCAAGCTTTTATAAACTGACAACGTATATATGTTGCTTGCATTATAACTGCACGAATTGCACACCAAACCAGCGTAAAGTACATCAAAGGCAGACTGCATACACTCCAATGATAATCAAGGCTGCACCTTACATGGCTACTGTTGGGGGTTGCTGGCGCCCCCCTGCGCATCGCCGCAAGCCCCGGCACCGAAGGACTCACACGGACACGTCCTTCTAGGTTCGGGCTTCCCGGTCGCTCTTACGCGGCTGGGAACGCCCCGTTTATTTATGTTGCACGCGGCGGCGTGCAACGTCACGCCGCCGCGTGCGCGCCCAGTCATCGGGCAGCGCCACACTCCTCCTTTTTCCAGGAGAACAATAACAATGCTAATACTAGACACTGCAAACCACACCAAAATGAATACTTAGCATTTCACAAGGCCCCATGTTCAAAACACCCCTTTATTAACATCCACCCGGGTCCCCTTACTTAACAGCACTCATCGTCAGGACAATTAGCCAGGTGACCCAACACGTAGTCGCTGAGGTGAGCAGGTTTCCCTCGCCCAGCCCTCTGGGGGTACCTCCTGCTCACCTCCGGCACGGGTGATCTGTCCACGGGCATGCCCCGGGCCGGGGACTCAGGCAGACATGGTGTTTCCCCTTCATCCCCAGGGATTTCTCCTGGGTCTGGATCAGGAGGTGGATCAGTTCTTGGATCCCGCAGTTTCTTGAAGAAACTCACATTGCGAGTTACCGCCGACCGTCCATCCGATGAAGTCACCATGGATCCCCGGACTGCAACAACATCCAGCGGTTCCGGCTCATATGGTAGGGAGAGCTTCCCATGGGGATGCCAATTCCGAATGAGGACCTCATCGTCAGGCTCCAGCCGCTGCGGGCGAAGCCCTCTCCGAATGTTCTCTTGCTCGATCCTCAGCCGCCGGTCCGTCTCGACCTGTTGGTCATTGATCACCCCCGGTTCCTTCTCTCCTATCTCCGGTAGCAAACCCCGAGGACACCGCTTGAAAAATGCCTCCGCTGGGGCCACTCCAGTGGATGCATGTGGCATAGTGCGATACACCCTCAGAAACTGGTACAGGGCTCTCTGGAGTGACTGCCCCTGTCCCTGAGCAATTCTAAAAGTCTTGTTTAGAGTCCTCATGAGCCGTTCTGCTTCACCATTGGCTCGGGCCAGAGGGGCATGATCCTCCTGTGCACCACCCCATAGCTCTCCATCAGCTCCGAGAAGCATTCGCTCTGGAATGGCGCCCCATTGTCCGAGCACAGAGTGCGTGGGAACCCATGGGCCGCAAACACCTTTTCCACGGCCACCACAACGTGCTCGAACGCCACAGAGTCCACAAACTCCACCTCGGGGTATCTCGAGTACTCGTCGACCAGAACTAGGAAGTCCGTGCCCATGGTGGTGGATCCAAAGTCTGCATGAACAGTCTCCCAAGGGCGCGTCCCCCTAGGCATTGTCTCTATTGCAGGTTCCCGCTGCAGGGGAGATGCCGCCTGGCACCACACACAGGCCGCCACAAAGTCATCCACCTTCGATTGGGGCACCACAATCCGATCTCCACGGAGCAGAAGGCCAGATATGAAGAACTATAATTCCTCCCGGACTTTCCATAGTTGCTCAAGTCCGGTTCTGGCCTCCTGGGTGCGACCCGCCAGAGCCTCCAGCACCGACTTCCAAGAGCCCTGTTGCATCGAGTGCCTTAGGATCTTGAAGCACTCATCTTGCGCTGCAGCTCCCTCCAGCTCCTGGAGAGGCATGGCATTTGGCGTGGCTGCCTCCACCACCACACGGACGTGCTCTTCTGCTTCTTCTGCACAGGCGTCCTGGACTTCGCCTGCGGATGCCCCAGGGTGTCTGGAGAGATAGTCTGCAGCATTGTTCGCCCCTGGCCGGTATACCAAGGTGACTCCATACTCCAAAAGGGCGAGCATCCACCTCTCAATGCGTGCCGGTGGTTTAGATGACGACCCTGCTAGGATGGGAAGCAGGGGCTTGTGGTCTGTCACCACCATTACCGGGCGTCCAAGGACGTAGAACCGGAAATGCCGGCATCCCCACAGCACTGCCAGTGCTTCGCGCTCGATCTGCGAGTATCGCTGCTCCGCATCGGCCAGGGCCTTGCTGGCATATGCCACCGGGCAGACGCCCCCACCACTGTCAATTTGTGTCAGCACAGCACCCAGGCCGAAAGGGCTGGCGTCCACGATGATCTCTGATGGTAATGCTGGATCGAAGAACGACATGGTGTCTTCAGCCGCCAGGGCACCCTTTATGTCTTCAAAAGCCGCCTGTTCTAGCAGGCCCCAATTCCAGATGACATGCTTCCTGGTCAGTGCCCTGAGTGGTTCCGATCTGGAGGCCAGATTTTTAATGAACCGTCCACAGTATGTAACCATGCCCAGGAAACTTTGCACCTCAGACACGGACTCCGGAGGCTGCACCTTCTGTATGTCCTGCACCTTCCGGGGATCAGGAGACACCCCCCCTTCTTTGAATACAAATCCAAAGAATTCTATCGATGGACGGAGAAATTCACACTTCTCTTTGTGGAGGGTGAGTCCCAAAGATTGTAGTCTTCTGAACGTCAACTGCCTCAGGTGGTCCACCTCTGTTCTTGCAAACACCAGGATGTCGTTGCTTATGTTCAGAACGCCCTGTAGATCAGCAAGGGTGCCCCGAATAATGTTCTGGAACACCTCCGCCGTCGAGGACACACCAAAACTCAGTCTCTTATAGCGGTATAGCCCTCGGTGTGTCGTGAAGGTGGTAATGTACTTCGACTCGGGGTGGAGGACAACCTGGTGATAGCCCGCTCGAAGGTCCAGAAAACGAGCACCCTGTACCTCCGCAATGATGTCATCGATCGTCGGGGTGAGGTGTCTCGCTCTCTTGATGGCCTTGTTTGGGAGCCTCATGTCGACGCAGATTCTCACAGCATCGGGTTGTTTAGGCTTCCGTGCCACCACTATCGGGGACACCCAGGGCGTCGGGCCTTCCACCTTTTCTATAGTGTCAAGATTGACCAAATTGTCCAGCTCCTTGTCGACAAGGTCACAGAGGTGGAACGGCACTCTTCGATGTTTCAGGGCAAGGGGCTGCACCGACTCATCAATGTGTAACCTCACTGGGTCACCGGCCATCTGCCCGATCCCCTTGAAAAGTGCGTCATACTTCTCGAGCAGGTCATTAATGTCCTCTAAATAGACAGAGTATGCGAAGTTGACGATACCGAGAGCCTCCGCTGCAGCACAATTTAACAGCGTGTTGGTGCTCACGGGTGTCACAAAGAATCGTGCAGTGATTTGGGAGCCCTCATGTTCCACTTTTGCCACGAACACACCATCCAGAGGAATGGGGTCAACACCACCAAAGGCAAAGATGCGGGCCTTGGGAGTAGCCAGCTTGGGGGGCTGGTCCATGGCATCATAGTGTCCACGGGCCATTACATTCACTGACGCCCCAGTGTCCACGAGGACGGGGACTAGAGACCGGTTCACCTCGACCACGCATCTTGGCTGTCTCCTGTTCTAAATTTTCAGGATCCCCACACTCGAGACAAAGAAGACGTTCTCTTCGTCTTCTTCTTCCGCTTCCTCCACCTGGGCATCCTCCTCAGTCTGATCCACCTGAGTGACGTTGGATGGTCAACCCTGGCGATTGAGAATGGACCGCCCCGGGCCCCTCGGTACCAATACCGGCATTGCTGCTTTGCATACTCTTGAGAAATGATCGGGTAGCCCACACCGTCCACAGGTCTTTCCAGCCGCAGGGCATTCAGCAGGGTGGGGCAGATCATACCCACATTTTTGGCAGATTTCTCCTGCCCTCCCGGCTCGATCCCGGGGACTGCTGCCAGGTCTTCGGGTGCCCCTGCCACCTCGCCATATCGCACATACCTCTTCGGTCTTGATGGGGCGCGACCCGGCCTCCATTCTAGATGCCCTCGCCTCCGACACCTCATGGCACCTCCCCAGTTCAAGGATGCGCTGAAGCGTAATTCCAGGCTCCCTTAGCACCTGGCGCCTTAGTTTGCCTGATGAACAAGCCTGGATCAGCATCGTCCTGATCATGTCCTCCGCATCACCCCAAGCACAGGCCAGCGAGAGACACCTTAGGCGCCCGTAGAAAGTGTCCAGAGTCTCATTGTCTTTCTGTTTAGCAGAGAGCATGACAAAACATTCATAATCTGCATTGGCGAGAGGCAGGAAGTAGACCTGCAGAGCGGCCTTCACCTGATCATAGGATCCATCCCCAGGCGGAAGCGATTCAAAAGTCTCCTGGACAGATGGACCTGCCGAGTACAGCATGGTTGCCAGCCGGGTATCAACATCCACCACCTGGGCAGCCCGAAAGTACATATCCAGGCGGTCCACCCACCTCCTCCATCTGGGCCCCAAACTGGAAGGTGGCCCCGATACATCAAACTCCGGGATGGGCTGCAGAGCCGCCTGTGCACGTACCTGGGCCATAACGGGGAGAATCTGCTGAACAACAGGTGCTGCCACAGGCTGCGCTGCAAGTAGAGGACCCTGAAGGCCTGCCTGACCAACCTGAGGCTGCTGTGCCAGCTGCACTGGAGGCAGCAAACCTAGAGGTGCTGCTGGTGCACGTGGAGGCTGCTGCACCGCCGCTCCGACCTGGTCCTCAGTATCGCTCATCAGTTCGAGCGCACAGGAACCCCCAGCGTGGAAGACAGGGGCCGCAACTCAAACATCCAGTCCAAAAACCTCCAGCCAGCACCAATGGAGAAAAACAGCTGCTGCACCACACCTCTGTGATGATGAAGAGGATGAAGATCAGTGGGGCCACCAGTCTGATGATGAAGAGGACGAAGAAGGCCCCCCAGCCTTCAGCTGCTCCAAAAATTGGAAGAATAAAATGTGTGGGCTATACAAACTCAGACATTATGGCTCTCCTTCTTGCTTTCACTCGACGTAAAAGACCCAAGGAAATGGCAAAAATCCTCTTCAGGCACATGTGCATGCAATCAAGAGTTCCAAAAATAAGGCCTGGGGGCGCTTCAGAGCCCAAAATGGCCGCCAGCCGCGTGGGTAACGCACTACCCGCGGCGTGAAACGAAGTTTTCAATCTGATTTCGTTTCGGTGAAAAAATTATATTCATAGTCACCGCCGGGCCGGGGCATCGTCTCCCCCACTCGTCGCCACTGTTGGGGGTTGCTGGCGCCCCCCTGCGTATCGCTGCAAGGCTCGGCACCGAAGGACTCACACGGACATGTCCTTCTAGGTTCGGGCTTCCCGGTCGCTCTTACGCGGCCGGGAACGCCCCGTTTATGTTGCACGCGGCGGTGCGCAACGTCACGCCGCCGCATGCACGCCCAGTCATCGGGCAGCGCCACAGCTACCCACATTCATCCCACCCCACCACCCAAGCACACAACACCACTCAACACAGATTAGCCTTTAAAACAGAACATGTGTACAGCACCAGTGGACTCCAATATACATGTACAATGTAAGTGGTTTGAACCTGGCACACCTAAGTGTCGCCCAGCATGTAGTGGGCAAATGAAACACTTATATATTTTTATCTGTAAGTTCAATATTCCAAATGATATACCACTCATACCACACCCTTTTCCTGAGACCACCCCACACCCCCCGGTCACACTGAACCACCCCCCGGTCACACTGAGCACACTGAACTGAATCAGGTAAATATTTATTTAGAATGTAAATCACAATATATTTTAATAGGTAATAACAATCACCAATGGAGTCACAGAACGCTGAATGATATCTTTATTTTATTTTATTAACTTACCGTTGTTTGGCCAATACAAATTAGCCTTTCAACGTAACCAACAAATTAGTTATGTTTTACAAAAATAAAAACAAATTGACTCATTATTAATGTTCAATTACATAAAACATGAAAAATATGAATAATAATATAAAACTGAATCAAAAGGACTGATGAAGATATTCAACATGCATCCTAATTAATGTATAACAATGTTGTCACTCTAAAAATTCATGCATTTCAATGCATTATCTCTGTCTAATAACTTCTCTCTCAACAATACTATTAAGAGCAAGTTTATATAAAAAATGTGTGACTGCAGATCTGATTGTATACTTGTCAGTATGAAATATCGCCTCCCACAGCTGCGTGGCATCCAAGTGGACATGATGATCAAAATGACATTTAAAATACAAGCATCTCAGTTACAGTAATTCCTTACAATTCACTACTAGATGTTGCAATTTTTCATGCTCCAATCTACAAAATTTGCACAATGTATCACTATTGTGTTGTTTTTTTCCATTTTACCATTAGTACCTTGGTACAACATAAATTTTATCTTAAACGCAAGCAATCTGAACGATGTTGTGGATTTGGCGATTGTAGTAGGTAGTTTGCTGTTTCCCCAAACTTTTTCAAATAGAATGGATTTTGTTTGAATTTCACATATGTCTTACAACAATCACGAGTTAAACACCAATCTAATTCGTATAACTTCTGTTTAGATTTTTCTGGGTTATTTATCAAAGTATCAAGGGATACATTGGCAGTGAACAAGATTTTCATGGCTCTATGTCTCCAGACTTTTGCAAATTCGTCATTAGAAGATTTTATGTAATTTGCAATTAATATCAATAAGCCATTGTTATATTCAGTCATATCAAATTTCCTATATAGGCAACATATCTTCCATTTGTATATGGCATGCAATGAGATTAAACCTAGTTCATGACAAAACAATGCCAGAGGCTCGGAGTTGGGTAACATTAACGCCTTCTTCCAATAGCTGCTTTCAAGTTTTGCCCAATAAGAATATGTCTTCCATGATTTACTTTCAGCTCCATAAAGAACAATGGGTATCATTTTCTGTTTGTAATAAGTGATTAGTGGTGTTATTGAAAATTTACAGTACCTTGATCTGATTATGTATGACTGGGATTTGGCAGTTCTTACTTTGATTTCTATTGAGGCTTCATAGGGTGTGTCTAGCGAATGATTGTTAATAGAGACACCTAAGTATTTGTAGTTGACACCACTTGCAGTGGGATGCTCTGAAGAATCCACTTATGTTTTACATTTCTTTGTTTTTTATTCCCGAACTGGATAATTTGGGTTTTGTCTGTATTGATTGTAATCAGATGTTTAGTCGTATATCTTTCTAACGCCGACAGTAAAGATTTTAAACCCTGTGGTGTCCTTCATAATAATACCCTATCATCTGTATACATTAATATGTGTGTGGCTTGGCCGCTAAACCTTGGAGCATCAATGTTCAATTCTGTAAAGCTGTTGTTAATGTCTGCTATGAAATAATTAAACAGGGCTGAGGCAAATAGGCAGCCTTGCTTTAACCCACGGTCGGTTAAGATGGACTTTGTTAATAGACCTTCTTGGCTCAGACGAATTTGAATTGAAGTACCAGTATGTAATTCGACTATCCATTTCAAAATGTTCCACGGACACTTATCATCTAATAGTTTTATAAATAAAAGTTCTCTAGGTATGGAGTCGAATGCGGTTTTAAAATCAACAAATGCAACAAACAAAGGTTGATTCTGACATTTCTCATGCGAGATAATAACTTGCAAGGTAATCAGATGAATACCAGTTCTGAGACCCTTTAAGAAACCTGTTTGAAAGGGGTCTCTCAAACCTTTGTTCGATAACCATTTGTTGAATTCGTCTAGTACCAACCATGCAAATAGTTTGCCAGGACAGTCCAGTATGGCTATGGGTCGATAGTAATTAGGATCCATCCTATTGCCCTTTTTTAGAATCGGGAGAATGTAGGACCTTTTCCATGATTTGGGGATCTTACCAGTTTGCATACTCTGTTGAAGATGTGAAATAGAATAGAGGTGCAGGCTAGCAGATTTTCCTTCATTATGCGATTGTGTAACCCATCCGGGCCTGCAGCTCTTGAATTACTAAGCTTCTGGATACATATCCTTATATCGTCTAAATCAAAAGGTAGCCTGTGATCTTGAAAAATTTAGTCAAAGTCAATGCAACAGTTTGGATAGGGGGATTGATAAACTGATTTTAAGTGACTATGCCAAATACTCTCTGATATTGGATTAACTTGTATAGCCAATTGTGATTTATCTAATGCATTATTAAGTAAGGTTCAGATTCCTCCTGTTGATTTTTGAGTAATCTGGTGCATCATATCTTCCCCATCGTTTTGATACATGAGTGATCTCCTTCCATGTATCCATCTGTGGTAACTTTTTTTAAAGATTTTAACTTGTTTCAGTCTTGATTCTAAGGAAATATCACTCAATAACTTTATGCCTTGTCTCAACACTCTTTTCTTCTGTTTCACCTCTATATCAGGGGCATGCAGATGTTTGTATTGATGGTGTGCCGTGCATGATCACATTTGGACAAATATTTGCATGGCTTGTATATAGCAGAAATTATACCTAGTACATTCTTTTGCAAGCAGTTGATCGAACTTCATTAGTTTGTGATTTGTTCAGTTAATGCGATTACCTGCATTGTTTAGCTGCATAGATGTTAAATTAGGATTTCGATGTACAATGTGGTGCCTGGGCCAAAACCACTGAAGATGTAATTGCGTGTGATCACTGTTATCATTTGGTTTCACACATAGTGTTTGTGCCAGATTTAAGGATTTAACATTACAATACATGTAATCCAAAGTTGCTTCCAAAATACCTCTATTCCAGGTTGTGTGTGCAGGAATGTCTCCAACAATGGCACCATTTAACATTGAAAAGTTCCTAGACTTCATTAGACTCTGCCATCGTAATTCACATGGGTTAAACAGAGCTGACACTTTTGCAATTAAATGGAGATTTCAATCTCCCATGATGATTGTATGATTAATTGTCATGTCCAATGCAATGAGATCTAATAGTCTATTCATCTTTTCAAAGAATATATTGGAAGCCAACTGTGATCGACTCCAATATATATTTATGATAACCATTGAGGAACCATTCCTGGGTAGTTTCAACATCTGTATATAGGGGGAAATGGGAT
Organism: Ambystoma mexicanum; assembly: GCF_040938575.1. NCBI lineage: Eukaryota > Metazoa > Chordata > Amphibia > Caudata > Ambystomatidae > Ambystoma > Ambystoma mexicanum. The sequence continues at coordinate 954,822,803 of NC_090937.1, read as the reverse complement.
CATAGTTCTCGATCACAAAGCCTAGAGATTTTTTAATAGCGATTAATAAACCTGCCAGAGGGCGTCCTCTTTCATTCTTTATTGCATGAATCATATAAACCTCGAAGGCATCCCATATTGGATTGGTGGTCAGCCAGGTTTCTTGGAGTACAATAATATCAGAGGTATAAAGTTTGCTCTTTCCATTATTTATGAAATGACTATAACCTTGCATATTCCAGGTTACCAGGCTTACACTCTCCTGAAGTTCGAGTTGTTATAAGTTTTAAGACTTAAGTTGCTGATCCTAAGATTCAGGCTTCTCACTCAAAGCAAGATCAAGATCCTGGCGGTGAACTGAGTTTACATATGTTCATATGATAGAAGCAGAGTAGTGACATTTATTCGAGTCATGAGAAGATGAGTCATTGGAGAGACTGAAACCCAAGTTATATAAGGCTACTCTCGCTTGCCATAGAGAATTAGCAATGAGTCTGGATTTAATAAATAATCTGGCTTGGGTAAGATCCTTGTCATTTGTAAATTCCACCAATTCAATGTCAGTTGTGGACAAGTCAGCCAGATGCGGAATGTCTCGAAATATGTTCAATATGCAACTTCGGTTTATGTCATATTGAGCACATGGTTGATCACGGCAGCTTATTATCAATGTATAGTAGTTCTTATATTTCAGATTAAAAAAGTTCTAATGAGTATTTGATTTAGCACCTATGTGAATTGGTTGCATGGACTTTTGAGCCAAAGTTGGCCCTCAAATTAATTTAGGTGATTCAGCAGCCTTTTGAATTGGGGTTTCATCACTCCGAAAACATGAAGGACCTTTCAACAGCGGCATACACAATGGTTGTGGTTTACGTGGGGTTAAGCCAATATTTTTACCATTTGACTGCCGCAGTTCTTCAATATATTGCCCAATTGAATCGCTAATTTCTTCCATTAGTACCTGGACACTTGATAGTTCTGGTTCTTCTAGATGTTTTAATTCACTGCTTAAGACCGTAGGGTTATTTGCTAAGGTTATAGGGCCACTCTGGGTCGGTTCTATGCCTACTAGTGCTAAAATATCAGTTAAGGGTTGATTATCTAGGGGCCTTTGGTTCATCATATTACTTGAACCCTGAACCTGAGACACTTGTGCATTAAGGGCCACAGGTTGGTGCAGCTTGCTATCGGAGCCAGAACGCACTATTTTAACAAACATATTTTTTTCGATCTTTGAGTTCTAAATATAATTGGTTTCTCAATTAACCCTTTCCTTTTAGGGTCTCGTAATGTTTTCCCCACTTTTACTTGAGGAAGTTGTCTCTTCTCAAAGATGTCAAAAGGATTTTTTTTTTGTTGCTCAAGATCGATTACAAAGTTAGTAGGGGCCGTTTCAGGCACTGTTTCTTCTGGCTTTGTCGATTTTGGAGTCTTGGAAATTTCACTCACATCACTTGTTATCTTGGTAACTACATTCACATCACATGTCACTGGGGGAGTGACTTCAAGTGCAGCATCCGCTTCAGATATTTTTGATATGGCACGTTCAGCATTCATACTTTTTTTACTTGTCCGTTGCTTGGTCGGGATAATAGCCTTTTTAACACCGATAGGTTTCTCAGTCACATTTGTTATCAAGGTTGTCAACAGTAACTTTTGTTGTTCACATATGACTTTTGTTTGTGAACTATCAGTTATAGCATTAAGTAACAATTCTGTTTGCCTCTCGATTTTTAAATCTAATGTTTCATATAATTTGGCAATTGTTAGTAAAGCAGTGTTCATGGCGCGTAGCATATTATTTTGCGCTGGTGCTTCGGGAAAAGAAAAACGCTGCGATTGACGGCTGGGCAGCTGGGGCAGATGATCACCTGGTGCATCACTGAATCTAGGTCTTCTTGGGGTTGGTGCTATAAAAGACAATGAGTTGTTAAATGAATGATTGTCCGATTTTTCAAATAAAATTGGTGATTTTGAAAGTTCATGCTCTAGTGCGATATTTTCAAGACTGCCCGCTGATGGTCCTTCATTACTCGATATATTTATGGGCGGTGAATTAGGATCCTCCTGTAATTGCATAAAATCTCTGGTGTTAGAGCAAATATATTGTACTTTGGAGGGAACAGGACTTCTGTCATTTGTGGTGTTCATGAAGGCTAGGGCTTCATCGTCGATTTTGCCTGTTACGGTTAATTTGTTATATGCTAAGCGCAATGAATGTTGCAGCTCGACCGAGCAGAGGGGCAGAGGATTTAATGGCATGTATGGGTTGGAGAGGACAATCATTAGGGCATGTTTCTGGTTGTGTGGATAAGATATTGCCACACTGACAGGCGATTTCCAAGATAGAATCTGATATCTCACTTGGTGGATGTGAGCATATTTCATTCTGGTCTGGGACCCCACTGGCAAGCATAGGATTTGCCGTGGGAGTAATTGGAATGCTTGTCAATGAGTCAAATATCGTTGGACAGCTTTTTACATTTAAAATTCTATTTTTAGACGGAGACCGTTGCAAATCTGGCCGACAAAAAAATCTTATATCGGCTGATAGGGAAATTGCGATTTGATGTTTTTTGCTCGGTCCACGCAGTTTAGAACTACTTATCACTGGCGTTTTCGAGTGATTATACGAGTTCATAGAAATACCTTTTTCAAAGACGGTAACAGGCGGCATTCCCATTTTTAATGAACAGCTTGAAAGAGACATCACCTACTTCAAGAAGTCAACTTAACCAATTAATAAATAATACCTTAAAACAAACCCATGTAAAATAAAACCAAAAGAAAAAAAAAACACAGAACCAACAATAAATTACTCGCTCACAACTTATCTCGTTTTTCTGACTCTCTGCTCGCCCGCTAGACAGCGAGACAGCAGTTGCTAATATCACTTGAGCAAATAGTACTTTTTCAAATGCGCGCATGCAAATGAGTGTGCATTATTCTTAAGTAGAATTCTGGGTAAACAGGCAGAACCAAGGCTAAAGACTTGAAAAAGCCAAAAGAGAAAGAAAGAAAATACAATGAAAATGGCTGCTAGATACTCGTATCAATGTTCCAAAGTTCCATTATTCGAAAGTTCGTACCACTTGTTCCTATTGGTTGAAGGATAGCACAACAACAGTCACGTGGTTCAGTCACTGGATGAAGATCCACTGCAGCAATGGTTTGGTGAATCCTGATGAATACGGACAGAGAATCACAACGAGATAGCAGTCGCTAATATCACTTGAGCAAATAGCACTTTTGCAAATGCGCGCCATATCTTTAATACACTAGGAATCAAGTAATGAGCACAAAAACAAATGAAGCAAAGAAAATAATACTTTTGGATTGATTTAGTACAGATAGCACTATGGTTAAGGGTTCTCCCTGCAACACCGCTCAACCCCCCAATAGGCAATTTAAATAGATGGGAAGAGAGAGCAGGTACTCAGAGATAACATATTTCAAACAGAATATCACTCCCACCTTCCCCCTTTAAACACCAGAGAAAAAAAACAGAATTGACTTTTCAACTGTCCGCATGGCTTTGAAATTGGCTGAGCAAAACACCAAATGTGGTAAAAAATGCTTCTATTATTATAAATTTCTATGGGAGCCACTTTGAACAGATGCAAGCAAACAAAAGCAATGATTTAATAAAAAGAAAACAATCGGAATCTCAAAGTAAATGTGGGAAATAATTTAAAGCTGATTCACACGTGTCAAAATGTCAATTTGCGGCAAACTTGTCCTTATGCAATTTTTGATATAACAGGTCAATCGCACTGTTTTGTCCTGCAGTTTTGGGTTGTAGAGATAGCTAAGGGTACAAGTGGGCGTTGAAATTTCACTTCTATCTTAAAATCTGAGGGAGTAATGGAGGCTTTACCGAGAAGTGTTTTTCGAAAATAAAGACACAAATTTGGACAAGGACTTCAGTTTAGAATCGGAAAATATGGCTTATCCTTTTACTCAAGGCTAGAGCGTTTGGCTAGGTAACCAAGTCGGGACACATTAAGTTCTGAGACTGATTCATGACTTCAGTAACAGATCACCATCACTTTCCCGGCGGCACCAGTCCAAAGACTCAAAGTGGGACTTATGGATCAGAGTTACACAAATAAAGAGGACTATGAAAATGGCGCTTTAGCAACTAGACAGAAGAAAATAGCACTAAAGGTTTTGACACTTACAGTTTATGAAAGTAGGGATAGTTCAGAGATCAGAGTAGAACAAGATAAGCAAGGTATACAATAGTTCTCTAGCATCCTATTAATACTCACAATCCACTGGGATTTAAGATTTTTTTGGACAGTCACGGTTTTGGTCAATGGATTGGGTCTATCAAGGAAGGACAGCACATCAGGCACGGGACTGGATCAGCTAGGCCGTTTACCGGATTTGCACAGGATCTGCCCTTCTTGTTACTGGGTATTTGAATCAGCGGGATAGCGAGTTCATCAGGCAAGCCTTATGGTAGCACGCAGGATAGTTTCAGGATGATACTTCAGGATGTTTTCCCCCACCACAGCACTCCACCGGGTTTTGATAATAGGTTTGAGGATTGAGGCCTTCCTGAAAATGGTTCCGTTACTACTTGGCAAGATTCTTGGCATCTGGATCTGGAAGGATGTGAAAAAGGCTGGATTTTGAATCCTGGAACAAAGTGCTTCGCTGGAATCAGGATAGTGAGTCTGTGAGTGAGTGAATGAGTGAGTGATTTGTCTCTATTTATCCTTTCAAATGACATCACAAAAATGGGTGTATGGGCCAGTTTAACTAAGCTGGCCCCTGTGAACTGGGATTGGATCAGGACCTCATCTCCGCCTTGCATCTGAGTGATTGGATCAAGGACGGGTGATGTCACATTTATGGTTCGGCTATTACAGTACTTAGAAACCTCCCCTAGGCACTAGTATTAAACAATCAAATTTGGTCCTAAATACTTATTTATACATCGGTTACCTCTACAAAAATCACACACAAAGATTCCATATTTTATGTAGTATCTGTTCATCAAAATACCGCAGCTGAGAGACCTTGTTTCACCTTTCTTCAGAATTTTGTCCATTTCGCCATGAACACATTTTCCAAACTGTCTGCAAATTTCCACAAATGTGTGTGTTTACAATAGGGATGTGTGTGTAAAGTTCTACAATTCTAGCATTAATACAGTTCACATAAAACCACATATATTGCCATTCCTGTCCAGAATATGTTACACAGTTCCACCGCCTCTTGAAACGTAAAACCAAAATTTAGACTAACAAATCTGTCCTTTTTATATTTTTCACCACTTTGGATAACAAGTTATGAGTCTCTAAAAATTGTTCATTATTCATTCTTAGCAGCAAATGGTCCGCCCTTTTGTCTCTCCCTGGAGCTCAAGGAGCAGTTTACGACCCCTTCACACATCTGTTTCCTGGCATGAGGATATGCCATTGTTCATTCCCTGGCTGTAGACGAAAGTCTGGCCTAACCCACCATTATCAGTGAGTTTCTGCTGAGAGGATTTCCCTCCGCTTGGGAGAAACCTGTTTTTCCACTCCTTGCAGGCCCAGCCAGGCTAATTTATTCTTAATTTCTTAAAATCCAGCAGAAACCAAACTAGTTGCGTCAAATGACATGGATAAGTTACTTTCTTAGCTTTAAACCCGTGGGATCAAAAAGAACTGAGATCTGTATTCTTTTTAGCAACAAATCCTTTTATGTTTTATAATCCGGCAGACTTTTAGTTTAGATCACTTTGAAGTTTCATCATGAGAGCCCATCTGCCAGGGTTTTCATTCAAAGGTAGCCCAGTGTGCTGCACACAGATTTTGACAGGAGCTGTCATCCACAGGCAATACAGTTTTTCTGAGAAAATGTTTTGCTCTTCACATTTTAGGACCTTGTAAATTAACGATGCTTCATTAGATTAAATGAATTTTAGCGCCAAGCAAGATTTTGAATGTTGAGAAGTGTTGTGTACAGGCATTCTGGAGTTTTTAGCAGCAAAGTAAATGTCATTTACGGGCGAATTTTGAAGCTTCACTTGCAAAGTGCTGCTTTTCCGTCTGCACTCTGTTTGCTTGTCATGGAGCCCACTGGCACATTTTCTGCAGTGTGTGCTCTATTCCACCACACATACACCATGGGTGGCAGGTTGTGCATCCATCTTTTTGTGTGTTGAAGAACACGGTTTTGGAGGTTTTTGGCATGCACAAGAGTTTTTCTGCCATTGTTGCTGTTTCTTGCACCATAACTAGCAGAGTGATACTGCATAGTATAGCAGAGTGGGTCAATACATCACACAGACCCCCCTCCCGACTTTCTTTTGACCTCTAGTCGAGGGGGAGTCGGGAGATTGGGATGTTCTTTTCTGTCCATGTGGAGGAATTTAGTTGATTCTACCACCCGTGATTGAGGCGACAAGCTCTCCTTGCCAGTTCAGGTTAGGATGGGATGATGCTCCGGATTCCTTGGGTTTTTCCTCCCGGTCCACGAGTGGTCGTCCTTGGTGATTCTTGGGATGATTCTTAGTTCCAATGCTAGAAAACAGAACATAGCATGGTTATGGAAATGTTCCCACCACTGTGTCCACACATATTCGGGGGATGTCAGCAGTGGGAAAGACACTTGCATTCCTTAACAATTAGCAATATTCCCCATCTATTATTCAGTGATCCTTTACTCATTTTCTTAGGTGTAATTAATGAAGATGTAATCATTTTTCTAGGTGTCCGGAATTTCCCTCTGTTGGTTTCCGGTCAGCCCTTATATTGGCTGCAAAGTATACTGGGGTGGCAAGTCTTTAGCTGGTTTATGTGGACCCACTTGTCTTCCCCTTCTGTCAAACTGCCCTTGGGGATGCGCATTCTGTAGGTGACTGGTGAGATTCTGTCCACAGTTTCAAAAGGACCCCGCCAAGTTGGAAGGAATTTGCGCTCTTGGCATGGTTCCTTTGGAAATTGTACAAGTAGACTTGGTCCCCTACTTGATATTCCTTTTTAGTTGTCTTAAGGTCATAGTGTGGCTTCATACTGTCCGCAGATCTTTCTAGATTCCTCTGAGCATAGGCAAAAGCTTGTTGAAGGTGTTTTCTTAGATTCTCAACATACCCATGAGTTCTGGGTGCATTTGTCAAAGTCTGCTCTTGGGTTCTGTAAAGCAGATGCTGGGGTCCTTCCATCCTTCGTCCAGTCATCAGCTCAAATGGAGACATTTTTGTGGCAGAAGAAGGGGTAGATCTTATGGCCATTAGGACAAGGGTGTAATCGAATGTCCCAACTTGGCCCAGAATCTGCCACAAACTTTTTTAATATGCTCACAATAGTTTTATTGTACCTCTCAACTCCACTACTAGAGGACTGCCGGTAGGCAGTCTACAGTTTCCTGTTTACCCCAAGTATCTCCGACATCTTTGTCATCACTTCGCTAGTGAAGTGGCTAAGACGGTCTGACACAATCCTTTGGGGTAGTCCAAAATGCAAGAAGATGTAATTGATCATCAGGGCAGCTGCTGCTTCTGCATTGCAATTTGGGGCCAGGAGATATTCCACCCTTTTAGTAAACAAGCATGTTAAGGTCAACATGTACTTGTTCCCCCTAGAGGAGCGAATCACGGGCACGATAAAATCGACTTGCCAATCTCACCAAGGCAGTGTCATCCACCTCTTTTGGAGGGAAGCACGGTGTGTGAGTGGTGTTGAATGAAATTGTGCACACACAAGACACTCCTTCAAGGATTGTCGAGGTCCTGCTCAATGTAAAGCCAGTATGCAACCCCTCGCAAGACTTCTAATGTTGTATGAAACCCCAATGACCGGCTGTCGCCACATCATGGGTGTGACTTAGCATCAGGCTTCGGAATGAGGTAGGGACCACCCACTGGTCATGGCCAGATATGTATCTCCTCACCAACAAACCATCTTGGATTCAGAACATTTTTGGACATTTCATCAACACTCTGAGGTTTTCTTTCACAATGCAATCAGTATCCGTCAGGGGAAAGTTCTCAGGGTCCTCAATGTGTTGACAAAACTTACCAATTATTGGATCCCCTTTTTGAGCCATCAGCAAATCAGCATCTGGGGTCTCCTTACTCCATTGGGCAGTTGAGAGTTCATTGTGAGCATTTGTCTGGGACCTAGTGATAGCGGTGACCTGGATTTAGCCAAACAGGGACTTGATCTCAAGTAGATCCCCATAGATGGCTCTGGTTTTGGCCAGCTGATCAGCTAGGTAATTTCCAGTTTTGTCTGGTCCCTCTATTTTAGAATGACCCTTAAACTTTTTCCAGTAGATGGTCATCCCCTTCGAGGTGACCAGATCATCAATATTCTGTATTCATTTTCCATGTTTTAGTGGTTTATTGTTAGCACATAGCGTGCCTCTGGTTTTCCAATTAACCAGGTGCTCCACGAACCCGTTCCGTATGTAATCTGAATCAGTGATTATGACCAGTTCGTGGAGTTGGTGTTGGAAAGCAGTGAGGATGGCTTGATGTACAGCCATCAACTCTGCCACTTGACTACTATGGAGACCGATTTTGTTACCCAGCAGAGGGTTCTGGGGCATCATTCACCCAGGCATTCCCTACGCCGGCCACACGTTCCTTTTCCCCGTTGTTGTCAACATGTTAGGAGCACCGATCCACATAGACAGTGGGCATTCCCTCACACTTGTCTTCTTCATAGACTTTGTGTGGGGAATTAAGGTATGCTTCCATGTTGTCCTTGATTTTAAGATTTTCGTCCTCGAGACAGTTTTCTCTGGCACAATCATGCAAGTCAGCGAGACCTTACGCAAGGGGACTCTTCTTGTTTTGGGCATATCTGACCTCGACAGGAAAGCATTGACAGAATGCAGGATGCAATTTAGGAATTACTCACATTTCGGCCCAGATTCTGTCACTTTGAAGATATTGCAGAGGCTGGTGTGGAGTCTCCACTATGATGTGTTCTCCCTGCATAAACGGGCGGTAATTCTTCAATGCCCACACCGTTGCCAGGAGGGCCTTCTTACAATCGTTGAATTTTTTCTCCACCGAGGATAAAGTCTTACTCACATAGGAGATTACTTTATTGACCTTGTCATGCTTTTGGTATAATACTGCAGTCAAGCATGTATTTGAGAAACCTGTTTCCAAGAAGAACTCCTTGTTTTTGATGGGGAAATCTAGGCAAGGCACTTGTGAGAGACTTCTTTTGAGTTGTCTTACTGCCTCGGCTTGTTTTGGACCCCATTCCCACTTGACCCCCCCTTCAACAGATGGATCAGGGGTCTTGTGATCTCTGTGTAATCCTCAATGAACTTTCTACTGTAATTAGTCAGTCCAAGGAGGCTCCTTAGCTCCCACAGAGGTGTGGAGTCTTTTAGTTTCTGGAGTGCTTCTACTTTCTTTTCCTCGGGACAGAGACCCTCAGGAGTTATCTCATGCCCCAAGAAATTGACACAGGTCCTGCACCACTGTGCTTTTTGGAAAGAGAGGGTTGCACCGGGAGCCCTCAACTGTGTCAGAACATAACAGATCTCCGCTTTGTGTTCCTCCACAGTTGAGCTTTTGATTAGAACATCATCTACATAGCCCAGGTTACCCCTTTCACCCAAGTCAGGCATGGCCTTATGCAGAAAGATATTAAATTCATTGTCAGAGTTGATGTATCCGAAGGGAGTCCGGGTCCAAGTGTACTGCTGCCCCCGAAGGTAAAGGCCAGCTTGTATTGGTCCTCCCTACTGGCAGGTACAGTCCAGTACCCATTGGTCAGGTCAATGGCATTGTATACCTTTGACCGCTGGATCTGGGCTAGCCCTTGATCAATGTAGGGAAGAGGCCATCGGGAAGTATGGACCCATTTGCTGAGCTTCTTAGGTCAGCACAGAATCTCCACTGGCCGTTTGGTTTCAAAATCCCCAGCATCGGATTATTGAAGGTGCTGTGGACTGGACGAATTATCCCAAGGGACTCAAGGTTCTTAATTATTTCTGTAAGGGACTCCATTGATGCGAGAGGCAAGCAATATTGCTTCACAAACACTGGAGTCATGCCAGGGTCAATGGGAATTGTTGTGTAGATGTTGGTGCAACCTCAGTCATATGAGTCCACTGCAAAGAGATCTTGAAAATCTGAGAAAACTTGTTTCAATTGTTGCTTTTGCTCCAAAGTCTCACAGGCATCAGCTAGGTTGACTCTCTCTTCAACCATCTGCCTGAAGCACGGAAAGACTTCTGGTTTTGCTATCTCAGTGGCCTCCTCCAGCCGGGTGGAGAAGTCTGTAGTCAAAGTACTGACTTGGACTGATGGCTTCAGGTGGGGAAGGCAGTCCTGGTGGACTTGAAATATCACCTCATCCCTCCTGAAGTCACAGGTCACATCTGCCTTACCATAAGGGCAGGAAGAGTACACCAGGAAATTCCCCCCATGCCGGGTGAAGATCCTGTCTGGTGTTGTGTCATTGTCTCTATCACTGTCCAAACAGTCATTGGGGATTGGTCCTACCAGTTCGTTACCTAAATCTATGGAAAAATGTCGGTCATCAACCGCCATTCCAATAATGGTGCCTGTGCCCAGAGTGATACTCTTTAAGTCGCTGTTATCCACCTCTATTGGAATGGTGTTGTGTTCTGTATTGACTAGTGGTGTTGGGTTTAACCCCAACCCTTTCTGTTGAAAATGGGCATTGAGATGAACATATGCATCAGGATTTTTCAGTTTCTGTCTTCTTTAAATTTGTACTTTGAGTGAGAATTGTCAGGTCCGTTCTGGGATGGTGACTTTCTCTCCAATCTGAATTTCAACTGCATATGGCAGCAGTTGAGCTTACCTAAATGCTTTCTCTGGGTCATCAAAGTCCTTGGGTTTTACCCGATAATCGGGACTAGGCTTTGAAGTTTATTAGGTCCAAACTAATGGCAAAGCGATTGAGAACGTCACTGCCTAAATAAAATGCAGCAGGGAATTCTTGCACGACTCAACAATTATGGACTATGTTCTTGTTGACTATGGAAATTTTGAGCATACACCTTCTAGGCAGTAGATGTTTGGAATTGGGTGTTGGAATTGGGTGTTTCCAGTTCCAGAACTTGGCCAGGATCTGGGTTGTCATTTACAGGCAAATTTTGGAGTTTCACTTGCAAAATACTGCGTTTCCCTTTGCACTCTGTTTGCTTGTCATGGAGCCCACTGGCACATTTCCTGCAGTGTGTGCTCTATTCCACCACACATGCACCATGGGTGGCAGGTTGTGCATCCATCTTTCTTTGTGTTGAAGAACGTGGTTTTGGAGGTTTTTGGCGCGGTCAAGAGTTTTGCCACCATTGTTGCTGCATAGTATAGCAGAGTCAATGCATCCCACAAATATTATCAGAGGCTGGAACAAAGACACAATGGCAAAGAACTGTGATGCATCAATCTCATATTTGGATGTTAGCCTTCAAAGATAAACAAAGGAACATGCCAATGTGTGTTCACAAGTGCTGTTGGCATCTGTATCCATTCAAGGCCCAATAACTGCTTAGGAAAGGATATACCTGAGGATCTTGTCCCAAATGATCACACAAGTAATCACAATAGACTGCATATTAAGATTAAATCCCATGATCTATGTAAATTGGTCCATTAAACCATTCAACATTGTGAGGGCAGATTATAAAGAAAATTGCATTCCCTGTAGTGCCAGAGGAATCCATGTATATTATCTATAAAGTGTGCTTTCAAAACGCAGCACAACATACAATACAACAACATTAAGATTAGCCCAATAGAGAAACTATTTCATTGCATTAGTAACCACTGAGGCATGTGTATAGATATATATCCAAAAGGCTTTTGCTTTAAAATTCTGAACTTCCATTTTGTCTTCTGTTAAGATCTGAAATGGATGAAAACTAAAGTCAGCCCTATGGTTTCATATGGAAATACCAATCAATTGAACATTCTCGGAACAAAAGGCATGTGCCATAAACATCAAGACAATATCAGAACTAGGAGGGATGCAGTGAGTGGAATCTTAAATATAGCAATAACACCTCATCCAGGTGGCTGGATCGGGTCATGCCCTCAGGCCTTAACGATGGGCCCTGGTGCTGTTACCACCAGATCTAGCCTTTTCATTGGGTGTTACTGCTATTAGCACCCCCGTTTTAAATCTGGAAACCTGGGGTGTTAACAGCAATTTGTTTTGTTTGAATGAATCGGATGCTTTGCAGTGTCGCATTCATTGAAACAAAATACTTACTTAAGATGGCCACTGCCGATCTGGATGGTGGTGCTCCATACAGAGCCCCTCTTCCATTTCCATTATGGCCAGAAGGGACACAGAGCGACCACAGAAGTGGCAGCCGGGGTACTGCCACCAAATAAATAAGGTAAGTGGGAATGGGGAGTGGGAAGGTACCAGTGACTGGAGGAGAGAGTGAAGGGGAAGAGGCTTGGGCGGGGGAAGCAGCCATCGAGCTGCTCAGAACATGGGCTGAGATTGGGGGATTCAACTCACTATCTGAGTAACCTGATTGGTTGCCTCTCCCACCCCTGAAGCAAAGTTGACATTGAATCTTCAACGTATATATTTCTTATATTAAATGAAAAGTTGTGCTTAAAGTTCTACAGGTAGAATATCTTTTTTATCAGCCGGGTAAAATAGTATATGTTTCTCTGTCTGGGCTTGCATCTTTGTGTCTTTAACATCAACATCTGGAGATATGACTCTTTTTATTTTACACAAAACAGACATTTCATCGACGAACATCACCACCAATGTGCTCTCTAGAGTTGCAAGATAATCAGCTGATACAACCGTGTGAGATGCTGTTGATCGTTACCCCACTTGCTACCCCACTAGGTCTCTCGTTCTCTTTCCCCAAGTGTTGAAGCATCTGTATTTGCATTGCCTGCCCTGTCCTGTCCACAACAGACATGGGCACACCTACGACAAATAGGTTTCTATTTTCTAGACATGTTTAATAGTCAGACAAAGGTTAAAGCACTCTCCCAGTCTGGAGCCAAAAGTGTTGTTTTAATGCCTCATGACATATGATGTTTTATTTTATTTATTTCACCCATTTAACAAAAGCACTTAGTTATATGTTTTACTCTGCTCACACATAATCACTCCTAAATATTAAAATGGGGATATTCAAAATGTTACCAAGACACAACTCGCCATCACTGATGCTGTCCTCTATTTATTTTCCTGACATAGCATAAACAGTCATCATCAATAAACAAGCACTATACAGTGGGCACTTAAACATGGCACACAAATTCTAGCAGGGCACTGTTTGCCTAAAGGACTAGCTGAGTCGGGAGATGTCATAACTAGTCTGAATTCAAAGATATCCCAAATGTAATCCCTCCCAGATGAACACAAGTTGAGGCAGATTTTACTGCAGTAAGGAATCATGAGATTGAGTTAGTATATAGTTACCCTAGTTCGGTCACCTTAGCCCCACCCAATGACGTATTTACAAAAAGGCCAACCATGGCAGATTTCCACAGGAAAAATATATTTTATAGCATGTTATTTCGATATACTTGTCATTTAAAAAAATAAAAAAGAGTTTTGTATATCAGAGTTTGGCACAACGACAAGTGAAGGCTAGAGAACCGTTAGCAGTGGTTGCACTCTTACAGCTAAAGGTATGCCTCAACAAACATCAATATATGCTTGATATTTACAAAAGCTTTATTGTTAGTGAGACTTTTGTTTGAAGAAAAAAAAAAGGATATGTGTTCCAAACCCAGTGTGCATTAGGTATTTATTGATTCAGTCATACAACTCTCATGGACATATATGACAGATATAAATCTGTTTGGTCATTCATATTTCCCAGCATGCAACTTAATATGCAAAACAGCCAGAACCTTATTGATTTTATTGGTGCCACACCCATCATAATTGAGTTCATTCTAATCAATACACACTGTGTTATGCAATCAACATGTTTAAATACAAATCATATGCATTTTTTAAACCATTTCAAAAATTAGGATTTTCAAAAGCTAAAATGATTACTCATTTTACAACATTAAACCCATGCCTTTGCTTAAGTCAAACACAGAGATCCCACAGGTGGCACTGAAATAATGTTCAGAAGCAAATCTACTTTCCCTCCCAGGTCCTACATTTTGTAGGTCTGTGGTCACCCAAAAGGTACAATCATGAAATTGATTTTATTTATTTTATGTTTATTTTATTTTAATGTCTTCATAAGAACTTTCCACATACACAAAATTAACAATATAAAAAATTTCTCCATCTCATGCCAGTACCTATCCTATTAAAAGATAAACATGATTTTATAGATGCCAAAATGGTGAAGAGTGAATCTAAATGCGTAATTGCACCAATAAACCAATAACATGATAGCCAACGCATCAGAAGGGTGAGAGGAAACAACTGCATGCCAAGGGTGTACACTGTTTCACAGCTGTAAAGAAGAAAGGTATGAGGTGTTACATCAAGATATCCTTTCAGCCATCTTTACAGAAGCTGCCCGGTGCTAAGCAGGCAAATGGCATCCCTGGTGTGTTTAGCATCTATCTTTGATATAATTGAGCTGTGCTCTCTCTACTAGCAGGAGAACAACTGCAAAGTATGCCATGCATTAAATTGGATGTTAAATACAAGGCATGACATTTACTGTAAAACAGTATCTCAAACAACAACAGGAGATTTAAACCTATAACCCACTTATCTCAAAATGTTCCTTTCTATTGTGCAGTGTTTACAACTCTAAGGAGTTAATAAGAAATGTAAATTACCACAAACACAAGCTGTCAAATCCCATAGACTAAACCTCACCCACATAGGTAATGATCTGCTGGAAAGCCCAATCCATTACCCAGTTCCACTCTTCGGGTGTTGGGCAATGTCACAAACAACAATGATGTAAACAGTATTGAACCCTTAATTTGTTAAACACATCCTGCACTGCACAATTACGAGGAATGCTGTTGGATTCCACACATGGATATTGATGGTAACCTGTATCCATTACTCCACTGTGAGAATACTGAGCCAAAGGTTACAAGTACCTTCTCCACGGTGGCAGCCTGTATGTATGGTAGGAGGGGTGTTGAGGAGGTGGGAGCTAAGGATAATGTGTCCAACTGCTCCTCTACACCTACTTGAGTGGCAGGCATCACAGTCCCTTTATTTGCAGATGGACTGTGTTGTCGACCTCTAAGCAAGTGTAGAGGAGCAGTTTAGATAGTGCTGAGCTTTCACTTCCCTGAATGTTTCAGAACAGGCTACAATGTCAACTACAGATAGAAAACTTTGGCTCATGGCTGGACTGATGAGAGATGATGGACTAATTGGGAAAGTATTGAGTAATCCAATGTGATCCAAGCCCCTGGATTTCGGTTCCTTACATGCTGCTAGCTGAGTTTAAAGTCCAATGTGGGGTGGGAATGGCAACCAATCAGTGGCTCTATGGGGCAACTTGCTATAAAATGTTGGATAGACCAATCTGCTGCCATTTCATTTGCTAAAGTCAGTATTATATGTAGTTAGAGCTAGTTCTACGATTGTCTTACAGATAAGCGACGGACAATTAAGTACTTATCTGTATACCTTCTATAAGTAGATATGGTCCCTTAATCGAATTCCTCCCACTAATAGGCTTTATGGTTTGCCACATAGGATGACGTCATATATGACACATATTGGGGCACAAGGCCCCTGTGTAATCAAGTTTGTGTGTGGGAGTGCAAGCATCAGTCTGATGTCTGCCAGGTGACCCTGCTATATTAAATTGAGAATAAAGTAGAACGTTTGCCATATTCCTTGAGTCAGTCCAGTTATTTGGTCTGAGATCTTTATTGGTAATCCCATCTACCACCAAGAGACCCTACAGGTACTAAAGCACACAGGCATCACCAGATATGTTCTTTAAATGCTGAGCCCTTTGGGATCCACAAAATGCACAGAGTTCAATAATGAGAGGGCCGTGGGGTGTATGAAGTTCAGCCGCACCTCCTCTCATTGTTGCACTACTAACGTAGGAATTTGCTGTCTGACAAGAGAGGAGTCCTCTACTGTCAGCCAGCATGCTCTGCATGGGGTGGGCTTTCTGGTTGGTGTTTTGTAACTTTAAGTATGCTTGCATGAAATTGGGATTATCTGAGTGTGCATGTGGGAATGAGTTTGCATGTGAACTTTTTTATGTGTGCATGCATGTCTGCTGTATTAATGCATGGCTGAATGAGAGTGTACATTTTGTGAATGTATGAATGCCTGAGTGAATGAGAGAGTGTATATTGTGTGAATGTATGCATGAGTGGGTGAATGAGAGAGTGCATGTTGTGTCAATGTATGAATGCCTGGGTGAATGAGAGAGTCTATGCCGTGTGAATGGGAGCATGTGTGTTCCTGGCCTGCACAGAGTGTGTGAGGGTGTATGAGCCTCTTATTTGGCGGTTATGGTTTTCTACTGGTGGAATTGGCATTAATACTGGGTGTCAAGAGTAAAGGAAACATGATGTGTGCTATGTCTTACTGTGGCATGGTATTTGTATTGGGCATCAATGGTAAAGTAATCATGATGACTGCTATTATGTAACTGGACTGCCATACTTGGGATCAGCCAGTCTAGCTATCCTTTCTTAGGTATCATGGTCTTTTCTACTGGCCATAAATGGTAAAGCAAACTTGGGTGTTCATACGATTTTAGAAAGGCCTTCATTGGTGCAGTCTGTCTGGATGCACTTACTTACTGTATCATGGTACTGGCAAAAGCTGAAGTTCTTATATGGTAATAATGACATATATTGGTGCCATCTGCATGGCTATGTATGGGCACAGCAAGCATGAGAAAGTCGCTTATACTTGCAACCACTGTGGACAGAGGCATCATGAGCATGTTTTGGAAAAGCTCCTGTGCACTGTTAGTGACCTGCATGGATTGGAGTTTTCTTGTGCTCCATACAAAACGAATTGCAAACCTTGTGGATTTTCGGCTACGAGATTAACTTTATTAAGCCAGTCATTTTAAACTGTTCTCGAGGGACAACCCCCCAAATCCCTCTGGGCTAGTGTGGGCTCCCTCTCTATGCATCATCACTCCCCCATATCTGAGGCAAACAGTTAAAATCCTCAAATTAGAACATTCTCCAGCCATCACTGCTTCTCCATCTGCTTTTACTCCAATGAGGTGTTTATACCCAGGCTGAGGTTATACATTTCACTTGTGATTTTGCCATCTTTTAATGGCAGTCCAACCCAAAGGATTGGAGGTACATGGGCTGCAGCAGGTGGTAACTTGCCTTATTTCTGTTTTGCCCCCTGCTAACACCAGAGCTTTAACAATGAGATGGTGTTGTTATTTTTGAATGTTTGAGATGCACCTGAACCACCAACATATATTTCATATGTAAACTATACTATTTTACAAGACTGCATGTAAAAATGTAGTTATGTGGCTTTTGTTGCTTGAAACATTCAGGTTATAGACCAGCCTTGGTACTTCTCATGGGTTGACAACAGGCAACTCGGGGGAAACCAGTTATTAGCATTGAAACCAAAATTCCTTGTTCCAACCCTTCCTGACTTGTGTCCAGTTGACAGACAGTTTATGTTCAAATCTCTTCCTCCAAAAGATTGTTCTCTGACATAACCAAAAGCAGGCAGTTGGCCTCAACAAGATCTCTAATGCATTCAAATGTAAAACACACTACTATCTCCATATTATTCCAAGCAGAGAACTGAAATACTCTTTCAACTAGCATAACATAGAAGATGAGTTAGACTGGAAGCAATTACTTTCTAATCCAGTCTGCTTCAAAATCCTCCTTTTAATTTGATGGAGCCAAAATGGGGCAAGATATTAGTGATGGGGTGCAGTTTGGCTAAGGCATAGAAAGTCTTTTGAAGGGGCGGAATCTAGTGAAGGTGCAGAATCTGGCAGAGGTAAAGTTGGAGGGAGGTGGTGGGTGCATACACTTGGATGGGCCTAGGGCAGCAGAAATATGCCACTGGCATAACCATTGCTCTTTTACACATTGTGAACAACCTGAAGCAATATTTCCCAATGGTCAACTAGTTCCTTATTCACAAGATATTTTGTTTATGCATACCAAATCCTCATCCTCAATTCTATATGTTACTGAACAGCTATTCAAAGCATAAATCCACCAATCTGTCTTTAAACAAGCATTACAGTACACCTAAAGCAAGATGACGTTTTTGCAATAGCTTTGGTGTGGCTAAATGCTGCCCATCTGTCCTCTACCCCAACAATGTTATAAAGAAGTATGTGCTTGCATTTATCAATTTCATGCAGTGACGACTTGCACATGTGGGTTACTTCAAATGCATCCTGTAAGTAGAACCAGCCCCAACAATGATTTGAAAACTATTTTATTTGACTCTGATTACTATAATCAATAAATCATAATACTAGTAGGTACAGGTGTGAAGAAAAAGGATGAGAGTTTAATGCCCTGATTACATATTGGTAATGTTCTTACTCGTAATCCTGAACTTCCTCCTAACAATACTTAAACCTTCAGCACTCTTCCATTTACGCAGGGAGATCACCCTCAACTCAGGTGGATTATGGGTAAGTGAGACATGTTTACAGTCAGAGGAGTCAGAAAACTGTGACAAATGTTAGGAAGCCCTCATTTCTGTAGGAGGAAAACCACTTTGTTTATTATTGAAGGAAAAGTCTTTCTCCTGAGGTGCACTCTGAGCAGCAGCAGATCTCCAGAACAGTGAGAAGACAATTTACCACAATCGAGTAAGTAAACTTTTTTTTCTTATATATTTCTAAAATGTCTATATTAAATACAATAAACGTAATATATATATTGTTTTCCTCACAGAAATGTCAAATACTTTAGAATGGCTTGAGGAGAATTTCCCACATGGTGAAATGTCTGAAGATAGTGAAACTAATGGTAGACACTTCTCTATATACCCAAATTAATAAGCATTACTTTATGTACACTTAACACACATATATATATATATTTTATTATTTATTATTTTTTTTAACAGACCATACAAACAATGAAAACAATACACAACAAGATACTTTAGAACAAACTCTCCAGCGCATGGAAGAAAAAATGAACAAGCTCATGACAAATTTCCACCTTTTGAAAGATTTTGTGGAGGACCATATAAAAGAAAAAATTAGATACCATTGTGCAACATGTACCTGTCTCCCCTCTCCATATCCCAGTCAATTATCCCCAAACCCTCACCACATAGAAAAACATTTTGATAGATATCCATCCCTTCATCTCCTCCTATCAATCCTCTTGAAAACCCCAATTCCCCTGTGTTTGTGTCATTTTCTGCTACCCCTTCTCTATCATAAATTGTACATATATATCATATAATGAAAAATAAATGTTATGTGTGTTAATTTAGTCATTTGTGTTTTTTTTTAAAAAGCCAGTTTTGGTGTCCGCGGACAACAGGGATGTCCTGAAATGTTCGTAAATAAACAAAATGGGGGTGTCCTGAGGACACTATACCTGTCCGTATTGTTCGCAGACGAGTTGAAACTGTTCTTAGAACACACACGGTGTTCTGAAATGTTCGTAAATAAACCAAATGGGGTGTCCTGAGGACGCTATACCTGTCCGTACTGTTCATAGGCAGGTTGAAACTGTTCTAAGAACACATCAAATGTCCCGGGATGTTTGTAAATAATTTAAATGGGGGTGTCCTGAGGACACCATACCTGTCTGTACTGTTCATAGGCAGGTTGAAACTGTTCTAAGAACAAACGCCTGTCCGTAACTGTTCGTTTCACTTGTGACACACTTTTAATTAGTTTCAGGACCCGAACAGTGTCCATAGAACACCAATGCGCATGCGCAAAACAGTTTCAGTGCATTTGGTGTACTACGGACACCCTTTCCCTTCGCAGACATGTTTGCAATGCCATCATGTGACTGCGCCCATGCTAAGCGTGTGTTCTGACTGCGGACACTGCTCGTGTCCCCGAACAATTTAAAAGTACCTTTTCAGGCAATCCACAATATTTTATGATAGTAACTCACCATAGCACAAGTTCCAGACAATAATCCTGACTTTCTACATACTTTTTGGAACTTTTTGAGCCTTTTTTTGGTGTTGGATCTGTCCACGGAGCTCATCCTCATTGTGTTTCTGGCTATCTTACAGAACACTGTGCATTTTTGCTGCCAATTTTCCAGATTCATTTCTGAAACCTGATGGCATCCATGGCTCCACTTTTGCCACCTGGTGCTACATCTGCCTCAGCACCACCCCCACCCCCTCCACCACCACCACCTCCCCAAGGGCCTGAAGAAGGGAACAGGAGTGAGGATGCAGAGGAGGATGAGGTAGTGGAAGTCCCTACTACCAGCACTCGACGTGACTCTTGGGTGTGGCGGTTATTTACCATTCATGGTAATGTACCCAAGGCGCGTGCAAACAAAGTCACCTGCAACGAGTGCAAACGGTGCTCAGTCGCGAGAGGCTTGGTTCGTACAACTTTGGTACGACAGCTATGAAGCAAAACCTAAGGTCATTCCACGGTGGGGCCATTCGCAAGGTTGAAACTTGCGAGGAGCATAGTAGGTTCAGATCCTCTACTACATCCTCAGTTTCTGATCCTGTCACCACAAGGAACACTCCTGTGGAAGAGCGTATTCATCCAGCTGCCTCACAGGCCATTCGCAATGCTGATGACCCTTACCTTTCGAGGGTCACAATTGTGTGTATGTACTGTGACACAGTACTCTGCAGGGGGGAGAGACTTTGTAGTGCTTTTGAGACCATGGTTTCAGAGCACGAGAAGACCTGCCCACTACCTAAGTAAGGCCCACCCTACATCTTCCTCTCTCCACCCGCCCTTTCTGATCCCCATGGTTGGTGTCCCCTCCTTTCCCCTCCTCTCCTAGTGTGTCATGTGTAAAAAAATAAAAAAAAATATAAAACAACAAAAATCACAAAAAAAAGGCTCTTTTCAGAGCCGCCTTTCACAGTTTAAAAATAAAAGTGGCAAATAAATGGAGCAGGGCCCTGTGTATTTTTAGAAGTCCGCGGGCAGTTCACAGACATCTAAAATTTTGGGGTGCTGCCCTATCATAACCATTGCACTTTTCTCTGGGAGGAAGTGGTGGCTCTGAAAAGAGCCCTTTGGTGGTGTTTGTTTGTGTTTGAAAAACTTGAAATGGTCAACACCTACTGCAAAATGGATGGTTGCAATGCATTTTGTACATTTCTCAGAAAAATCTGATTGCCAGCATAAGTAAGATGGACTCCATCTCTGTGAAAAATGTATGTGCTACGAAACATAATATTTTCATTGTGAAAAGAGGACATGCCAACATCTCTTAGAAAGGCACAAACAGCCTTATTGACATTGCGCCTCACTTTCTCCATTTGTGGACCAAATGAAGAAGAATGCAGCCACATTTGTCTCTGCACAATCCGAGAAAACATTACTTGAGAATTTGGAAACATGTCCATGACCTTCCCAAGTCCTTCTTTCATTGCAGATTGCAAAGAAATTCCAGACACATGTCCTAAACTATTCCCTCCACAATGAAGTATCATTATGTCTGGATGATGCTCTGTCTCCAAAGTAGCACAGAGTGGTAGCAAGTCCAGCCACTTCATTCTATGCACTCCATGCCAATGCACTTCCACATGAAGGAATCCAAGATCTACAGCTACTCAACAGCTTTCTGCATGCACCTTCAACCAATGTATCCACGAGTCTCCCAAAATCCAGACAATCTGTTTTCTGAAACACACAGCCATAGCTATCTGTTCTTCTATCAGGAAAAATAGTTTCTGACGAACTCTCTCCTAACAAAACACACCCACTAAACTTTACTGAGCAATCCCTTGCTCTGCTCATTCTCATTTGCATGCTTCCCCACCCCAAAATCCCTGTATGTAACACGCGGTGTCCGCGGACTACCGCCATGTCCGCAGACATATTGTAACATGGACAGCCCTTCTACCATTTCCACTTCACTCTCTGTGCCATTCCCTCTTTGGATACAGCTAAACAGTCACACAACCATCCACCAATCACATCCAAGACCTCTACATCTAACTCCATCATCATAGATCAGCACTTCAAATGTACTGTTAATCACTCTGAGTACAAGTGTCATATCATTGGAAAGCACCTACTACAAGAATTACTGTACAAGTCTCCAAGATTTCTACTTGCAGCTGCATGCATATCCATATGCATGAACACAAACTACAGGTATGCATATGTTCTGTATAGTACATGTACAATTCTTATAAATGCATATAAACAGATGTACTGTCTTTTAACCTGTATAAGCTATAAAATTAATTTACTGTCATTTTCCCATCTGCAATAATCAACTGTGACTTCCAAACCTGTCTGCTATTTAATTTATTTTTACACACACATTTGCAAAGCATGTTGAACTAACATATTTAAAGTAAAATATAAAGACTGCACATAATCAAACGAAATTGCATGCACACACTATGTTCAGATATCAAACAAGAATACTTGTACAAAAACATAAAAATCAATGTCTAAATTAACATCAGTGCTATAAACACACAAAATTACTAATTTCTTTCTTTACAATTGCAGTGAAGACCACTCTCCTGAAAAGCAGCAGCAGAATCTGAAGTACAAACAACAACTCAGTAGAAACCTGCTCATTCCACAAAAAAGTAAGTTAAATACCACCATAATATTTTTACTATTACTCAAACACACTGTGGGGTTCATTCATGGTATTTCTGCGCCTAAAAACATAGATTGTGCACCATTATGTCCACAAATCCCCATTTGTTAAACAGGGATTTGCAGGCAGAATGGAGCACAAATCCCCATTTTCCGACGCAAAAATGACATAACTCAGACCCTAGAATTTTAATATTATAGAACAAAGAACTGTTTTAATTCTATACCATTAGATTTACTCTGTGTGCTTCTCCTCACCACTAGCTTACTTTCTACTGTCATCTGAACCCCAGTTAAGTAGCACATAAATTCAAGAATACCCATCCTAACTAGTTGTAGTTGCCTAATGCACAATCACACACCATCACATACATCTTTATCATCATACTCAGACACTCATGCAGCAGCACACATACATTGCAGAACACCCCAACCCATACCTTCTTTATTTTTTTCAACAGACCCTAAAGAATGCCTACCAAAAATCAAGTCCGTAGAAAGCAACGCAGAAGTAGAGCAAATGAAAATAGAAGTGTCCAAAATAAGCATCCATCTCTAGCAGAATTTGTACAAGAAGTTCAAACAAAACAGCTAATACATTCATTTAGGGAAACAAAACAAGCTTCAAGTAAAGAAACATTGCCTCCTCTATCAAAATGTAAAACAAAACAGAAAACGATTAACAAGAATTCAGCTACCACTACTGCTTAAACTGTTCCTATAAATCTTGATATAGTGCCAAGTAAGCATACCAAAAAAAGTATTTTAGCAAAAATGTTCCACCACAGAGTCCTTCAAAATCTTATAAAAACAGGAGAGAACTCATGCACAACCCTTAAAACCTACCGTAGAAAATTAATCTTAGAAGCTTTGATAGACAGTGCACTCCTTCTCAAAAGAAAGTTGTTTATTTTAGTGTTAAACAAAATGAAACCACTAACAAAACTAATAACTAAATTACAAAAAAGACTTCTCAATAAACGAAATGTCAACAAAAATAACTTCTTAAATATCTGTGGAGGTGAGTGGAGTCACACCACAAGCACAGAACCATATTTTAATGAAGAAGCATACAAACAAAAGCAAACAAATACAATTGCCATACATAGCAGTGGACGAGGTAATGAAAAAGTTAATAATGCCATAAAGGAACAAGAAATACTGCTTACAAAAATATCCCCAGAAAACTTAGAATTACCTCTCCATTCAACTGAACCATAACGTCTAGTATACAAATGGCCATGCACGTCAATGCGTAACATTCCCAAAAAATCTTTCAAGTCTTTACGCCAATTCCTCAATCAGTATGTGAAAAGCAAAGACAAAATCAAAATGAAACTACTGCAAAATATGGATACCTGTCCAGTGTGCAAGTACACAGGACTACAAGGACATTCATTAGCCTGCATTTCAGGACCTATTTGCAAAACCACCTTCCATCATATCAAAATGATATCAACACATCATTCAACTATAATAAATCTAGTCTATAAACTGTATTATGCTAAAAGTCCTGCTTTAGCACTAGCCAATTTAAATAACATTCTTCTACATGGTACAGCCAAAGACCTACTTGAAGAAATCGACTATATCCAGAAAAAATATTTTGGAAGGGAAAGCCACTTACAAAATGCAATAGCTTTACAACAGACTAGCAGCAATTCTACGCATGGCAACCTTCTACTACACACATACAAAAAAGAAATACTGAAATTTAAAAGTACATCTGCTGAAGTACCAAACTATGTGTGTGTATGTTGCCACAGAACTTTTCATAAAAGTAACACAAAAACCGTAGACCTAACATACAAAATAGAAGACAATGAAGATTCTAAATGGTTTGAATTAGGTCTCTACCTTATAGCAGAAAACAAATACAAAATAACTGACCCCTTAATACTTTGCAGTTACTGCACTATAAAACCTGACAACAACCAAACTCCTTCACGTTCTATCACAAATAATTCGGAAATATTCCCACTACCAAAACCCCTACAACCACTCAATTTACATGAGAGCATCATAATTCAAACAGTGCACCCCTTTCAAGCAATAATACGCCTTCAACCAAAAACAGCTAAATCACCTCCCTCTGAATTGGTAAAAGGCATTCGTGGCAATGTAGTGTATTTACCATCAGATCTAAAACAAAATGTGCACACTCTGGGAGTGCAATGTCCAATGGAACAATCTTGAATTATCTTAGTAAATGGTGTACCTACAAAAGACAAAAAAAATTGGCAACAACTGGTAGACTTACATAAAGTTAGACAAGTGTTGCAATATCTAAAAGACAATAATGAATACTACAAAGAAATTAATATTGAAGAAAACTTGAAGGAAACCACCGAAATAATTCAAGAGTCACCGCAAACTGGTCAATTTGACTTTCTACATCCTGCTACAGTATCCAATAATTTAGACCATTATGCAATAAATCCATTGCACTCTAATGACACCATAGAAGATGCACTATAAACGTATCAAATGAGAAAAACAAAAGGATCACCAATCAGCATATGGGAAAAAAGTATAGAATCACATGCTTTTCCTCTACTCTTTCCTACTGGCAAAGGAGGAAGGTACGATGATAGAACTATTCAAATAACAGCATCAGAATACCGCTCGTTACGGATGTATTCTGAAGATCACAGATTTAGACAAAATGTGAATTCATATCCCACCTACTCTTTGAAAGTGAACTAGCAACTCTATGTTACGGAGTTGCACATACATTAAAATCAGGAACCCACTTTCACAATATGTCAGCTACACAATTATTACAAAAAGTGCAAGAAAAAGATGAGGTTTTACAATCAAGTATTACAAATCTATTAGCAAACATGCGTGGTACTAAAGAGTACTCGTTCCGACGTCATGGAGATGTACGTTGTATGATAAGAAACCTTGGCCCACCCAGTTGGTTTGTTACATTAAGTTGTGCAGAATATGCATGGGAAGGTTTACATGATTTCCAACGCATATCAAACAAAAACAAAACAAACATAGATATACTAAAGCCTGGAGAACTTTGTTCTCTAGATCCTGTTAATGTTTCAAGATATTTCATCATCGCTTCATTGCTATGCTACACTTTATTTGTAATAAAAATGTTCCTCTCCTCGGAGAAGTGCAACACTTCTTTTGGAGAAAAGAATACCAAGCCAGAGGAGCACCACATATCCACATGCTTTTATGGATTAAAGATGCTCCTAAATTTGGTGAAGACAATGATGCCACTGTGTTACAGTTTATCGAAAAATATGTCACTTGTGAAGTTCCATCGGAAGCAACAAATAGTGATCTGCATGCACACATTTTACAATTTCAAAGACACAAATGTGGCAAATTTTGTCATCGCAAATACAAAAACAAAGTGAAATACTACACCAAAGGCTGCTTTGGTTTCCCTAGACCAGTTAGAAAAACAGATCAAGTGAACAACTTCATGTCTTCAGTTAGACATAGTGTTAAAGGTACATCACCTAAAAATACATATTACTTAAAAAGAACAGAAGAAGAAAAATATATCAATGATTACAATGCAATCATTGCCCTCTTATGGAATGCAAACATAGGTGTGCAGTACATTGCAGACAATTCCACTGCGGTTGCACGATATGTTACAGCATACTTAACCAAAGCAGAAAAAACAGAGCTTCAATACCTCTGGAATGACCTCTCATCAGACAAAACACTATCTCAGAAATTGTACAGCTTGGGCATAAAAATGCTCTCCCATAGAGAATGTGGCTCCTATGAAGCAGCAGATCGTTTAACCGGTACTGCTTTGTATGGAAAATCTGAAAATATAGTATGGCTAAGTCTTGGTCCTGCTAAATCTAGAAAAAGAGTTCTCAAATCATATGACGACATAGAAACAATAGTCAAAAATGATCCCAACAGCCAAGATATTTTGAAAAACAATTTGCTGGACACATACTACCCAAACAGAAGTACCACTTTGCAAACCATGTGTCTATACCACATAGCACAAAACTTCACATACAAAAATAATATAAAACCCGATGGAAAAAAAGGTAGATACAGAGTGACAAATTGTTAAGGCAGCTTAGTAAAACTCACCAAACCAAGTTTAATTAATTATATGAAATTGTTATTAAAGACTCCTCAACATAAAGAACTATATTACATGTCCCTGCTACAACTCTTTAAACCATGGAGAAAAGAAGAGGACATACTAGATAACTATGACTCCTACGAAGATGCTTTCAAATCAAATGAAAGCACTATAACCTATGTAAACTTTACACACTACAAAACAATGTTGCACAATGAACAGCAACACGAAGAAGAACTCCAGGCCCAACTAGATAAGGACACTCCTGACAGAAGTCAACCTTCTTGAACAGGAAGCCAAGAACCACTGGGACAGCCACTAATAGCAAATGAGGCAGAATTAGCTATGACAGAAGTAGAAAACACCATGTGTCAGTATGAAGATAAAGAAGACTTAACTATACTACAATCAAAATTAAACAATGAGCAGCATTGCATTTTTCAAGAAGTAACAAAAGAAATTGCACATGGTGTACAACATGAAAATCAAGAATGCCGCTGCCAAAATTACAAACCTATACTACTGTACGTCAGTGGTGAAGCTGGTTCTGGCAAAACATTCTTAATCAAAATCATCAGCAAATTCCTTCAACAATTGACAAACAACAAACGGTCAGCTGTTGTCACTGCCCCCACAGGTTCAGCTGCCTACAACGTAGGCGGTGTCACTTTACACCGATTACTACTCCTGCCAGTAGAACACCAAAACAATTAGACTATTACAAACTTTCTACAGAAGCTGCAATGGAACTATGCAGAGTATTAAAACAAATGAAAATGCTATTAATAGATGAAGTGAGCATGGTCTCCAACCTAATGTTTGCTTTGATTCACCTCAGATTACAAGAAGTATTCAAAACAAACTACGAAGAGCTCTTTGGAGGAAAACACATTATTGTTTTCGGAGATCTTCTTCAATTGACACCAGTGAAAGGTGAGCCTATTTTTAAAACCTTAGGACACAAACTCTGCCGTAAAATTGTTGGCAGCATAGGAAATGTCAACCTTTGGCAACATTTTCAATACAGAGAATTAACAGAAAACATGCAGCAATCTGCAGATCTCACTTATTCCAACATCTTAACAAGTATTAGAGTTGGTATACTATATCAAGAAGCACAAACAATGTTGATAACCCGGCACATTCATGCACTTTATGGTGTCAATGCATGTGCTATGGATCTTATGGAACAATTGTATGGCCTTAATGCCAACTCTTGCAAGCTGTTCCAAATTCAATGAAACAATGTTATAAAAAGAAATGCAACCAATAATTGAAATTAGCGCCACAGACAAATTAGACGTACATGGTATGACACTACCCATGTTTGAGCAAGCCACAACAAGACTAAATAGTTTATAAAATTCAATCTCCAACATAGCTGGGTTGGAAAAAATATTAAAATTATCCTTAAACTTTAGAGTAATGCTTAAACGTAACCTTGCCGTGGATCAAGGACTAATTAATGGAGCACTGGGTACAGTTGTTGGCTTTCAAACATACCCACGTGACAACAACATTCAGTTTGTCAATATTCTCTTTGACAAACTTTCAGAAGTGAAAAGGATAGGATACTCAACAGCTTGATTCCTTCTCTTCAAAGACATGAATGTACGCAGAGAAAAATGTTCTCTAACTCTTGCATACGCAGTCACCATTCATAAATCACAAGGTCTTACCCTAGACAAAGCATTGATAGATATTGGTAACATAGTCTTTAAAGAAGGCATGAGCTACGTAGCACTATCACGCTTACGTACACTTGATGGTCTATTTCTAATCAACTTTGATGCAAGTAAAGTAAACGCTGATATTCCTTGCATTTTAGAATACAATAGACTTTGTTCACTATACATCCCCCATCTAAAAACATATCCTGTTCCACAAAAAGTAAATCGTTGTAAAAGAAACTAAATCAAACAGAAATGAAACAGGATGTCACTGCAAATCCTCCAAAGAGAGTAAACGAAACTAATACTTCATCAATTACCACAACCAAAGAAGAACTTATTACTCAAAGTAACTCAAGTACTTCTTCAAAGAAACAACACACATTCTGAAAAAATGACTTGGACACAGACTTATCTGGTCCATTTACATTTTCAAATATAACTGGTGTAAATTGCTATGCAAATGTAGCAATGAATATTCTATTTCAATTACCACCAATTGTTGACAACATTTACTTACACAGTACAGACCAATTGTGTTTGCAAATGTTAGTACGTTATAGAAACGCAACAAATAATCCTGACAACACGTATAGTGTTCATGGAATAAGACAACAATTGGACTACTGTGCTGGAATGGTGAAATTCACTATAAACTCACAGGAAGATCCACAAGAATTTCTAATGTACCTACTACAATTACTGGAAAACAAAAACATACCTATAAATGAAATCTTCCAGATTTCATACATGTGGAAACATACATGCACTCTCTGCAACAATGTGACACAGGAAGAAATCCCCAATGAGCGCTTTGTGTATGTATCCATACCCAATTGTGAATCAGTTCCATTTCAGCAACTTGTACAAAATGCAAACCATGGTAGATTATGTACTACCTGCAATTCGGATAATCACTCCACCTTACTAATACAAACACATAGTAAATACGTAGTACTAATGCTTCTATGCTACAGTGCAGATGGTACCAAACACAACTGCAAGCTGACTGGATTCACACATGGTCAAGTATCACTTGGTAAGAAAACCTTCACAACCATAGGTATAATCTACCACATAGGAGCCACAACCAATGCAGGTCACTATAGTGTATACATAAAAAAAAATTGTGGATGGTTCGAATGAATGATAGTACCATTACTCTAAAGCAGAGATTACCAGCAAATCTTACAAACGCTTGTTTAATCTTCTTAAAACCAAAATATATTAACTAATCTGTACTTAAATATTAACAAAACTTCAATTAAAAAACTATAAACTGTTAGAATATGCCAACAAGTATCTAACTGCCCCAAGATTTTACAATATCCAAACAGATATATCAATACCACTTTATCATAACAAAAAATAGACAGTTAGAATATGCCAACAAATATCTAACTGGCCCAAGATTCTACAACAACTAAACAGATAAATGAATACAAGTAAATTATATCAAAAAACAAACAGTTAGAATACGCCAACTGGTATCTCACTGCCCCAAGATTTTCAATAACCAAACAGATAAATCAATACCACTTTATCATAACAAAAAATAGACAGTTAGAATATGCCAACAGGTATCTAACTGGCCCAAGATTCTACAATAACTAAACAGATAAATGAATACAAATAAATTATATAAAAAAATAAACAGTTAGAATACGCCAACTGGTATCTAACTGCCCCAAGATTTTCAATAACCAAACAGATAAATCAATACCACTACATTATAACAAAAATAGACAGTTAGACTATGCCAACAGGTATCTAACTGCTCCAAAAATCTGCAACAAGCCAACATATAGAACATTAGCTAGAAACAACAAGTGAACACTGAAAACAAACAAACAAATAGACTGTAGCATAACAAAAAAAGTTTTTTTTAATCCAACATGGATTTTTTTTTCACAGACCCAATGATTTTAGCAACAAACACAGAAACTGAGCAAATTGCACAGTACAGTGGTTTGTAATCTACTAAATAAGAGGGTCAAAAAAATTTAAAAAATGTTGATTATTCAAAGTTATAAGTCGTTACAAACTACCAATACTAACATGATCTTTTCTTTTATGACAGAAATTAACAAGGAATATATGTACTCCAGTTAACAAACCAAACAGTAAGTATATTATAATAAGTACAACCACCGCAGCAAATCACACCCATAGTGGCTTATAACTTCGGTGCTTATAAATTTGGTCTCGGCCATGCACCCAAGACTTTAGGCCCTGGCCACAACCACCATAGCAAATCACACTCATAGTGGCTTATAACTTCGCCGCTTATAAATTTGGTCTTGGCCATGCACCCAAGACTATAGGCCCTGCCCACAACCACTGCAGCCCATCACACCCATAGAATCAAACATTTTAACTATGCCATATGAGCACTTTTAATGTCCGCGAACAATATGAGTGTTCTTAGAACAATTTCAACTTGCCTACGAACAGTACGGATAGCATCCTCAGGACACCCCCATTTCGTTTATTTACGAACATTTCAGGCCACCGCGTGTGTTCTAAGAACAGTTTCAACTTGCCTACGGACAATACGGACAGGTATAGCGTCCTCAGGACACCCCCATTTTGTTTATTTACGAACATCCCAGGGCACTTGATGAGTTCTTAGAACAATTTCAACTTGCCCACGAACAATACGGACAACGTCCTCAGGACACCCCCATTTCGTTTATTTACGAACATTTCAGGACACCGCGTGTGTTCTTAGAAACTCAGAACACCCCCATTTTGTTTATTTACGAACATCCCAGGACACTTGATGTGATCTTAGAACAATTTCAACTTGCCCACGAACAATACGGACAGCATCCTCAGGACACCCCAATTTCATTTAATTACGAACATTTCAGGACACCGCGTGTGTTCTTAGGACAGTTTCAACTTGTTTGCTAACAATACGGACAGGCATAGCGTCCTCAGAACACCCCCATTTTGTTTAGTTACGAACATCCCAGGACACTTGATGTGTTCTTAGAACAATTTCAACTTGTCTATGGACAATGCGGACAGGCATAGCGTCCTCAGGACACCCCCATTTTGTTTATTGACGAACATCCCAGGACACTTGATGTGTTCCTAGAACAGTTTCAACTTGCCTACGAACCATACGGACAGGCGTAGTGTCCTCAGGACACCCCCTTTTAGTTTATTTACGAACATTTCAGGACACCCGTATTGTCCGCGGTCAGAACGAACACAACAGGGGTGCCTGCCGCCTAAATAAATACAACATTTAACCCATCTCTTACTCCCCCACCCTCCCCAAACAGTCTTACATGCCAACACACTTGACTAAATAGTATGTTTCCACCAAGTTTCACTGCGCTGTCTGCGGATATCCGCGAATACAAGATGGCGGGCGTGCCCAGAAAATCTGACGCACCACACAATCTCAACAACCCAGTCAGCGAACACGTCCAATGTCCGCGGACACGATGCGCATCGCCCAGCCAATCGGGTCCCTGTCGGGTCCCTGCCCCACAAGGGACAGTCCTGTGGGGCAGCAGATCCCTCAAACAGCCTTGCAGGCCGTAGGCACCACAGTAGATCCTTACCTTTCAAAGTTCACTGTTTTGTGTGTGTACTGCGACGCAGTATTTTTAAGGGGTGAGCAGTTCTGAAGTGGTTTCGAGGTAAAATGTTGCAGGCATCGGTGCAACCTGTGAAGTCGGCGGACAGTCCGCAGACTTCTAAAAAAAGGTAGGGGGTGACGGCATCAAAAACATTGCATTCTTTTCCGGGAGAAAGTGGTGGTGCTGAAATGAACCTTTTGGTGTTTTCTTTTTCTTCTTGGAACTTTTGAAGTGGCCAACAGCTACTGCCACATGCTTGCAGGAATGCAGGAATGGCTGCAAGGCATTTTGGATGTTGCACAAAAAAAGGTGCTTTTCAGCATCAGTAAGATGGAATCCATCTCTGCGGAAAATGTTAGTGCTACGAAATGTAATGTTTTCATTTGAAAGGAAGACATTCCAACATCTCGCTAAAATGCGCAAACATCCTTGTTGACATTGGGCGTGGCTTTCTCCATTTGCGGACCAAATGATGAAGAGTGCAGCCACATCTGTCTCTGGGCAATGCGCAAAAACATTACATGAGATTTCGGAAACATGTCCATGACTTTCCCAAGTGCCTCCTTCATCCAGTAAAGTGGCCTAAACTGTTGTCATGATGCCTACCCCCAGGCATCCGGACCAATCCCATCAGCCCTGGGAGCAGGCATCTAGACATTTAATAAAACCTCAGCAGCCCTAAGGCGCCAGGCTCATGGTCATTACTTACCTCAGGCAGACCATGCTGCAAATGACTCCAATCCAACATGAAGCCTGAAAGGGACTATTTTTCTACAGGGACTATTTTTTACTCGGGTGTGGATCTAGGGACTTCTTACCTGGGATTACTTTTGAGGCTATTTAAACCATGCCCGACCAGCAACACACGCTTCGTGTTATTCTGCATCCAGCAGCTTAACACTCACCGTGCCTGCAGCCTGCATCCAGTCTTCTGCCACGCCCGCCTCAAATCTGGAGCTCCGAAAAAAAGAGGAAAGAAAGGGACAAGGTTAGAAAACAAACTTATTTCTATTCCACACCTCATTCTGGATCCATCTTGTCTCCGGACCTGTAAAGAACTTCATTTCTGCACGCGCCGCACCTCTAGTTGCAGCGCCGCGCCATACTCACCAGTCTTCACAGCATCCTTCGGGTCGGCGCTGCCTCCATCATTTCTTCGTCGAACTCGGCACCTAGGAGACAAAAGAAAACCACAAGGTGAGCCGAGGGAACCAACAAATATAATTCTTACCACCATAGACTTACCTGATTTACCACCGGAGGCATCCTTTTGTGACTCTCCATATTTTCACATGCCGCATCTGTAAAGAGAGACAAAACAACACGTTTTCCTTGTGCAACATTTACCGGACAGAGCCGGGTAATACAGACTCTTACCTGAGCGCCACCAGCTGCCACAAGAGCATCTTTTCACGAGCCAGCTGCAAGACAAGAAAGGAAGGGGGGGAACAAGAGTGAACATCGGACATATTGAACTCTCTGAACTTAATACTTACTGGTCCTCACCAGGAACCTCAGAGTCAATACTCTCCGGAACTCTCCCGAGCCTTCAAACCAGTGAAGTAACTGGAATCGATGCGCCCCTGCAAATCCACGCAGGATGGAGAGCTCATCTTCCAAGAATATAAGGTGAGATTGCTGTGAGGGCATTTCGGAGGTGATTAGTTGGGGAGGACTGTGGGGGTGCCATCACTTGAATCCACAAGTGGCTAAATCCATCTCTCCACTTGCAGGAGAATATTTCTACGGGTTAAGCAGACAAGATTAGGAGGGCAGATCCAGTCAGTCATCGCTGCACTACGCATCACGTGGGTGGAGACCGCAGCTGTCCGGGTCCGACCGACACCCCTGTGGGAGCCAGGTGAGCATAACAGAACGCGAAGCCTATCTACAAATCCCCACCCGGGCGTTATGGAAACCTCAGAAACCGACCAACTAGCCCTATTGTTAGGGGAACTTAGGGCAGAAGTGCACTCCGCGCGCCAAGAGACTAATGCCCTCAGGAGAGAACTGATTGTG
The DNA here is from genome assembly GCF_040938575.1 of Ambystoma mexicanum. Classification (NCBI taxonomy): domain Eukaryota; kingdom Metazoa; phylum Chordata; class Amphibia; order Caudata; family Ambystomatidae; genus Ambystoma; species Ambystoma mexicanum. The sequence continues at coordinate 954,788,814 of NC_090937.1, read as the reverse complement.
TCAAAGGAGCGCACTGATGATCTTGCTAGACAATTACTGCAAAACCAAGCTGGGCAAACATCATTACCTGGACTCGGGGGGAATCCAACTCCTGTTTCATCGAGCAATCCTGTGCAAGTGGTTCTACCAGGGAGCATTCCTTTAGCTCCACCCGAACGTTGCTGGGGACCCAAAAAAGTTTGCCGTGTTTATGATCCAATGCCGCTTGCACTTTTTATGCAGACCTGGAGCTTTTCCGAACGACCAAACCACAGTAGCCTTTGTACTATCATATCTTATTGGCAGCGCAGCGGATTGGTCAATTCCATTAGTTAACCAGGATGACCCTCTTCTTCGGGATTTTCAAGGTTTTCAATTGAGCATGGGAAGACTATTTGCCAGACATTCACAGGGACAGGCCTTGGATAACAAACTTTTATCATTATGACAAGGTAACCAGGATCTACTAACCTATATCACCACTTTCAATAGGTTAGTGGTGGAAACCGGATGGCCAGAGGTAAAACGAATTACATTATTTCATCGTGGACTTCGGGGTGAACTCAAAGACATTTTGGCCCAAGTTGTGAACCCACCTCAGGATTGTGCACAATATATAGACTTAGTGGTCCAGTCAGACCACCGACTTCAGGATAGAAAGGCTGATCGAGCTAAGTTCGAGAATCGGGTATTGGTTAAACCCTCAAAGGAACAGATGTATCAGAACTGATGCAGATTGGGGGGGTGAAGGGACCCTTAACTCAAAAGGAAAGAGAAAGAAGACGGCAGATGCAATTGTGTCTGTACTTTGGGGCCTCAGGAAATTTTCTACGGGATTGCCCTATAAAAACATCTAAAAAAGTAGTTGGAGTTGCTGATAAAAATCAAACAGAGCCTGATTCGGGAAACGACCACTCCTGACAAGCGTAGAGGTCCGCTTGCCGAGCTTGAAGAAGGATACTCAGACCTCGCACTTCATCATACCAATGGTCCTTATAGATCCAAGGCAGCCATCACGTATGCACGCAGTGAGGGCATACATTGATAGCAGGGTCATAGGAAACTATGTGGACCACGAGTTGGCTTCTAGGATGAATCTATCTCTCTGCAAAAAGACCACTTCGGATGTCATCACCACAGTCGATGGAACTGAAATTGCCTCTGGGCCTGTAACTCATTCCACCACAGAGATGACACTATTGGGTCAGGATGGGCATCCAGAGACTATTGTGTTTGATTTAATCAAAGCCCCGCAGTTCCAAATAATACTGGGGATACCTTGGTTGGAAACACATAATCCTTGTATTGATTGGCGAGAGAAGAGAATAACCTTCCCGGATTGTGCACATACTTGTTACCCAAAAAAAACCTTGAACCAAGGCCTGGCCACAGTCGCTACTCCAGTCGTGCAGTTACCTCAGGAATATCAAGAATTCCAGGATGTTTTCCAAAAGGAACAGGCAAACACCCTACCACCTCACAGATCATATGATTGTCAAATCGATCTCATACCCGGTGCACAACCTCCATGTAGTAGGATCTATGCCCTTACGGAACCCGAAAACCTTCACCTACGACAATACTTAGACCAATACCTTGCTAAGGGGCTTCATTCGTCCATCCAAGTCCCCTGCATCTTCAGCTTTGTTCTTCGTGCCTAAAAAGGAAGGTGACCTCAGAACGTGCATAGACTACCGCGCATTAAATCAGATCACGGTTAAGAACCGATACCCATTGCCTCTGATACCTGAATTACTAGTCCAAGTAAAGGACGCTTGCATCTACACTAAATTAGATCTCCGAGGGGCATATCATCTGGTACGTGTAAAGAAAGGCGACGAATGGAAGACTGCTTTTCGCACTAAGTACGGGTTATTCGAACCCCAGGTGATGCCCTTCTGGTTGTGCAATGCACCAGCAGCCTTCCAGTATTTTATGAACGATGTCCTTCGTGAACTCATTGACGTCTGTGTTGTTGTATACATAGACGATATTCTAGTGTACTCCTCTTCAGAATCAGACCATGTGAAGCACGTTCGCGCAGTCCTTGAGAAACTACGCCAGCACAAGTTATATGCAAAATTTGAAAAATGTGTTTTTCATGCTACGGAAGTTGAATTCCGTGGATTTATCCTGACTCCAAAAGGAGTCCGAATGGACTCTCGAAAGGTGGACGCAATCCTCAAGTGGCCATCACCCAGTTCAGTTAAAGGGGTACAAAGCATGCTCGGATTTGCTAATTTCTACCGCAGATTCATTCCGGATTTCTCACATGTTGTACACCCTGTCACAGCACTTTTGCGAAAAAACAAACGCTTCTTGTGGACCGAAGAAGCTAAAAAGGCCTTCCAAGAGCTGAAAGTGAAATTCACGTCTGCACCTGTCTTAAAGCGCCCACCCCCGAACTTCCATACATAGTTGAAACTGATGCATCCAGTTTAGCCATGGGAGCTGTCCTGTCCCAGAAGGATCCTGAAACCGGTCAACTTCACCCAGTAGCATTTTGGTCCAGAAAGTTCTCGGCACCCGAGTTAAACTATGCGGTTACCGATAAAGAATTATTAGCCTTCAAATCTGCCTTCAAGGCTTGGCAGCATTATCTTCTCGGTGCCAGGCATACCATTATTGTAATCACCGAGCACCAGAACTTGCCTTATTGAAACACAGCCAAGGCCCAATCGTCGCGTCAACTTCGATGGGCATTGTTCTTTGCCGAATTCGATTTCGTGATCACTTATCGACCAGGTTGTAAAAATGGCAAGGCAGATGCCTTATCCTGAATAGGGATGGGAGAAGCATATGCAAACCCGGAACCGGTGCCTATAATTTCAGAACAAAAAATTCTTGGCATAACCATTCTACAGACACTAGAGGATATTCAAGTAAAGATCCAAAAACTCTTCGATCCATCAGCCCTGCAGGACTGGGTGAAGAAAGGGCCAGACTACTCAGTCATCAATGACCTACCTTATTATCAAGGGTGACTATTTCTACCACACAAGGAACTACAAGAACTAGTCATCTCCAATTATCATGACACCCTGATGGAAGGACACCCAGGTATCGCAAAAACTGAAGCTAAAATTAAGAGACAATTCTGGTGGCCCACCTGGCGAAAAGACGTAAAGCCATTTGTAATGTCTTGTGGCATTTGCGCCCAAAACAAAAGTCAGAAGAAAAAAAACAGCTAGCCTCTTACAACCTTTGGATATTCCACCTACACCATGGCACACCTTACCGTTAGACTTTACTACAGATCTACCTCCATGTAATGGATTTAACACCATTCTAGTTATTGTGGATCTTTTTTCCAAGATGGCCCACTTTATTCCTCTAAAGGGATTACCTTCTGCTTTAATTCTGGCTAAGGAGTTCCTCGAAAACATTGTTCGAATATACGGATTTCCTTCCGTATTGGTCTCTCACTGAGGTAGTCAATTCATTTCACATATTTGGAAGAAATGTTGTCAACTGGCGCAAATCGACGTGAGGGTATCAACCAGTCAGCATCCCCAGACCGATGGTCAGACGGAGAGGACCAACCAGACCCTTGAACAGTACCTACGTTGCATGCTACACCAGACCGAAAGTAATTGGAAAGATATTTTATGGATTTCCGAGTATGCATACAATAACTCTGTACATTCAGGAACCGGACAAAGCCCCTTTTATACCATATATGGACATCACCCTCGAACCTCAGAACTAGATTCGCCTCAGCATTTAGAAATGCCTGCAGTTAGTCATTAGCATTCTACTATTACACAAGCCTTTAAAGAGGCAACAGAACATTTGAATCAAGCAAAAGATAAATATAAGAAAAATGCTGATCAACATAGAAGTGAAACTTCACAATACCAGATTGGGGATCAAGTTTGGTTGGCTACAAAACACATAACTCTGAAGGGAACTCGGACTTTTAACCCTAGATATTTGGGACCTTACACTATTAAGGCCATTATCAACCCGGTAGCCGTCAAATTGGAATTACCCTCTAATATGCGCATTCATCCTGTCTGTCAGGGCTGGGCAGGTTAGCAGCACTTCTTGTAGTAAACATATGTTCCTTAATCACCAAAACCCTGTGAATCATTTGAAGAAACCTTATATGCAGTATATAAGCAGGATTTTCCATCCATGTTGCAGGCAAAGTATGCAGGGACTCAGAAACCTAAAGAGACTACATTTCCCCTCAGGCCGTGTGCTTCACAAGCCTGCCGGGAGAAGAAGAACCACACGCGAGCCGCGCCCAACAAACCGCGCATGCGCGAGCCGCGCCCACGCTTCTTCGCTTGCTATTCCGGCTTCTGAGGAGATCGGACGTGTTTCCCAGTGCTCCGCTCAGGGCCAGTCTTCGCGGGGCATTCCGACCGCCTGAACTCATCTCAGGCCCCACACCAGCATACAGATAAGTGCTTTTGAATAATACTGTGTGTGGAAAGAAAGACTACCGAAGCGATAGAGGTCGCGGACCTGGCAGACATACTTGGCGGCTCAGTCCGCAATGCACGATCGAACATTAACCTGCATGCAGAGTGCATAGGGGAGACTGAGTGTAGCTCAAGTACATTCCGGGTGAGGCAACCTGGAACGTGTACATAGTGTGAGAACGTATAGTAGACCCAGCACATGCTTAGTGTGGTTTTTGGTATTTTCAGCAGAGCCTCCTACGGGTCACTTGGGACATCCGTGTGTTGAGAAGGAGAACAAGACAACGATCCGCAGCTAAGTACATTTCTGATCCTTTGCTGATGTACTCTGTAATGTCACAAGGTGCAATGTAATGACAAGGATGCCGTGTAACAGTGCACGTTAGCACGAGTCTTTAAACTGCATGCAGCTAATGCAGTGACGGCAAAAGGCTCATACTAACGCAGTGTTTTGGAGGGAATGTAGCGTGGTTGAGAGCTCCAAGCAAAAGCTCTAGTAGTTGTTCCAGGCTCCACAACAAAGGCCCCCAATTACTGGTCAACAGTGTGAATGTGTGTAGCATGAGTGGGCGGAGAACTCATCACAAGAATAACCAGTGGATGGGGCGGCAGGAGCTGAGGAGCATCTTTCCCTAATCTCCCCATTCCCATCCATAACATCTCCCTGATCCTTTTCCCGGTGATCCTACTACCCCGTACCCATCCACTCAACGGACCTTAACCCTCTTTCCCCGATGGGTTGCGGTATCCTGTGTTTCCCATCGGGTCCAGGTGCCAAGACCTTACGCGGAGGCAGGTGTTCGTGCTGCCTCTGCGCCTGACAAGACAGAAGATCCCCCGACAGAATAGCAAGCCCACGTATATTTAGGCGCCCGGGCAGCACGATCAACCATGGCTGAGATGGTAGTCTTATTACAGGAGCTCAAGCAGGAGCTCGCAGCAACCAGGCAAGAGTACCAGACTCTAGCAGGGCATGTTCATGCCCTAACAGTTCAAAGTCAAGCCCAGGCAACTCCATTACCCCGCGAACCCCTGACCCCCGTCCAAGTAGAGGTGTCAAGCGAACCCCCGCTTCCTTTGGCTGCCCCAGAACGATACCAAGGTGACCCTCAAAGGTACAATCAATTCATCATGCAATGCCAATTACATTTTCTAACGAAACCTACAATTTTTTGGACAGAACAGGCTCGCACTGCCTTTGTGATATCGTACTTGAGCGGGGATGCGGCTTCATGAGTGACACCATTGGTTCAAAAGGATGATGCCCTTTTGTATTCTTGGGAAGACTTCCTAGAGGAATTTGGTAGGATTTTCAATCGACATTCAGCCGCCCTGCAAAAAGACAGGGAGTTGTTGACCCTACGCCAAGGAAGCAAGGAACTGATCACCTATGTAACTTCTTTCAATAGATTAGCCGTAGAAACGGACTGGCCCTAAGAGAAAAGAATGGTGCTTTTCTATCAAGGCCTTCGAGAAGACCTCAAAGACCTGATTGCGCAAGTAGATCCGCAGCCAACTACCTGCTCAGGGATGATCGACCTAGCATTACGTCTAGATCAATGCCAAAGCGACCGGTGCCAAGACAGAATGAAGTGGGATGCAAAGACAATGGTACGCTTAGATCAACAAAGACCCAGTAAACCCTCTGAAAAAGGTACAGGCATAGAGGAGCCTATGCAAATCGGGACGGTCAGGGGACCGTTGTCCAAAGAGGAGAAGGACAAGAGAAGGCGAGGCAAGCTTTGTTTATACTGCGGAAAAGCAGGGCATTTTGTGAGAGAGTGTCCCACAAAACCGAAAGGTAATTCATCGGGAAACGCCACTGCTCGCCAGTGAGGGTGGCCCAGGCGAGCTTAGGAGAAGACACCCCGAAGAGCTTGGCTAACACTTATCACATTCAGGGAGCCCATGTGCTGATGAAAGGGCAGTTGCGTTGGCAAGACAATCAGGCAAAAGCTCTAGTAGTGGTTCCAGGCTCCACAACAAAGGCCCCCAATTACTGGTCAACAGTGTGAATGTGTGTAGCATGAGTGGGCGGAGAACTCATCACAAGAATAACCAGTGGATGGGGCGGCAGGAGCTGAGGAGCATCTTTCCCTAATCTCCCCATTCCCATCCATAACATCTCCCTGATCCTTTTCCCGGTGATCCTACTACCCCGTACCCATCCACTCAACGGACCCTAACCCTCTTTCCCCGACGGGTTGCGGTATCCTGTGTTTCCCATCGGATCCAGGTGCCAAGACCTTACGGGGAGGCAGGTGTTCGTGCTGCCTCTGCGCCTGACAAGACAGAAGATCCCCCGACACTGTCTTTCATGTTTCACTTTTAAAACCAGTTCAACCAGGAACAAGACTAACCAAACCACCCGACCCCATCTTGATAGATGGAGAACCTGAATTTGAGGTAAAAAATATCCTGGACTACAAAATGGTTAAATCAAAACTTTTTTATTTAATCGATTGGAAGGGCTACGGACCACAAGAAAGGTCATGGGAACCTAGTGACCACGTCCATGCACCTCGGTTGGTGAAAAGATTCCACCGGAACTTCCCAGACAAACCAGGGCCCAGGGGAAGAACAACTTTAGGAGATGCCTTGGGGGGGAGTGCTGTCATGATGCCTACCCCCAGGGATCCGGACCAAGCCCATCAGTCCCGGGAGCAGGCATCTAGACATTTAGTAAAACCTCAGCAGACCCGGCTAGGGGCTATCTGTATTCAGTCCTGGTGCCTTAGGCGCCAGGCTCATAGTAGGAATCAGTCCTGGCGCCTAAGGCTCATAGTCATTACTTACCTCAGGCAGACCATGCTGCAAATGACTCCAATCCAACATGAAGCCTGAAAGGGACTATTTTTCTACAGGAACAATTTTTTACTCGGGTGTGCTTCTAGGGACTTCTTACCTGGGACTACTTTTGAGGCTATTTAAACCACGCCCGACCAGCAACACACGCTTCGCGTTATTCTGCATCCAGCAGCGTAACACTCACCATGCCTGCAGCCTGCATCCAGTCTTCTGCCACGCCCGCCTCGAATCCGGAGCTCCTAAAACAAAGAGGAAAGAAAGGGACAAGGTTAGAAAACAAACTTATTTCTATTCCACACCTCATTCTGGATCCATCTTGTCTCCGGACCTGTAAAGAACATCATTTCTGCACGCGCCGCACCTCCAGCTGCAGCGCCGCGCCATACTCACCAGTCTTCACAGCATCCATCGGGGCGGCGCTGCCTCCATCATTTCTTCGCCGAACTTTGGCACCTAGCAGACAAAAGAAAACCACAACGTGAGCCGAGGGAACCAACAAATATAATTCTTACCACCATAGACTTACCTGATTTACCACCGGGGGCATCCTTTTGTGACTCTCCATATTTTCACGTGCCACATCTGTAAAGAGAGACAAAACAACACATTTTCCTCATGCAACATTTACCGGACAGCGCCTGGTAATACAGACTCTTACCTGAGCGCCACCAACTGCCACAAGAGCATCTTTTCACGAGCCAGCTGCAAGACAAGAAAGGAAGGGGGGAACAAGAGTTAACATCGGACATATTGAACTCTATGAACTTAATACTTACTGGTCCCCACCAGGAACCTCAGAGTCAATAATCTCTGGAACTCTCCCGAGCATTCAAACCAGTGAAGTAACTAGAATCGACGTGCCCCTGCAAATCCACGCAGGATGGAGAGCTCATCTTTCAAGAATATAAGGTGAGATTGCTGTGAGGGCATTTCAGAGGTGATTAGTTGGGGAGGACTGTGGGGGTGCCATCACTTGAATCCACAAGTGGCTAAATCCATCCCTCCACTTGCAGGAGAATATTTCTACGGGTTAAGCAGACAAGATTAGGAGGGCAGATCCAGTCAGTCATCGCTGCACTACGCATCACGTGGGTGGAGACCGCAGCTGTCCGGGTCCGACCGACGCCCCTCTGGGAGCCAGGTGAGTGTAACAACTGTTCCCTCCACAATGAACAACAATAATGGCTGGATGATGCTGCATCACCAAAGTGACACAAAGGGGAAGCAAATCCAGTCAATTCATGCCACGCACTCCATACCAGTGCACATCTACATGAAGGAATCCAAGATGTGCAGCCACTCCACAGTGCTTTGCATACACCTGCAAACAATGTATCCAAGAGTCCCCAAAAATCCAAACATTCTGCCTCCTGAAACACACAGCCGTAGCGCAGATAAATCGGCCAATTCTGAGTTTATTGTGGTGCTATTTTTTTTTTTAGGTGCTACCGAACAAACACCTTTTGTTTTCTATTTTTTGGGGGATTTTTTCTCTTATTTTCCTCCTTACTGTCTTACATCAAACTCTGCAAAGCATCCCTTAGAATGTGAAAAAAATGAGCATTCCCAAGAATGGACAACGAAACACTGTCTGTGGTAAAATAGTGCACACTAAAGGTGTCAATGTTATCATTGTATAAAACAGACATCTCAGCATGTCGCAAAACTATACCCATGCCTCTATTAAGCAATTTTATGCTGTGGATTAAAGACATTGGGGTTGTTCAATTGTGCTGTAGGTGGTATTTCAGAAAGAAAAACACCTTTGCAGTTGTGAAAAGCAGCATCAATTTTTCAACCAACAACTTCAGTACAGGAACCAAACTTGGAGCACTGATGTAGCCCAAATGCACTCCTCCACAGTGCACCACCAAAACATCAGGACAACCAAAAGTACCCATGTTTCTGCAAAGATCAATCTATGCCTGCAAATTGCGGCCAGGCACACTGCACCATACAGCGTCCAGGCCTGGAAAACCAAGATCAGCAGAAATACCTCTTGCCTTTGCATACCTCTCCAGATCACATACAAAGGAATCTCCAACTATCCATATAATAGGTCTAGCCATCTTCACTACCCACCTTTGACTCCTTCAAACCAATACCCCGAGAAGAATTTCTTGACCTTCTATCCGCTCACAAACCCTCTGTCTCCCCCTACACACCTGCCTCACCTCATTCCTCAAATAAATATTCTCGTCCACCTGCGCAGGAGAGTACAGAAGAACCATCCTAAATGACTCACTCAGCTCTGGAATCTTTCCCGATGCTTTCAAAACTGCACATGTCAAGCCTCTTCTTAAAGAAACCATCCCTTGACCCCCTTGACATCCAAAAGTTAGCACCCCATTTTGAACACCAGATTCTTCGCAAAACTCATCGACCAAACTGCATACTCCCAACTAAGCACCTTTGTCGAATCCTACAACCTCCTGGACCCCACCCAATCATGATTCAGACCGCGACATGGAACCAAAACCACTCTGGCCTCAATCGGGGATGTTCTTAAGATCATTGCAGACTCTGCAAGATGTGCTGCACTAATTCTCCTCGACCTGTCTGCAGCCTTTGACACAATTAACCACTCAATCCTCCTTGACCGCCTCCACTCCCTAGGAATCTGTGGAACCGCTCTCAAATTGATCGCCTCCTTCCTCATCAACGGGAAACAAATAACCGTCATCTCTCTTTTGTCTTGGCTGCTCGCCCAGTTAATACTGGAATACCACAAGGCACATGTCTATCAGCTCTCCTATACAACCTCTATATGTTCACCCCCTCTGGAATCATCCAACTGCACCATATCCTGTGCTACAACTATGGTGATGATACCTAAATCATCCTCAAACTCCACAACTCAGAACCCACCTCTTAGCCCAACATCACAGCCTTCTTCCTAGACATCATCCGCTCGATGACCACAAACCACTTCCTCCTAAACCCCACAAAAACAAAAATCATGGTATGTGGCAACACTGAGCTTCTCCCTCGTCCACTCTCATGGCCCCCTTCCATGGGTCAACCACCCAGGGCCTCCGTCACAGTAAAAAACCTTGGATGCACAATGGACTCTGACTTAACCATCTCCCGACAGATCAACAACATATCTAACTCTTTTCATTACCATCTCAAAATTCTTAGGTGCATTTTTCCCTACCTCTCTTTCCCAAACAGACTTGCCGCTGTTATGTCCATTGTAATGTCGAGATTGGACTATGCCGGCATACCACCTTAATAAACTCCAAAGAGTGTTCAATAACCTCAGATCCTACCCACAGGATAGGATGGATGGATGGAGTGGATGAGGATAATGAATTGACGAAATGGGTGGATGGAATGGATGATGAGGATGCATGTATAGAGTGACTGACAGAGCAAACGGATTGGGTGGATGGAGAGGACGGAATGAATGAAACAGATAGACGCGTGTGAAATGGAAGGATTGAATGTATGGCACAGATGCATGTGAAATGAATGGAGGGTATGTATATAGAATGGATGAACTAGAGACAATAGATGAAACCAATAGGTCCGATGGATGGAGCGCATGGGTTGATGTAGTGGAATGATGGATCAGATGAGTGGAACAGTAAATAGATAGATGGAGTGGTTGAAAGGGAATTGAGTGGATGGGTGGGTGGATGGATGGAGGGGATTGATGGAATGGATGCTGGATGGAATATATGGATGCAACAGATAAAAATTACAGATGGAAGGGAAGGGAAGGGATGGATGAAATGTATAGAGTGGATGGAAGCAGGTGGGGCAAATGGATTACAATGCAATCATTGCCCTCCTGTGGAATACAAAAATAGATGCGTAGTACATTGCAGACAATTCCACTGCAGTTGCCCGATATGACACAGTCGACTTAACCAAGCTGAGAAAACAAAGCTAAATAACCTCTGGGATGACATATCATCTGACAAAACACTGTCACAAAAATGATACAGCTTTAGTATCAAAATGCTCTCCCATAGAGAATGTGGCTGCTACGAAACCACAGACTGTTTAAACGGCACAGCCTTGTATGGAAAATCTGGAAACATAGTCTGGCTAAACCTTGGTCCTGCTGCATCCAGAAAAAGAGTTCTCAAATCATACCAGAACATAGAAACAATAGCCATAAATGATCCCAAAAGCCAGGGCATTTTGAAAAACATTGTATTGGATATATACTACCCAAACAGCAGTACTGCTTTGGAAACCATGTCTATACCACATAGCCCAAAACTTCCAATACAAAAATATTAAACCAGATGAGAAAAAAGGTAAATACATAGTCACATGTTGTGAGGGCAGCCTGGTAAAACTTACCAAATGCAGCCTGATTAATCATACAAAGCTATCATTAAAAACTCCTCAATTTAGAGATCTTTACTAAATGTCCCTACTGCAACTTTTTAAACCATGGAGAAAAGAAGAATATTTATTGTACACCCATGCCTCCAATGAAGGTGCTTGTAATGCAAGTGAAAACACTATAACAGATATAAACTTCAAACAGTACAAAACCATGTTGGACAATGAACGCCAACAAGAAGAAGAACTTCACGCACGACTAAATGTAGACACTCCTGAGAGCAGTCAGCCTTCTCGTACAGGATGCCAAGAACCACTTGCAGAGCCACTCATAGTACATGAGGCAGAATTAGCCATGACTAAAGTAGAAACAACATGTGTCAGTATGAGCAATCTGAAGAAAACCTCGCTCTACTGAAATCACAAAAGAATGATGAACACTGTAGCATTTTCCTAGAAGTAACAAAAGAAATTTAACATGGTGTGCAGCACAAACTTAAAATGTGTTCCTGTCAAAACTATAAACCTGTACTCCTGTATGTAAGTGGTCAAGCTGGTTCAGGCAAAACATTCTTAATAAAAAAATCACCAGCCAGTTCCTCCAACAATTGACAAACAACAAACTTTCAGCTTTTGGAACTGCACCCACATGTTTAGCTGCCTACAATACAGGTGGTGTTACTTTACACCGATCGGTACTCCTTCCAGTAGAACACTAAAACAAGTTGGACTATTACAAACTTTCAGCAGAAGCTGCTATGGCGCTACACAGAGTTTTGAATCAAATGAAAATGCTCTTGATAGATGAGAAGAGCATGGTCTCCAACCTAATGTTGACTTTGATTCAACTCAAATTGCAAGAGGTCCTTAAAACAGACTACAAACAACTCTTTGGAGGAAAACTTGTTATTGTTTTTGGAGATCTTCTTCAATTAACACCAGTGAAAGGTGAACCTATTTTTAAAACCTTAGGACACAAACTGTGCCATAACACATTTGGCAGCATAGGAAATGTAAATCTCTGCCAACATTTCCAACTGAAAACATATGTCAGTCTGCAGACCTCACCTATGCTAACATTTTGAAAAACATTCAGATTGGTGTGCTTTCTAAGCACACACAAATCTAAAATGTATGTCCGTAATGCCAGCCCTAGCAAGCTGTGCACAATTAAATGAAACAATGTTGAAAAAAGAAATGCAACCAATAGTGCAAATTTACTCCACAGACAGACTGGACGTGACAGTACCTATGTGTCAACAAGCTACAGCATGACTAAATAGCTTAGAATACTCTATTCCCAACACAGCTGGTTTGGATAAAATGTTAACATTGTGTTTAAACTGTAGAGTAATGCTAACCTTTGCATAGAGAAAGGTTTAGTTAATGGAGCTCTTCGTACAGTTGTTGGCTTCCAGACATACCCACGTGACAACAGCATTCAGTTTGTCAACATCCACTTTGACAAACTTTTAGAAGTTAAAAGGAGAGGACGCTCAACAGCCTGATTCCATCTTTTCAAAAACATGTATGTATGCAGAGAACAGTTTTCTCTATCTCTTGCATACACAGTTACTATTCCTAAATCTCAAGGTCTAACCCTAGATCAAACATTGATTGACATTGGCAGCACAGTCTTTATAGAAGGTATGAGTTACGTAGCACTGTCAAGCCTACGAACACTTGAAGGACTATTTCAAATCAATGTTGATGCAAGCAAAGGCAAGGCTAACGCTTCTTGCATCGTAGAGTACAACAGACTACGTGCACTCTACACACCTCATCTCAAAATGTAAATTGTTCGTCAAAAAGGCAAACTTTGTAAAAGAAAACTAGTGCAAACACAACTTATATATGATTTCCCAACAGTACCAGCAAAGAAATTGAAAGCAGCTGCTACTCCATCAATTACCACAACCACAGAAGGATGTACTGAAAAGGCAAATGCATACCAAACAGCACAAACAAAGAGAAGAACCTCCTCAAAAAAAGCACATGGACTTCCATCAAATGATTCAAGCACAGAATTGTCTGGTCCATTCAAATTTTCCAACACAACTATTGTACATTTCTATGCAAATGTAGCAATCAATATTCTATTCCAGTTGCCACCAATTGTTACTCCTTCATGGAAATGCAACAAACAATCCTGACAACACTTACAGTGTCTCGGGAATAAGGCAGGAATTGGACTACTGTGCGGGAATAGTGAGATTCACTATAAACACACTCGAAGATCCACAATAATTTCTAATGTACTTACTGCAAGTACTGGAAAGCAAACACATACCTATAAATGAAAACCTCCATATTTCATACATGTGCAAACATATATGTACTCTCTGCAGCCATGTGGCGCAAGAACAAGTCCCTAACAAGCGCTTTGTGTATGTATCTATACCTTACTGTGAATCCATTGCATTTCAGCAGCTGGTACAAAATGCAAATGATGGCATATTATGTACTACTTGCAATTCAGACAATAGTTCCACATTACAGATTACAGTCACATAGCCAATACACAATAGAAATGCTTGTACGATACAATGCAGATGGTACCAAAAACAACTGCAAGCTTACTAGCTTCACACACAGGAAAGTATCACTTGGTAAGAAAACCTGCTCAACAGTAGACATAATCTACCACACAGAGCCCCAACCACTGCAGGTTACTATACTGCATACATTTAAAAGAAATGTGGGTGGTTTGAATGCAATGATACTTCCATTACTGTGAAGCAGAGATTCCCAGCAAATCTTGCAAATACCTACTTAATATTCTTGAAACCAAAATGTGCTCACTGATCTACAAAAGTAGAATACCTACTGCCCAATACCCACCAACAGATACGTAACTGCAAACGAGAAATAACCTTCTGCCCTGTGTTTTTCTCCATTGATTATAGTCACAGAAACAACAACTGTGGAAAAGGCACACTTATATTGTTTCACCCATAGTACTTAAAAAGAAAAGTACTGAGTATGAGGGTCTGCAAACTGTCCTCAATGACCTGTGAAACAACCGACTGTTACAATAAGGCAATGGCTGTCTAACAATGCCCGTACCACTGCAATAAATATGCAAACGCATTTACCTACACCCATAATACTGCAAAGGCCCTTCACAATAGTGGAAAATGGAAATCCACCAACAAGGAAGAAGGTGATTGAAGACATACCCTGCAAAACTGTGAAACTTTAGAATATGCCAACTGGTATCTAACTGCAACCATAATACTGCTATATTACTTCCCATTACTACACAATTTAAAATCCACAAGCAAAAATGGAAGTTCCGCTGAGGAAACCCGTCAACCTTTATTAAGTATAAATAACCAGAATACACCAACTGGTATCTTACTACACCTGCAGTACTACAATATTACTTCTAGCGGTCAAACTGCCAAAATCAAACTCCAGCAATCAAAGGGCTACAAACATACCCTCAACAACTTTCAACAACTTTCAAACTACCAACATTTAGTATACGCCAACAGGTATCTGCCCCCACAATCCTGCAAAATTATTTTGCAATAGTACAGTACTTAGAAAACACCAATAGCAATCAAACACCATAAAAGGGTAAACAGAATACGCCAACTCATAACTAACTGCAGCCATAGTACCACCACTTCCAAAAAGAAAAGCAAACCCCCTTTCAATTCCTCCTACTACAACAGTGCTTATAACAACAAGAACACGCCTATGTCCCCCTTAAAACAATCATGTAAGTACTGCACACGTCAATGAAACAACGTGTGCAACATAACATCAAATGAATGTAGAAGGTTTTTTTTTTTTTTTATCCTGGATGGATTATTTTCTCCCAAAGACCCAATGACTATGCAAACAAACACAGTAACTGAGGACATTGCACAGTACACTTGTTTAAAGCATAGTACTTGTAATGTACTAATTATTAGGGTCCACAAAGTACATGAATGTCTGAAATTGAATGCAATAAAGACAATGGGCCTCATTCCGAGTTTTGCGGTAAGTATGGGTTTTTACCGGCATGGCGGAAAGACCGAGTCCGGTCTGGTACGACGCCGCAATTTACAGGCCATTCCGACTTCGCGGGCACAAGCTTTCCGCCATGCCGGTAAATCCCCTAGCGGCATACCGCTAAAGGGCCCGTAAAACCCCTTAGCGGCATGAAGCGAGACGGTCATTACAACACCGCCACCGAAGCTCCGCTGTCCGTTATTAGCGGTGACCGTAATTTACGGTATCCGTAAATTACGGTCACCGCTAATTAACGGATACGGAAATTACGTCATCGCACAGGAACGGGAAGGAGCGCGGCGGCCATCTTTAAAAACACAATCCACTGCCTTCCTCTTAATACAGTACCCGGAGGTATATTTCGACCCTCAAAAAAGCCATCAGTGACCAGTATCATGCCCGCCCGCATCAGGAAGGAGCGTTTCACGCAGGACGAGCTCCAGGTCCTGGTGGACACCCTGCACGCAAATGCTTAGACAGTATTCAGCAGCGACATGCGTAGGCCGACCATTGCCAGGAAGAAGGAGATCTGGGACTTGGTGGCACAGAGGGTGAGCGCCATAGGGAACACCCCCCGAACGACGAGGGACTGCAGGAAACGGTGGGATGACCTCCGTCTCAGGGTGAGGGCCATCCTATCGGCCAACCGAACACAGGCCCTGGAGACAGGAGGAGGCCCAGCTTCTCCAATCAAGATGATGCCCTGGGAGCAAACGTGTGCGGACATGATGGGCACTGAAGCCATAGAGGGGGTCGGCGAGATGGAGTGCGGTGCCCCGTCATCCGCAGATGGAGGTGGGTGCCACGAGTGAAGATAGTAAATGCATTCCCAATGTAAGGCACCGCCAAGGGCTGGGCAAGCAGTCACATCACGTATGGGAACCCACCCCCATCAAATCATGCCGTCACAAGTAAGACCCAGGCTGATGCCAGGTGCAAGGCTCCACCCCATATTGGCCAGAGCACACAAAGAGGCAGTCAATGTGAGTCAGCACAGTACTCCACCAACATGAGTGACCCAGACACCTGCATGCATTTACCGTCCAAGCCCAGATCACTGTCCCACTCCCAACCCAAATGTCAACAAAACGCTGCAATCCCATTGTCATACCATAGGCTTGAAGAAATGCTGACCCCCAAATCATAACTCATGCCATCTCTCTCTTCCCCCCCACAGGCAGCGGCCATGAAAATGAGGGCCAGGAAGCCACACAGCCCTGTACCTCCAGGGGCACAGCCAGGGGACAGCGTAAACGTGCAGGAAGGAAGAAGGCACAGGCAACACCACCTGCACCAGCAACCCCCATGGAGGCTGCACAACCCACACCCCTACCCATGCCTGCACTGCCGACGGAGACATGCCCCACGGTGCACTCAGAGGAGTCCAGTGTGGCAGGGGAGAATGCTGCCATGTGCCTCCCCGAGGAGCCAGATAGCCCGACATCAGTTCCCGTATCCGACGTGGAGGAGCCCCATGACATCGTGCACAGCCCAGACACCCCATCCTACAGTCAAGTTGCACGCAGCAACTCTGGGGAGAGTGACACCCCAGGCCTCACAGGCCAAGGAGCACCACCTGCCAGTCCTGGATCCACCTCCCCTGCAGAAAGCCCCGAAAGGGCTGCAGGCTCAACACCACGGCTGCCTAGCACATCTGCCACACCGGCCATGGATGGATTGCACTCCCAGCGCCTCACGGGCCTGATTGAGGACTTCATCCGGGACAACCGTGAATCCAGGTCGGAGTGGCACAATGACCTGCAGGCCCTGGGCGAAGTCATCACTGCCAACACACACAAACCGGCTCTGTGGGGTGCTGGGCCGTATCGCTGATGCCCTGGAGGCAGCACCTCCCAGACCACAGCCCCAGTGGGAGTGTCCGCCCTCACAGTGCTCCTCCACGCAGACCAGCCCTGTGCGTCGGTCAATGCGCACACTCCGCCGCCAGAACATGGATACCCCTGGCTCTGGAAGCACACAATGACCATACTGCCACACACAAGTGGCCTATGTTGCACTGATGGGACTATTGTGGGGTTGTTGTGGGGGGAGGGGGAGGGGGTGAGGGTGTGTGTGGGAGTTGGGGGGGAGGGGGAAGGGGCTGAGGGTGTGTGTGGGAGTTGGGGGGGAGCGGGAGGGGGGTGAGGGTGTGTGTGGGAGTTGGGGGGGAGGGTGAGGGGGTGAGGGTGTGTGTGGGAGTTGGGGGGTAAGGGGAGGGGGAGGGGGCTGAGGGTGTGTGTGGGAGTTGGGGGGGAGGGGGAGGGGTGTGAGGGTGGTGGTTTTGTTGTACACGTTCCTACATAAATGTTGAATACACTGGTTGTTCATTCCCAAAAAACAGAGTGGACATTGCTCATTTTGCTTGTGTCTTTTGATGTCGCACATTGCATGGTGTACATGTATCCCCACACCCGGTGCCCAATGTCCTCTCACCCTCACACCCTCAGCTGACTTGTGAGTCAGAAATATTGTCCAATCAATGATTGACGCACTGAACGTCCCTCCTGTGCATCGGCACCGTGCTGCTGTCCTGCCATTCCTTCCTCCTCCCCCTCATCATCATCTGGTGGTAGCAGTTCCACGTCAGGGGGCAGTGGCACGTTCCGACGGATGCACATGTTGTGTAGCATTACACATGCCATGGTGATCTTGGACACCTTCTCGTGGCTGTAGATGAGTGCCCCACCAGACCGGCTGAGGCAACAAAATCGTGCCTTCAACAGGCCGAAGGTCTGCTCTATCACCACCCGTGTACGGGTATGGGATCTATTGTAGTCCTCCTCGTGCCTGTTCTGTGGGTTGCGGACCGGGGTCATGAGCCACGGCTTTAGAGGGTAGCCAGCATCACCTGCATGGAAGTAGAAAGGAGGTAATTGTGTGTGCATTCATGGTGGAGAATTGTACTAGTCTCACATGGCCGCAGATGATTACTGGGATGAGTGTGCATCCCCCCCTCTTTCCCACCCAGGTGGGGTATGCACCCCCCCTTTCCCACCCAGGTGGGGTATGCATCCCCCCCTTTCCCACCCAGGTGGGGTATGCACCCCCCCTTTCACACCCAGGTGGGGTATGCATCCCCCCCCTTTCCCACCCAGTTGGAGTATGCAGGCGACCTACTCACAGCCCCAATGCACTGCCATGGCCCATTCAGGTTACTCACCAAGCAGCCAGGCACGTCGTCCGGCATGCCGCTCCATGTAGCGTGGTAGTGTTGAGTTCCGCAGGACCAAGGAGTCATGCGTTGATCCGGGGTATCGGGCATTGCAATGTGTGATGGCTTTACTGGCATTACACACCATCTGGACGTTGATGGAGTGGTATTGCTTGCGGTTGCGATACGGCACCTCCATGGCATGTGGGACCACTAATTCCACGTGGGTGCAGTCGATGGCACCTATGCAATTTGGCATGCCTGCCAGTGCATGGAAGGCAGCTCTGGTGTCATATATCTCCTGGGGAGAACGGGGTAGGGATATGTATTCCCTTGTGTGGGTGAGGAGGGCATCCAGCACTTGTTTGGGTATCCGTGAAAATATGGGCTGTGAAATGCCATGCATGTGCCGCCACTGTATGCTGGTAGCTGCCTGTGGCGAGGAAGTGGAGCACAGACACTACCTTCAGTAGAGGGGGGATGGCAGTGCGGATTTCTATGCGGCTCACTGTATCATCATGTATCATGTCCACTATGCTGGTAATGGTGTCCCAGTCAAGCCGGTACAGGGTGTGGATCTGCTCTGGTGTGAGGTTGAAGGGGGTGGCTCTGATGCGGGGGATTGGGGGCTGCCGGCGTGGTAATGGTGGCTGCACCGGTAGGGCATGCTGGGCCTGTCTCACCCTCCTTCTCCTCCTGTGTATCCTCTGTGGTGGGGGTTGTGGTTTGTTGTAGTTGCTGTTGTTGTAGTTGCTGCCTTGCAAGCAGGGCCTCCAGCTCCAGGAATGCTGCTACAATTGGTATCATCTTGGTGTGGGAGGGGGTGTGGTGTGTGGGTGTGCTCCTTTTGTGCTGTGCCAGACTCCATTGCCTCCACCTGTGCTGATTGAGTGCACCTGTTCCTCTTGGAAAAACTGCTCAGGGTCCTTAACACCTTCTCAGCGATGCCGGTATTTACTCCATGGCGGTAAGGTACTTTGCGGTCTGTGGATCAGCTCCGGTTTACGCCATGCCGCTAATTACAGCATGGCGTGTCGGGCGCGCGCCACTAAACCGCTATTTACGGCATCGTACTTTACGACGCCGTAAATAACGGTCTGGTGGGTCAGAGTGGGCCGTAACGGGAAACGATGCCGGTATTCCTTTACCGGCATCATTTTTCCCTTACCACCCAACTCGGAATGAGGCCCAATATATGCCCACAGTGCCACAATATTCAAATCTGCTATTGCCACTTCAACAGTATTCTATCACTGACTTCAAAAAAGGTGTACAGTGCCTCAACAATGAGTGAGTAAATGATTATTAGTGTCATGCTTCTTTGCAATCAGTACATTGTATTTCTATACAAATATTTGTGCAATCAATACCCCAGTGTCACATTCTTTAGTGCATGGCCTTATTGTGCTGTGGTGGTTGTGGCCAGGCCCTAGACCTTTGGTTTTATGGCCTAGCTGGCCCCAATTACCACAGCATAATACAACCTAAACAAACATCCTCATATCATCTACATTGCATTCCCCTACCCTCATGAAGCATGCCTGCAGTCACTAGATAAACTGCTCGCTTGAGGACCTACCCGTTAACATACTATAACACAACTTGCAGCCAGTGGGCAGACTCCTGGGTGTATGGCCTCTGTGCTTTTGCAAATTTGGTGAAAATCCGTCCAGTATTATTTTTTTTAAACAGGCAAAATGTAGGTTAAAAACTGCAAAAAGCATGCTTTCGGGACCAGGCCCTGCTCTTGCAGCAAATTTGCTGAATTTTTTCTATGGGGAAAAAAAAAGTTTGGGATCCCCATAACTTTGCCCCCCCTTGACAAAACCTTGAAACCTTGATGAAACCTTACCAGAGTTGCTAATTCAGAGCTGCACATATACTTTTGATGCAAAGATTGGTGAGGATTCTTCCAGGGAAAGCGAAGTTATAAGCTGCCCAAAAAGTGCTCTTCCGATGAGTTCAGCAACTTAACCATAACTACAGGGCTGCTAATTCACAATTTATGGTACGCTAACCAACCATAACAAACCATAACTCACTCCACCACTGTGCACTGCTAAGACTAACACCCAGGACATCAAAGAAGACATCACAAATGTCATTGATGACATCACTGATGACATCACATGTGAAATTAATTTTGATGAAAAGTCCCTACAATTCAAGACTTACTACACACGTGTGCTAGTACAAACAATACATATGAAAACCCACAATGCATACAAATCACAGGCACATAAAGGGAAACTAAAGTAAGGAAGAAAGAAACAGCAACATCAGAATATTTTAACAGGGGTGGACTGGCCTAGAGGGGATTTGGAGATATCCCCGAAGGCTCCTTCACACTGGTACACTTTTGTGTGCTAACCTATTTTGTTTTCAAATATTCTCATAGGAAAAGGATTGAGCTTGCTGAAAATGTGTAATTTGGGGCCACTTTGAAAATTATTTCCGGGCCACTTTTGGTTCCCAGTCCACCCGTTTATGTTAATAGCATTAAGGTTTACCTTCATGTATACAAATTAATTCTGTGTTTGAGGCCTGCCTATTGCCCCATGTACATGTACCATTATCTGAGACCAAACCCTAAGGAAAGTATTTTAAGAACATACAACACGGTTAACATCTAGATATACAGCACCTTTTGAATTTTAATATTCTGACTGTCAGTGAACAAAACCACCTGGCCTAGATATTTCAGTGAACAAAATCAAGTGGGCCAGATGTGTGTTGTCATCACTGATGTCATCAATGACATTTGTGATGTCATCTTTGATGTCCTGGGTGTTAGTTTTAGCAGTGCACAGTGGTGGCGCAAGTTATGGTTGCTTATCGTACCATAACTGGTGAATTTCTGAGGTTTTTCGGTTTTACTTGTAACCATAACGTCCCGTTAACAATGTTTTATCATTTAATTTCATAGGTTTGTATTAGTGCAAATTAACCATAATGTCCCTTTAACAAAGATTTTTCAATGAATTGTATAGGTTTTTATTGGTGCAACTTAACCATAACGTCTCTTTAACAAAGTTATTTTTCAGAGAATTCCATGGGTTTTTACCAGTGCATGCTATTTTCCTACAACTTACTAATATCATACTTACTAATATCATACTTACCCCAATATAGCAATGTTTTTGTCCAATTTACAATGTTTTACCTTAAAACCTTTTGCTTCCGGCAACGCACGTGAACGTCTGACGTCATTGTGGAACCTCTGCACAGTGCCACGTGACAATGCGCTTGTGCGCAGCCTGATGACGTGTCCATGAACACGTTTGCACTCAACATTCAGGTCCTTGCTTCGCGGACAGTTAGAACCGCATTTTCTACTGATCTAGGAACTTTCAAGCTCAAAATGTGCCCTTGCACCTATTGTACCTATTCTTACTCATTATCCATTAACAATCTAATACAAAGCACATACTTGGCAGAATATTAGCAAAACTGCTATTCATCTTAAAAATGAAATCAGCTATTGCCATCTCTCCTCCCCAAGAGCCATCACCACCACGAACTGGAGGACCCAGACAACTACCTCTAGCACCCAGAGAGAATCAAGGGTGTGGCAGTTCTTTACCACTGTTGGGAATATACCAAAAGCTAAAACTACAAAACTGAAATGTACTGAACATTACTCCTACAGGACCAGCTCAATGTGCCACCACACCAAATCCAACTACTGCAATGCTCTCAGAAAGATTGTTCCTTTCATAGCAAGTAGTTGGCTGTCTTCATCCACATCATCTTCCTCAACCAGTACTGTAGCCACACAGGCTACTTCTGTGGGACACAAAATCCCACCAGCTACCTTGCAGGCAATAAAAGAGGCTGTTGATCTATATCTTTGGAAGACAACAGTCCTCTGTATATACTTCAACACATTACTCTGCAGGGGGAAGCAATTTTTCGACGTGCGCTTGAAGCTGTAATCAAAGAGCATGAGAAACACTGCCCACTACCTTAGAAGTAACACACACACACCATCTTCCCCTGTCCACTTGCCCCTCCATATTAGTGCTTTGCGCCTCTTCCCTCATTTCCCTCCTCACCTTACGTTCTAACCTATCCTGCAAAGATTTCTTTTTTTTTTTAAATAACAAAAGGAAGGTTCCTTTAGGAACCACCTTTCACAGATAAAAAATAGAACTAAAAAAATCTTATAGACTCCATCTACTTTACATTTCTCAGTAAAGTACATAGACTCAATACATTTGTTATGCTAATGGGAATAATGTGACATTCATCCCCGTTCCAAGGATCGGAATGGGGGATAATGGCCAGACAGCCCAAGTTATCGGCCCAAGCGAAGTGTGTCAGTCTGCACCCTAATGTCTGCGGGCTTTGGTGCATTATAAATAAATAAATACATAGCGAGGGCTCCAGACCATTATCCTCCATTGCATCCTCTACAATGGGGGATAAAGGCCATTAGCACCCCTGGGAAAATTGATTTTTCTTCCTACAGCGGACTCCTGCGGCGTCCCGCTGTAGGAAGGAAAATCCTTTTCCAAGATGGCCACCATGGAAAGAGAAGGCAGGGCTCCGAACAAAGCCCCTCTTCCTTTTCCATTGCAGCCTGCAGAACCCTATTACCATATTACCCCCAGCACATTTTTTCCCTTTCAAACCTATCCTACTTTCGACTAACATTACCACATAGCGGTTCCCGGATGGACATGGCCAGTTTAAAACAATTTTTTGTCCATCACAATCATGGCCAGTAGCCAGATTGTCCGGGGCATGACCTTATACCATGACCTGGACAATCTGGCCACTGCCCATGGCCACAGGCTATACCTCAGCCACCCAAGGTATATCACTATTTTTGTACCTACATTATGACACTTGTCAAAAAATATAAACTGGGCACATTTGCAAAAGCCCATGCTCCTTACATGAGTTTGCTTGAAATCCACCCATGTTTTATTTTTTAAAAAGTGTCAAAATCTATGTACATACAATAGTCAAATAACTTAGCCCCCACTTGACAAAATCCATACAGTCTTTGCACAAGCATTGAAGGTTGGGTCAACAATCTTTCTCAAAACGTATGTCCACATTTGTCAAACGGCAGAAAAGTTATAAGCCATCTAAAAATGTTTAGAACCCACTCTAATGTTGCTCCCTCTTGAGAAAATCCCAACAAACCTTAGAAAAAACATGTATATCTTGATCTAAAATCGTTTTGCAAACATTTGCGTAGATTTGTCAAATAGAATCACATTTATAAGTGTTTCCAATATTTTCAGACCCCCCTCTAATTTTGCCTTCTCTTGACAGAATCCCACCAAACAATGAAAAACCATTCAGAATTACATCTAGAATATAATTAACAGCATGGGCAACCTTATTATGCAGAAATAGGCACAGATGTCCTAGGACATCTGAAGTGTCAGTGGACACCACGGGACTGTCCTAGGACCTCTGGAGTGTTTACGGACTTTGGGGATGGAAAACACCCGGTTTTTGGCATCCTATGGCCATATCCCATCCCATCCTCATCACCCCCAGTCCCCAGAGATTGTTGTGGTTGACAAGTCAATGTTGTGTTTTTTTTGTTTGTTTCTACCGCGGTGTCCGCAACACTGGCAAAAGTCCATGAATCCAACTTGGCGGGCATTTCAAGAAAACAAACACATTTCACACTTTTCCCCATCCAATCGGTGCACGCGGACCGAACTCAGATATCAAACATTTTTTTGACTTACGTTTGGCCCGTTTTAAAGAAAACTACTGGATGGATACACACCAAATTTACAAAAGCACGCTCTCTGGACCAAGCCGTCGCTGCTGCCGCAAATTTAGTCCATCCAGCGGTTTGGGCTGTAGGCATGAGCAAAGTTTTTTCCATTATGTCTATGGAAAAAAAAGAAAATTTGGGACCCCCCTATAACCGTGTCCCCCCTTGACAAAACCTCACCAAACTTTGTTTGCAAATTTTGGTTTGGATTCGTCCAGGGGTAGCAAAGTTATAAGCTGCCCAAAAAGTGCTCTTCCTATGGGTTTAGCAACTTAACCATAACTACACAGCCGCTACCACAGGCAGCGTAATATAAATATATTTAGGATCAAAACCCATAATAATTCACAACACCTCATTCCTAAAAGGAAGAGACTGTTTAACTGTTTATGGAATTTCAGAATTACCCCAAGAAGATTCAAAATAGGGGATGGATTTATGTCTCCATTGAAGGTAAATCAAATCTCTGTACTTTACTCATGTAGTAATTAAAAACTTTATATTTAAGTTTTGACCTAAGATGATGCCATTTAAAAATGTCAGGCTAGTTAGATGCAAGAGCAATCAATGGAAAATAACGCCAAGTTACTAATACGGATAATCCAGACAAGCAAATGGACAGAGGTAATAGATTTAATGTCAGGAGCATAATGTTTATAATTGGAATAAAGAATAGTATAATTACATTGACCCAATGAGAATATATTTTTTAATATGCAGCTTTGAGGTATAGAATGGCATTTAACAGAACCCCTTGCAGCATCCATTAAACAAATGAAACAAGATTTCCCCTGAAAAATATCCAGCATTAATTAGCATAAAAGGCAGAAAAATGTAGTGAAAGATGAATACGTACATTTAAATTGTGCCACATTAAGTAGATTATGTTTTAGATTTTTGGTCTGAATAGCTACAAGATATTTGTAATAGTTAAGTTCTGCAACATCTATCCATTACTTTGCGATAAGTGTTAATTGAAACTTTTACTAATACAATTTGATGCACATTAGATTGCTTATTTATGTAAAATGTTATAATAATGTGACTGTATATGGTTTCTAAAATTTCAGATACAATGAAGTATATTTTACTTTTTCAAAATGTTTGATACATTTTGTCATTTTATTTAGATAAAAATTTGTTTTCTACATAAGTAGTGAATCTGAAGATGAAGATCCTCCCCATTTTAGCTTTAAAGAGGATTTTTTGGGTCAAAGACAAATAGACCCTCATAAAAAGTTTGGCGGTCTGGTGATAAATTGCCAATAACACTGTGTACTGGCACTATTACCAGAATGGCCAATTCTAAACTATGTTGCCAGGAACACTGCCACCGCTAACACCACACCCTGTGCTACAGATGCCAGAAACACAGTCAACGGTATTTTCGGCACCCCCCAGACACCGGCCGGTAACATGCGCATAATGGGATCACAGGCACATTACGAGTATGGCTATCCCAGTACTATCAGCAGAAAAAATGCTGGTAGTACTGGAAAATCCATGCCGGAAACCCTGGCACCTTGGACCAGTTGATAAATGTTTCCAGGCTGGGATAATGAGGCACAGGTGCACCAAGTCCCCCCAGGTGCACCCATCACCACCAGGACCAGTAGAAAAGGGCCACACCCAGAACGCTCCGGTAACCCCCCGCTGCTGCCTCTCTCAGTAGTAGCAATGGACATGGAGGTGCTGCACATTGCAGTGCAGCTGAATGAGCTGGA
This sequence comes from Ambystoma mexicanum, assembly GCF_040938575.1. Lineage (NCBI taxonomy): Eukaryota > Metazoa > Chordata > Amphibia > Caudata > Ambystomatidae > Ambystoma > Ambystoma mexicanum. The sequence continues at coordinate 954,762,669 of NC_090937.1, read as the reverse complement.
TCGGCAGCAATGGTGACAGGAGGCTAAGGAGAGGAAGAGGAGGATGATGGCTGGGATGCTAAGGGCAAAGCAGAGGCAATCTTTCATATCCCACACAAAGTCCACACCCTGGGTCCTGAGAGATGGCCAGATACATACCTTATACCGGCTGAACAGGGAGACAATACAAGAAATACTGAACCGAATCCAGGGAAACATTGGGAGCAGGATCGGCATCCGGACAGCCATACCACTGCTGTTGAAGATGGTGTTGGTCCTGCACCGACTTTCCACAGCTGCGTTCCAGCACTCCATGGGCCAGATGCATGGCTTATGGCAGCCTGCCTTCTCCAGAGCCCTTGTGCAGGTACTGTATTCCATCCTGCGGCATTTGGGCCAGCACATCACCCTCCCAACCACCCTGGCACTGGTAAATGCCACCAAGACCAGCGTTGAAGTGCTTGCAATCACGCCAAATGTGCTGGGTACATTGGAATGCACACATGTTGAACTGGTGCCCTCGTATGCCACAGAGAACGTGTACAGGAACCAGAAGCAGTACCATTCATTCAATGTACAGATGACCTGTGATGCCAACATGACCATCACACACTGCTGCACCTGCTTCCCAGAGTCGACCCCCCACTCCATGGTTCTGCGGCACAGCACCCTGCCAGCATACATGGCACGGCACAGAGGACAAAGGACCTGGATGTTGGGTGAGTACATGGACAAGTACACACACATTGCTGCATAGGGTGCAGGGACATGATACAAATGGATGTTCCACAGCTGCCATGCATTAGGGGGAACAACAAGCATATGCCCAATTGTCAGTCTACAATACATGGGTGTATCACCAGACTGTTGTAGTGTCAGTCAGTGGCAATTACATACCTAAACCATGAGGATGGAAACAGGCAACACATTACAGGGACCGGAATGCAACACTGCCACTCCACCAAATTAAGTTATGCAGTACACTGTCCTGCCCAGGCACATGAGGGCATGTTCTTGCAAGATGCATGCATTCTTGAATTCATACACTGAATGAGTAAAACACTAAGTCACAGGCAACACCACTGCAGTGCACCATCTGTGATGCATGTTCATTGTCAATGCAAACGTCAAAGGGCCTCATGTAGTGCCTAATTGTCACTTGTGTGAATGCTTGCTGCTCAATTGGGACTTCAATCTGACAAGCACAGGGGTGTTAAGTCATTGAGATTGAATGGGACATGGACCAAACGTACATGGTGGCCAGCTACTGTGATACCAAACATGTCATATGTATTCCGGGCCTACCATGCAGGTTAACCGTCATGCTGCGTTGATGCATGTCAGTGAATGTCCAGAATGCAGTGTGGGTGTCATGCAGTGTGTGCAGACTCTGTTGGGGCAGTGGAATGGAGATACAAAACCACACCATGGGGATATGCATGCAGGGCCTGTCGGTGGCTAGTGTACTCCCACTCACATCAATCCATCCCAGGTAGTATAAAACTGTGCAGGAAGGATGACACACATTGGCCGTCACAGGGTGCAGAACAGTGCATGAAATACAAACTTACCATGATCCAAGATGCATGATGTAGCAAGAAATACACAAACATGAGAACATCGGTCCTGCAACATGCATTCCATGGCTCACCTTGTGTTCTCTCCTTACAGGTGATTCCAGATATCTGCTACTGCTCTGCCTGATGACCGCACTGAGGGACCTGCAGACGCTGGATGGGATGGCCTACAATTGTGCCCATGTGCGAACCAGGGCAACCACTGAGCATATGTTTGGACTGTTGAAGGCACATTTCAGATGCCTACAATGGTCAGGGGGTGCACATATATGCAGGCCAAAGAAGGTGGGGCAGATATAGTCCTGGACTGTGCAATGTTGCATAATCTCTGCATCAGATGAGACATACCCCTGCCCCCAGACCTGGACATGCCACCATCAAATGTCACTATCAGAGGGAGGGGATGATGATGATTGCGAGGTAGCACCAGCCAGGGACAGGCACATGCACATGGATGCCAGGGATGGCCCTGTTGTCTGACAAGAACTTATAAACAACTTCTTCTGAGTCCCCCACACTGTGCACTACCCATTCCCACATGACTGACTTTGATGTGCTCACTCAATACATTCAAACATATTAATAAGGACTGTCCACTCATTGTTGCAAGTGGCAAATGAAATGTGTTGAATGATCTACTGACTACAGATAACACCCCCTCCCCACCACACTTTCCCCACACACCCACCACACCCTCACCACACAGCCATCACCCCCTCCCCACACACCACAACACCAAAGTTTATCATGTGATTGACCACAATGTCAATTCCTGTGTGTTTTCATTGCACAGCCCTTGCCATGCGTGAGTTTGCCCGTTAGTCATTGAGAGCAGCAACTAGGACTGATCTTCACTGAGCTGGCATGCGAGTTGGTACTGGAGGGGGGTCTGATCCCAGAGCCCCCATGCTCTCCTGCTTGGCCTGCAGGGAGAGTGCACAGACTCTGCAAGAGCATATACCCCCTTGTTGCTCACCCGCCCTCTGTGTGAGCCAAACAAGGGCTGAGGTTGTGCCGCACAGAGCACGCGCACAGCGCTGGCCAGTTGCCTGTACACACTCCAGCATCAGATGGGATTCAGTCAGATGCTGGCATAGTATTTCCATCAGTTAATTATGATGGGCCTCCTTCAAATGGATATATTCATCCATCTCACGAATGTTGGGCATTGGTGGCCGTGTTGGTCTGTGGAGGGTTGAGGAACATCGGAGGCAATGCTGCCAGTGTTTCCATCACATTGGCGATGGAACCACTGGCACCAGCATTGTTTCTCCCTGTAGCACCGGCATTTGGCATTTTTGCTGATGTTACCTTCAATCCGGTAACAGCGTTTCTGGCATGGCGGGGTGCGTTTGCCCACACAGTCAGAATATGCCAGAGATTCTGTCACTCCGGTAGCTGGACACGGTGCTACCCGATTGATGGCATCAGTCAAGGAAACTTGTAATGATGGCAATTTTCAGTCGTGTTAATCCCCAAAGTGGGGCACATGGAATTGAACACAAAAAAGAATTTGCTCTGAATTATTAGGCATGTGCACTCGCATACACAATCATCCTTTCCCGAAGCCTCAGCACAATCACATGCACAAGTAATACCCAAACACACACATAAATACCCTCCACACACAAGAGCATGCAGAGAATGAGAGCACAGTATGCACATCAAAATGTGCAGAAAATCATTGAGTACAGACACTAGGGTAAGAAGAGTACACTTGAAATGTACACATGCAGACAAAATATGCTTGGAATATGGACTCGTATAAACAAGATGAAATTAGTGGAATAAAATAGTTAAAGTTAGTAGCAATAGGACAGTGACATTTACACATCCTGTGAATGCCTATGTAAAGGAAATATATATTTCCCAAATATAAACAAAATCTATCATTCTATATCACACCAATAACTTAAATATTAGATACATGTAGTAACTGAAAAGAAAGATAGAGCTTAGTCCAGGCAGAGACCATCTGTGAACCTATTAGTTGGAAATTCCATTGTCACTGTGACATAAGTACTGCTCTGCAAGAGTACAGGGGTGAGTAGCACATACACTTGATACTGTGCCACACACTGCTACTAAACCAGCTGTGATCACAATTTAAAGTAGAAACAGACAAAGCACATACCTCTCTTGCCTCTATTGGTAGCACAGGACAAGGAAAGGCTAAACATTCAGGGGTGGAAGCAGAAAATAGCAGCAACTTGAACAACCTTAGTACAATGGTTCCAAAATCAAACAATGCCCAATCAAGGTATTAAAAAGTGTAGACTTTTACTCAAATGATAATATCCAAATAACCAACAGAAAATGCTAGGAAAAACCCACCCCTGAAACATAGAAAAATCAGAGTGTCGTGAAATAGCACTACGGGTAGATGAGCAGGTGTGTTCAGGCACTTAAATAGCACAACATCAATGTTCAAGAATGCATTTTGTAAATAATTGTATATAAGGGGGTGTCAAAGTCACTATGGTCCCACAAGTTGACCAGGGAAACAATGGGCCTCATTGCGAGGTTGGAGGTAGCCATGCTGTTTATACTGGCATGGCTACCCCCAAACTCAGGTCTTTCTCCGGGTCCTGCAAAAGGGGAATTACCAGGCCATTCTGACCTTGGCAGGCTCAGTAATTCCCCTTTCGCGGGACCCGGAGCCGGTATGTCCCCATTCCCATTAGAGCCCCCATAGGGCTCAATGGGAATGGGGAGGATGGTAGCAGCAGTACTGTTCATAACGGTACCGTTGCTACCATCCAGTACTGCTCATGGGTGCCGCTCTGCACCCCTGTTATGACCAAAATATTCCCAAAATCTATATTTTTCCCATAGAGTGAATGGGAAAAAAACTTTTCTCATGCCTACAGCTCAAACCACTGGACAGATTTGCACCAAATTTTTGGCAGGATCAGCGGCTTGGTCCCGAAAGCATGCTTTTGAAAATTTGGTTTCAATCCGTCAGGTAGTTTTATTGAAAATGACCAAATTGTAGGTCTAAAAGAATTAGTGATAGCTATGTCTGCTCCGCGGTCACATTTCCCTGTTCGCTCCGCGGACAGGACACCGATTGGCTAATCGTCTTGCGTCATGTCCGGGGACATACAACATGTTCGCTGATTGGCTGGGTTGAAGCGTGAGGTGCGTTGTATTGTTTTGATACGTCCGCCATCTTGGAACCGCGGACAGCGTGGTGACGAACGGGGAAAAATACAACTTTGGGGATTGTGTTGGTGTGTAAGAGTGCTTGGGGAGTGTGGGGGAGTAAGAGAAGGGTCAAATGGTGTAAAGCACTTTACAAATCAATAAATCAAATCAAATTAAATGCTGTTTTTGTTTAGGTGGCAGGTGCCCGTGATGTGTTTGTCATGTCCGAGGTCACTGCGGCTGTCTGCGGACATAGAAAATGCACTTCTGGCTATTGTACTTTAGTATGATATTGGTTTTGGGTTGTTAGTACAGCGCTGATTGTAATTAATATCCAGTATAAGTATCCCATATAGCACAGTTAACATGTTCGGCCATGCACCCACGACTCTAGACCCTGGCCACAACCACTGCAGCATAACACACTCATAGAATCAAACATCCATCATATATCCACAAATCTAAAGTGTGTGTACTTTTTGATTTGTATAGTTTGTATGTGAAGTTTTGGCTAAGTCATGCAATTAAGATTGTAGCGTTTGGTAACAAGCACTGCAGTATAGCATATCCATGGAAGTAAACATTTTGGATAGTAGTGTATGGTTAGATGTTTGCTTCAATGGTTGTGTTATGGAGCAGTATTTCTGAGTTGAATTATTTTATACTTACCGTTTGATTTTTTGTGATTGGATTTATTTTTTTCATGACTTGGGTAACTGGAGAAGATATTCTTTTTCAATTTCTGTGATAAAAGAAAAGATTACATATTAGTGTAGGTAGTTCATAATGAGTTATTGCATTGCATAATAGACATTTCTGCATTATTTTGACCCTCATATTTAGTAGTTTACAAACAAGTGTACTGTGCAATTTGCTCAGTTTCTGTGTTTGTTTATTAAATCATTGGGACTGTGGGAAAACACATCGATTCTGGATTGAAAAAAAATATTTTTTTGTTATGGTGCAATATATTTATTTTTTTGTTTTCAGTGTTTATTTGTTGTTTCTGGCTAATGTTCTATCTGTTGGCTAGTTGCAGATTTTGGGGCTGTTTCATATTTGTTGGTGTATTCTAATTGTTTACTAATAATATTATGCTAATATTCTATCTTTTGGCTTGTTGCAGATTTTTTGGGGAAGTTAGATTCCTGTTTGCATATTCTAACTGGTTATAGTTTTTTATTTATATTTTAAAGTTATTCATTTATCTGTTGGGTTGTTGCAGATTTTTGAGGCAGTTAGATACCTGTTGGCATATTCTAACTGTTTATTTCTTCTTATATTTCAGTTGTAGGGATTTATCTGTTTGGTTGTTGCAGAATCTTGGGGCAGTTAGATACCTCTTGGTGTTTTCTAACTGTTTATAGTTTTGTAATTGAAGTTGTGTTAATGTTTATGCACAGATTAGTTATAAAATTTTGGTTTTAAGAATATTAAATAAGCATTTATAAGATTTGCTGGTAATCTCTGCTTTAGAGTAATGGTACTATCATTACATTCAAACCATCCACAATTCTTTTTTATATATGCAGTGTAGTGACCTGCATTGGTTGTGGCTCCTGCATGGTAGATTATACCTATTGTTGTGAACATTTTCTTACCAAGTGATACTTGAACATGTGTGAATCCAGTCAACTTGCAGTTGTTTTTTGTACCATCTGCATTGGAACGTAACAGCATTAGTATTACGTATTCACTATGTGGTTGTATTTGTAAGGTGGCACGATTATCTGAATGGCAGGTAGTACATAATCTGCCATGGTTTGCATTTTGTACAAGTTGCTGAAATGGAATGGATTCACAGTTAGGTATTGATACATACATGATTAGTTCATTAGGGATGTGTTCCTGTGCCACATGGTTGCAGAGAGTGCATGTATGTTTCCACATGTATGAAATCAGAAAGATGTCATTTATAGGTATGTTTTTGTTTTCCAGTACTTGTAGAAAGTACATTAGAAATTCATTTGGATCTTCTTGTGAGTTTATTGTTAATTTGACCATTCCAGCACAGTAGTCCAATTCTTGTCTTATTCCATGAACACTGCAGGCGTTGTCAGGATTGTTGGTTGCATTTCTATGAAGGACTAACATTTGCAAACACAATTGGTCTGTATTTTGTAAGTAAATGTTGTCAATAATTGGTGGTAATTGAAATAGAATATTCATTGCTACATTTGCATAGCAATTTACAGCAGTTATATTTGAAAATTTGAATGGACCTGATAGTTCTGTGTCCAAGTCATTTTTTCGGAATGTGTGCTGCTTCTTTGAAGAAGTACCTGAGTTACTTTGAGCAGTAGATTCTACTTTGGTTGCAGTAATTGATGAAGTATTAGCTTCTTTTACTCTCTTCGGAGGATTTGCAGCGAGATCCAGTTTTGATTCTGTTTGAAGTAGTTTTCTTTTACAACATTTTGCTTTTTGTGGAACAGGATAGGTTTTTAGATGGGGGTGTAAAGTGAACATTGGGCCTGATTCATGGAACATTTTCCTGTTGGATTGCACCATTATAAAACACGTCCATGAATCAAGCCCATAGTCTATTGCATTCTAGAATGCAACAAATAACAGCATTTTACTTTACTTGCATCAAAGTTGATTAGAAATAGACCTTCAAGTGTACAGAAGCGTGATAGTGATACATAGCTCATGCCTTCTTTAAAGACTGTGTTCCCAATATCTATCAATGATTTATCTAGAATAAGACCTTGTGATTTGTGAATGGTGACTGCGTATGCTAGAGTTAGAGAAAATTGTTCTCTGCATACATACATGTCTTTGAAAAGAAGGAATCGGGCTGTTGAGTGTCCTATCCTTTTAACTTCTTATAGTGTGTCAAAGAAAATATAGACAAACTGAACGTTGTTATCAAATAGGTATGTTTGAAAGCCATCAACTGTACCAAGTGCTCCATTAACTAGTCCTTGCGTTTAAGCATTATGCTACAGTTTAAAGATAATTTTAATATTTATTCCAAACCAGCTGTGTTGGAGATAGAGTTTTCTAAGGTCATTAGTCTTGTTGTGGCTTGTTGACACATGGGTAGTGTGATGCCATGTATGTCCAGTTTGTCTGTGGAGCAAATTTCAATTATTGGTTGCATTTCTTTTTTTCAAAATTGTTTCATTGAATTTTGAACAGCTTGCAAGAGTTAGCATCAAGGACATACAATTGACATTTTTTTGTGCTAATTTTTCCATGACATCAGTAGCACATGAGTTATGGCCATAGAGTGCTAGGATGTGTCGGGGTTTTAATAATGATTGTGCTTCTTGAGATAGTACACCAACTGTAATACTTTTTAAAATGTTGGTGTATGTGACGTCTGCAAACTGGCGCATGCTTTCTGTTAATTCTCTGTATTGGGAATGTTGCCAAAGGTTGACATTTCCTATGCTGCCAACAGCATTATGGCAGAGTTTGTGCCCTAAGGTTTTAAAAATAGGTTCAACTTTCACTGGTGTCAATTGAAGAAGATCTCCGAAAACAATAATGTGTTTTCCTCCAAAGAGCTCTTCGGAGTCTGTTTTGAGTACTTCTTGTAATCTGAGGTGAATCAAAGCCAACATTAGTTTGGAGACAATGCTCACTTCATCGATTAGTAGCATTTTCATTTCTTTCAAAACTCTGCGTAGTTCCATTGCAACTTCTGTCGAAAGTTTGTAATAATCTCATTTGTTTTGGTGTTCTACTTGAAGGAGTAGTAATCGGTGTAAAGTGACACCGCCTATGTTGTAGGCAGCTAAACCTATGGGGGCAGTTACAACAGCTGACAGTTTGTTGTTCGTCAATTGTTGAAGGAACTTGTTGATGATTTTGATTAAGAAGGTTTTTCCTGAACCAGCTTGACCACTGACGTATAGCAGTATAGGTTAGTAGTTTTGGCAGGTACACGTTTTATTTTCATGTTGTACACCATGTTCTATTTCTTTTGTTACTTCTTGGAAAATGCAACACTGCTCATTGTTCAGTTTTGATTTCAGTACAGTGAAGTCTTCAGTATCTTCTTCATAGTGAGACATGGTGTTTTCTACTTCTGTCATATTTAATTCTGCCTCATTTGCTATTAGTGGCTGTCCCAGTGGTTCTTGGCTTCCTGTTACAGAAGGTTGTCTATTGTCGGGAGTGTCCTTATCTAGTAGGGCCCGGAGTTCTTCTTCGTGCTGCTGTTTATTGTGCAACATTGTTTTGTACTGCGTAAAGTGTACATATGTTATAGTGCTTTCATTTGTATTGAACGCGTCTTCATAGGAGTCATATTTATCTAGTAACTCTGCTTCTTTTCTCCATGGTTTAAAAAGTTGTAGCAGGGGCATGTAATATAGTTGTGTATGTTGAGGAGTTTTTAATGAAAATTTGATATGATTAATTAAGCTTTGTTTGGTAAGTTTCACTTAGCTGCTTTCACAATGTGTCACTCTGTATCTACCTTTGTTTTCATCTGGTTTTATATTATTTTTGTATGTGAAGTTTTGGGCTATGTGGTATAGACACACGGTTTCCAAAGTGGTACTCCTGTTTGGGTAGTATGTGTCTAGTAATTTGTTTTTCAAAATGTCTTGTCCATTGGGATCATTTTTGGCTATTGTTTCTAAGTCCTCGTATGATTTGAGAATTCTTTTTCGAGATTTAGCAGGACCAAGACTTAGCCAAACTATATTTTCAGATTTTCAATACAAAGCAGCACCGGTTAAATGGTCTGCAGCTTCATAGCATCCACATTCTATATGAGAGAGCATTTTTATGCATAAACTGTACAATTTCTGAGACTTTGTTTTGTCCGATGATAGGTCATCCCAGAGGTCTTGAAGCTCTGTTTTTTGCTGCTTTGGTTAAGTAGGCTGTAACATATCGTGCAACTGCAGTAGAACTGTCTGCAATGTACTGCACATCTATGTTTGTATTCCATAAGAGGGCAATGATTGCATTGTAATCATTGATATATTTTGCTGCTTCTGTTCTTTTTATGTAATATGTGTTCTTAGGTGATTTACCTTTAAGACTATGTCTAACTAAAGACAAGAAGTTGTTTACTTGACTTGTTGCTGTAACTGGTCTAGGGAAACCAAAGCAGCATTTGGTGCAGTATTTCCCTTTGTTTTTGTATTTGCGACAACAACAATATTTCCCACATCTGTGTCTTTGAAATTGTAAAATGGTGCGCATGAAGGTCACTATTTGTTGTTTGTGAAGGAATTTCACAAGTGACATATTTTTCGATAAACTGTAAAACAGTGGCATCAGTGTCTTGACCAAATTTAGGAGCATCTTTAATCCATAAAAGCATGTGGATATGCGGTGCTCCTCTGGGTTGGTATTCTTTTCTCCAAAATAAGTGTTGCACTTCTCCGAGGGGAGGAACAGTTTTATTACAAATAAAGTGTAGCATAGCAATAAAGCGATGATGGAAATATCTTGAAATATTAACAGGATCTAGAGAGCAGAGTTCTCCAGTATATCTATGTTAGTTTTGTTTTTGTTTAATATGTGTAGGAAATCATGTAAATCTTCCCATGCATATTCTGCACAAGTTAATGTAACAAACCAAGTGGGCGGGCCAAGGTTTCTTATCATACAACGTACATCTCCGTGACATCGGAACCAGTATTCTTTTGTACCACGCATGTTTGCTAACAGATTTGAAATGCTTGATTGTAGAACCTCATCTTGTTCTTGCAATTTTTGTAGTAATTGCGTAACAGATTTCAATGTGTATGCAACTCCGTAGCATAGAGTTGCTAGTTCACTTTCAAAGAGTTGGTGGAATATCTAGTCCACATTTTGTCTAAATCTGGGATCTTCAGAATACATTCATAATGAGCGGTATTCTGATGCTGTTATCTGATTGGGTCTATCATTGTACCTTCCTCCTTTCCCAGTAGGAAAGAGTAGAGGAAAGGCACGTGCTTCTATACTTTTTTCCCATATGCTAATTGGTGATCCTTTGGTTTGTCTCATGTGGTACGTTTCTAGTGCATCATCTATGGTGTCTTTAGTGTGTAATAGATGAATTGTATAATGGTCTAAAATATTGGATAATGTATCAGGATCTAGAAGTTGAAATGGACCAGTTTCTGGTGACTCGTGAATTATTTCAGTGGTTTCCTCAGGTTTTCTTCAATATTAATTTCTTTGTAGTATTCATTATTGTCTTTTAGATATTGTCTAACTTTATGTAAGTCCACGAGTTGTTGCCATTTTTTTTTTGTCTTTTGTAGGTACACTATTTACTAAGACAATTAAAGATTGATCTATTGAATGTTGCACTCCCAGAGTGTGTACATTTTCTTTCAGATCTAATGGTAAATAAACAACTTTACCACAAATTCCTTTCACTAATTCAGAGGGAGGTAATTTTGCTGTTTTTGGTTGAAGGCGTATTATTGCTTGAAATGAGTGCACTGTTTGAATTATGATGCTCTCATATACATTGAGTTGCTGCAGAGGTTTTGGTAGTGGGAATAATTCCAAGTTATTTGTGATAGCACATGAAGGTGTTTGGTTGTTGTCAAGTTTTGCAGTGCAGTAACTGCAAAGTATTAAGGGGTCCGTTTTTTCATTTTTGTTTTCTGCTATAAGGTAGAGAACTAATTCAAACCATTTGGAATCTTCATTGTCTTCCATTTTGTAGGTTATGTCTACAGTTTTTGTGCTACTTTTATGAAAAGTTCTGCGGCAACACACACACACATGGTTTGGTACTTCAACGGATATACTTTTAAATTTTAGTATTTCTTTTTTGTATGTGTGTAGTAGAAGGTTGCCATTTGTACAATTGTCCCTAGTCTGTTGTAAAGCTATTGCATTTTGTAAGTGGCTTTCACTTCCAAAATATTTTCTCTGGATATGCTCTATTTCTTCGAGTAGGTCTTTGGCTGTACCATGTAGAAGATTGTTTTTTAAATTGCCTAATGCTAAAGCAGGACTTTTAGCACAGTACAGTTTATGGACTAGATTTTTTATAGTTGAATGATGTGTTGATATCATTTTGATATGATGGAAGTTGCTTTTGCAAATATGCAGGCTAATGAATGTCCTTGTAGTCCTGTGTATTTGCGCACTGGACAGGTATCCATATTTTGTAGTAGTTTTGTCTTTGCCTTTCACATACTGATTGAGGAACTGGCGTAAAGATTTGAATGATTTTTGTCAATGTTACACATTGATGTGCAAGACCATTTGTACACTGAACGTTGGTTCAGTCGGATGGAGAGGTGATACTGAGTTTTCTGGGGATATTTTTGTAAGCAGCATTTCTTGTTCCATTATGGTATTATTACGTGTTTCATACCCTTGTCCACTGCCATGTATGGCAATTGTGTTTGTTTGCTTTTGTTTGTATGCTTCTTCATTGAAATATGAAGAAGCATACAAATATGGTTCTGTGATCGTGGTGTGACTCCATTCACCTCCACAGGTTTGTTGACATTCTGTTCATTGAGAAGTCTTTCTTGTAGTTTTGTAGTTAGTTTTGTTAGTGGTTTCATTCTGTTTAACACTAAAATAAATAACTTCCTTTTGAGAAGGATTGCACTGTCTATGAGAGCTTCTAAGATGAATTTTCTACGGTAGTTTTTAAGGGTTGTGCATGATTGCTCTCCTGTTTTTATAAGATTCTGAAGGACTCTGTGGCAGAACATTTTTTGTAAAATGCTTTTTTTGGTATGGTTACTTGCCACTACATCAAGATTTATAGAAGTAGTGTTAGCAGTAGTGGTAGCTGAATTCTTGTTAATCACGTTCTGTTTCGTTTTACATTTTGAAAGAGGAGGCAACGTTTCTGTACTGGAAGCTTGTTTGTTTCACTTAAAGACTGTATTAGATGTTTTGTTTGAACTTTTTTTTACAAATTCTGCTAGCGATGGAGGCTTATTTTGGACACTTATTTTGATTTGCTCTAATTCTGCGTTGCTTTCTACGGACTTGCTTTTTGGTAGGCATTCTTTGGGGTCTTTTGAAAAAAAAAGAAGGTATGGTTTCGGCTGTTCTGCAATGTATGTGTGCTGTGTGCATGAGTGTCTGAGTATGATGGTAAGGATGTATGTGGAGGTGTGTGATTGTGCAATGTGCAGTCACAACTATTTGTGAAGGCTATTCTTGTATTTGTGTGTTACTATGCTGGGGTTCAGATGACAATACAATACAAAGTAAGCTAGTGGTGAGGAGAAGCACTAATAATAAATCTAATGGTATATAATTAAAACAGTTCTTTGTTCTGCAATATTAACATCCTAGGGGCTGATTCATGGAATTTGTGCACGGAAAAAAGGGGATTTGTGTGCCATTCTGCCGCAAATTCCTGTTTAACAAATGGGGATTTGTGACCAGAATGGCACAGAAATCCTCGTTTTTCGGTGCACACATTTCATGAATCAACCCCACAGTGTGTTTGAATAACAGTTAGAACATTATGGTAGTATTGTACTTACTTTTTTGTTTGGAGTGGGCAGGTTTCTTCTGAGTTGTTGTTTGTACTTCAGATGCTGCTGCTTTTCAGGAGAGTGGTCTTCACTGCAATTACAAAAGAAAGAAGTTAGTAATTTTGCGTGTTTATAGCACTGCTGTTAATTTAGACGTTGATTTTTATGTTTTTGTAGTAGTATTGTTGTTTGATAACTGAACATAGTGTGGTTTCCTTTGACTATGTGCAGCCTTTATACAATCTTTTAGTTGAACATGCTTTGCAAATGAATATAATACTAAGCGCATGAAACTCAATTGGTTTCTTAAGGCTGTGTAATTGGATGTTAGGAGATAGATGAAATATTCATATACTTATTTTGCTATTTTTATAGGGTAAATGGCAGAAAATGTATAGAAAAGCATGGAATTTATGCATTTGTGAAGGTGTGGGTAATAAAGCAGAAGGATGTGATGTCGAGGCAGTGGTGTTATTTCATCTGGGAGCTTTTCTAATGATAGTGTCTATCTGTGTGAGTGTATAAAGATGCATGAACTCATCGTGGCTGTGTGTAATTTTATGATACACTACTAAGTGTTTTTCTACAATTATACTGTTATTTCTCCCATCTTTTAATAGTAATTTACACTTCTTTAGATAACTGCTGTGTAAAAAATGAATTTAGATAGCAGAGAGCTTTGGAAGTGACAGTTGATTGTAGCAGATGGGACAAATGACAGTAAGTTCATTTTATGGGTTATTCATGTTAAATGGCAATTACCCTGTTTATATGCATTTATAAGAGTTGTACATGTACTATGCAGAAAATATGCATACCTGTACTTTGTATTCATGCATGTGGATATGCATGCAGCTGCAAGTAGAAATATTGGAGTCGTATACAGTAGATTTTGTAGTAGGTGCTTTCCAATGACATGAGACTTGTATTCAGAGTGATCAACAGTACATTTGAAGTGCTGAACTATGATGATGGAGTTATATTTAGAGGTCTTGGATGTGATTGGTGGATGGTTGTTTGACTGCTTTGCTGTATTCAATGAGGGAATGGCACAGAGAGTGAAGTGGAAAGGGTAGAAGGGCTGTGTAAGAGTTACGTGCACCGCGGACAGCACGGCTGTCCGCGGACAGGGCATGCCACATCCAGGGTTTTCCAGCAAATCCAGCATGGAAAGGGGACTGTACGGATTAGCCAATCAGGTGTTGAGGTTGTGGATTTGCGTTGAAAGAGGCTGTGTGTAGTGAAGATAGCAGAGGTGGAGAAAGTCAGGGTGTTGGTGGTTGGATAATGTTTGTGCATGGTTTAGAGCAGTATGCTAAATGTAGGAATGTGGCAAACAACGTTGATGTTAAAGGAGTGGAGGTGGGGTGGAGCACTGTGCCTGCTTGCAATGTACAGGGAATTGTACAAGTTTGTGAAGAAATGGGTAGGATGAACAGTGCCCATGTAGTAGTTTTGCACAGTGGTGCTTTGCATTTGGGCTATGTCAGTGCCCCTACTTCGTTGGCAGATTTGGAACACTTGGTTCAAGCAGTAATGAACGTCTTTCCAAATGCTAAATTTATTTTTTCTGGTTTAGTACCTATGGCAATATGGGATAATGGTTCTGTTTTTTTGTCCTCAGCAAAATATTGCTAGGGGTGCAGTCAACCGAGGCATGTATACTTTCATGCTTAGAGCTGGTATGCTCGTTTGTAATAATGAGAACATTGATTCTAGTAATGATGTTTATTTTAAAGAAGATGGCATTTCCTTATCTTTTATGGGAAATGCCATGCTGTTTTGGAATATAAGGGTTGCTTTGGAGAAGCTTATGTGAAGATTTTAGGAGTAAAGTAAGAAAAAATAAATAAAGAAAAATACAAAATAACAGGTGTCTCTCAAGCATCTACAAAAAAATCCAAAAATACGGCTCTTTTCAGAGCCAACCTCAAAGGGGAAATGGGGTTCATTATTTATATTTAAATTCATCACGCTCAGATTTTTTGATATGTCCGCGGACATGGCGGTTGTCCGCAGACATTGCGTATTACATGTATTACATACAGGGATTTTGGGGTTCAGAGGCATGCAAATGAGAATGAGCAGAGCAAGGGATTGGTCAATAATGTTTACTGGGTGTGTTGTGTAAAGAGAGAGTTTGTTAGAAAGTCTTTTTCCTGAGAGAAGAACCGATAACTATGGCTGTGTGTTTCAGAATACAGATTATCTGGATTTTGGGAGACTCATGGATAGATTGGTTGGAGGTGCATGCAGAACGCTGTGGAGTGGCTGCAAATCTTGGATTCCCTCATGTGGAAGTGCACTGGCATGGAGTGCGTGGAATGAAGTGGCTGGATTTGGTACCTCTCTGTGCTACTTTGGAAACACAGCCTCAGCCAGACATAATTATTATTCATTGTGTAGGGAACAGTTTAGGACATGTGTCTGGAATTTCTTTGCAATTTGCAATGAAAGACGGACTTGGGAAGGTCATGGACATGTTTCCAAATTCCCAAGTAATTTTTTCTCGTATTGTGCAGAGACAAATATGTCTGCGTTCTTCTTCATTTGGTCCACAAATGGAGAAAGCGAGGCGCAATGTCAGTAAGGGTGTTTGTGCCTTTTTAAGAGATGCTGGCATGTCCTCTTTTAACAATGAAAATATCATTTTTTGCAGAGCATACATTTTTCACAGAGATGGAGTACATCTTATTATGCTGGCAATTTTTGCAGTAGGTGTTAATCATTTGAAGTTGTTGAAACACAAACAAAAACACCAAAAGGCTCTTTTCAGAGCCACCACTTCTTCCCATAGAAAAGTGAAATGGTTCTGATAGGGCAGAACCCCCAAAAAATAAATGTCCGCGGACTTCTAAAAAATGCACAGGGCCATGCACTATTTATTTGTCACTTCTATTTTTAAACTGTGAAATGCGGCTCTGAAAAGAGCCTTTTTTTTGTTTTTTGTTGTTTTATATATTTTTTTTGTTTTTTTAAACATGACACACAAGGAAAGGAGGGGAAAGGAGGGTCAGGAAAGGACACCATCCACAGGGATAAGAAAGGGCAGGCGGAGAGAGGAAGATATAGGGTGGGCCTTATTTAGGTAGGTAGCAGTCTCAAAAGCACTCCGAAGATTTCCCCCCTGCAGATTACTACATGCAGTACATACACAATATTGTGACCCTCGAAAGGTAAGGGTCCAAAGCATTATTAATGGCCTGTGAGGCAGCTGGAGGGATGCACTGTCCCACTGGAGTGTCTCTTGCGACAACAGAGGATGTTGTAGAGGAACTCAACCTACTACATTTATCACAAGATACAACCTTGCGAAAAGCCCCACCGTGGAACGACTTTAGGTGTCGCTTCATTGATGTCATACCAAAGCTGTGCGAACCAGGCCTCCCATTTTGCACTGATTGAAGGTGACCTTATTCGCACATGCTTTTGGCACTCCATCAAGAGTGGTAAACCACTGCCACACCCAAGACTCACGGCGAGTGCTGGTAGAAGGGACTTCCACTACCTTATCCTCTTCATCAGAGTCCTCACGCCTGTTCCCCTTTGCAGGCCCTTGTGCAGGTGGTGGTGGTGGTGGAGGGGGTGGTGTTGGGGGTGGAGGTGGGGGTGCTGAAGCAGCTGAAGCAGCCATGGTCGCCATCTGGAAGACAGCAGGCAGTAGTCACCAGAAATGCAGGCAGTCAATGCAGGTCTGAAGGAATGCTCTGTCAGGTAGCCAGAAGCTCAATGAGGAGCAATTCTAGGGTGTGGCCTTTGGGGGTGCTGGTGCGCGCTTCCCCGGACACTTTGAACACCACAAAAAGGCTCAAAAAGTTCCAAAAAGTATGTAGATCACCAGGGACATTGTCTGGGACATGTGCAATGGTGAACTTTTACTGTAAAATACTTTGGATTGTTCAAAAAAGTACTTTTAAAATGTTCAGGGACCCGGACAGTGTCTGCAAATCAGGACACGCGCTCAGCGTGGGTGCGGTCACATGATGACGTTGCGACCACGTTCGTGAATGGGACGGCTGTCTGCAGGACACCAAATGTGCAGGGACAGTTGTGCGCATGCACAAGGGTGTTCTACGGACAGTGTTTGGGTCCTCAAACTAATTAAAAGTGTGACACACATGTAACAGACAGTTACGGACAGGCGCAATGTTCGTAGGACCTATGGGTGTGGTGCGCATGTGCATAGATGTTCTACGGACATTTGGACACTCCCATTTTAATTACGAACAGTACGAACAGGTATTGTGTCCTTAGGCCACCCCCATTTTGGTTAATTGTGGACATTCCGGACATTGAGTGTGTTCTAAAAACAGTTCAACTTTGATTGCGGACAGTACGAACAGGTATAGTGTTCTAGGACACCTCCATTTTGGTTAATTGCAGACATTCCGGACGTTAAGTGTGTTCTAAGAACAGTTCCATCTTGATTGCGGACAGTACGGACAGGTATAGTGTCCTTAGGACACCTCCATTTGGGTTCATTGGAGACATTCCAGACACCCACGCTGTCCGCGGTCACCCTAACAGCCTTTTTAAAAAAAAGACACAGAGGACTGAATTAAAACACACATAATATTTATTTTATTATATACAAATATAAAATGTATAAAAGAGAGGGGGAAGCAGAAACTGACACAAATATAGAGAAATAGGGTTTTGGAGCGGATTGATGGCAGGGTATGAAGGGATTGAAGTCTTATCATAACGTTTTTCTTGGTGGTGAGGTTTTGGGGATAGTTGACTGGGACATGGAGAGGGGGAAGAAGTACACGTGGGACAATGATATTTATTTTTTTCTTTTATGTGGTCCTCCACAAAATGTTTTGAAAGATTGAAATGTTCCATTAGCATATCCAGACAGGGAGAGACAGAACACAGGCATCAGGGCACTGTACGATGGTCTGATACACACATGACAGTTGCACGAGTGGCAGTGTCAAACTTCACACATGTCATCACAATCCCAAACACACCTATCATTTGAACCTACACACATGCGCAAATTAACAGGAATGTTGCAGCAGGCAGCACCATCCAGACACATACAACAGCATGAGCATCCGAAGGTTAGCCTGATGTCACATACAACACGGGGAGTGCCAAACACATGCACACACGCCACCAGACATACATGCATCTGTACATCTCCACCACCTGTCACATCGGCACCCATGTCACATCTGCCAATCAGCCTCCTACATGTCGGTGTCACATGCATCCATGGTGTATCACAGTGACACACATGTAAAATACACACACACACATGTACATTGTGCACATACATGAAGGTGGTACTAGCATCCATGTGTCACACCACAACCATGCCACAGTACATACACATAATTATACACATGTGTGCACCGACACATGCATTTGGGCACCATGCATTTGAACACATACACCATTGATGTGCCTCACACATGACTGGACTTGCATGCGGCAGGCTCATGTACCTGTACATACACATCCATATATGGCCCTTCCAGGACATTTGTGCAACCTGCACACTCCTGCCACACCTCAACATATACAGCGTCCAATCAGTATGCATGGACACTTACCGCTCGACTCCGGACGGGTCTGCCTCTGAAGGATCTGGAGTTGGAGCGCTGGGTGTATGCATTCCAGGACCCTCATCTGGATGTTGGTAATGCAGACCCGGCACCCCTATGTATGCTTTGCCTTCAAGAGGAGCCAGGCCTTGCTGAGGGTCCTGGTCCTGAATTCCTCCCAGCGCTTCCGGACATGTTGCATGTCGCCGGCTGCCACCCCCTCCACGTTGATGGCAGCCACGATGTCCTTCAAGATCCTCTTCTGTCCTTCATTGGCGGCGCGATGCCCCAGGACTTGTTCCACCAGGATGCCAACTTCATTGGCACTGACGCTGGCAGCCCTCTGCCTCTTTGCTGGGGGTTGCCACTGGTGCCACATGGTGTTGTGTCGGACATGGCAACCCCCGAGGCAGGTGTAGGTGGGCAACTGGGTCCTGGGGCTGGGCTGTGGAGCGATGGAATGCCAGTCGGGAGTCTTCTCTTCCAGTAGGCGTGGTCACAGCAACAGGACCCCTGCAGATGGCTGACGTGCAGGCACCAAACAGCAGTGCACGTGGCCAGCAGGCAGGCAGGCAGCAGCAGATGGCAGGTGGGAGCATACTCGGGGATCTGGGGGGCAGGAAAATGGCCTTCTTGGCAGGAGCATGGTCTTCCGTGTGTTGTCACGTGGCCAGCTTGATATGGAGTGATTTGGCACGTGAAAAAACTGCACGTCAGCGTGTAATTCGCAGAAAGGCCCTTAGCGCGCAAGCGCGTCTGTGACGTAACGCGCGCGGGCGTTTCCCTCCACTCGGGTGCATGTTGATTGTACATGTGCAAAAACTGCATGTCCGGGTGTCACTGCGTGCAATTGGAGGAAAGGCCCTTAGCGTGTACGCACGTAAGTGACTTCACACGTGTGGGCTGGGTCAAAAGGGCCATTTTCTTGTACATGCTTTTTGTGGAGAGTGAGCGGGTGATTCTTGTACTTCTTGTCGGTTCACACGCGATTACTTCACAACGATTCCAGTTTGTACTTCTTGTATACTCAGACAGCGTTCAATTCGTCTTTTGGCGGGGGTGGTCTTTTTCACGTTCTTTTTCCAGGCAGACGGTGAGTCACGCACGTATTTTTCAACTGTGGTTGCCCCTGTGTGTCGCGTACCCATTCAGAGGTCATTGTAGCCAGCGTGTACCACACGTACACTTCTTTTTGTGTTTCTGGGTGCCACAGCGTAATACGGGTTCTTTATTCCACGCACGTGGACTACCAGGTGTCGCGTGCATGTTAAATTTTGTTTTTGGGGTGCCTGAGCATTGCGTGACCCGTCATCTTCCCCCAGGGGTCACAGACAGCCTTGCTAGAGCACTAGGGTACGTTATCCATCTAGTACCCTGCCCCTTTCACCCCAATCGCCCAGGATAATTGTTTACTGCACCTCCCATTCGCACGAGAACATCAGTGCCATGGTTGGGAGGTGACCAAGCGGTAAGGGAGGCAAAGGTGGCCAACCTCCAAGAGGTGGGAGTGGTAGGGGACATGGCCAGGATGTGCAGGGTGGCCCAAGAGGCCAGTGTGCAGAGGACCAATCAGGGACACCTATGCCCCCCCCCAATGGGTCGGGGAGATGCAGCTGACACCATCCCAGCCCAGGCCTTGTTAACCCGGCCCATTTTGTCAACCGAACCGGCACAGGATGACTCCCAGGCTGACTTCCGTGTCACCAAATCAAAGCCACGTGTGGCGGTGAAAGTTGCTGTCACCAGGCCCAGTGGATCTGGGGCAGCAATGTCATCTTCTACCCCAAGTAGCCAGGGTGAGGAGGCTGCAGGGGCAGCTGCAGCTCAATCTACCCCAGCTCCGAGTCTCCCAGCTGGGACAGTGTTGGTCCAAGTCCATCACAACGAGGTTGGTCCTGCCAATATCACCCAGCAGCTAATGCCTGCAGTGAGACCTTTGGTCATCGTGCCTTTGGCTACTTCCAGTGCCCAGTCCACCTGCACTACAGGGTCTGCACCACCTCCCAAGAGGAAGAAGGGTGCTCTTGCGGTACAGGCTGGGACCCCAGACACAGCTCCCCCCTCCGGCACGTCAAGGAAGTGTAGTTTCAATGATGTGGAACTAGACGCACTTTCGGGCTACGTGTCGGCCCATGGCTGCAAAATGCTGGTGACTGCAGGGTGCAAGACTACGGCTGCTTAACGTAGGGCCCACTGGCAGTGCATCGCGGACCAGATTAGTGCCCTTGGATTTGTCAAGCGTACAGCTGATGATTGCTCTAAGCGGTGGAATGACCTCAAACGCAGAGCAAAGAACAAGCTGGCTTCCAATCATGCCTCTACTCTGGTGACTGGCAGTGGGTCTCCACCAGAGGAGGAAGTACTCACAGAACATAAGTCTATCGCTGGAGGCTTCATCACAGAGGATCAGATCCTAGGCGTGGGAGACCTACCAGATCTTGAGGCAAAGTCCGGTGAGTGGCCATGCATGTGTGTGCAAACCATGTGTATGTTGCTTGGGTGATGTATTCTGATTGAGTGCCAGGTGAGGCTGTGTAGCCATGACTGCTATGGGTCACCCATGTGGTGCCTCCAAACCATACCACGGCCTTGGGTTTGGGTTTTCCCTTCTGACCGCAGTTGACAATTTTCACCTGATTACTGCACTTGCCCTTCAACTGCCATCTTGCCACAACATTGTTCATACCGTTTTCCTGTTCAATCTGCCTGATTGTTGAAATCCTTTGCATGTTTACCACACATTTTTGTGCCCTTCTGCCCCAAATGTAACATACTTCAGACATAGATTACACCCCACAATGGCTCACATATGTTTCCTTATTATGGGAATGATTTCATCAATCGGGCTGATTGAGTAATGAGCACCTACACATGGCCTGCACACAATCACTTCGGGGCCCTCTTTGAATGTTCAACATGAAAATTGTCTTCTGTCATGTCGAAGTGACCAACCATTGATGTATCCATGTGCATGCTATCACTGCATTAGTGAACACTGGCTTTGTTGCAGCATGTGGCACATGCGTGCTTTATCACACTATTTAGCATGTTCTATTTCATGATGTCCATCTCACATGGATGGGTGACAGTACAGATTTGCTACCATCTGGGTGTCCTTGTCAAATCTGCCATGGCTATGCTATGTGCCATCTGTGTGCTAGAATGCGTCATGTATGTGGATTGTCCATGCCACTCACAGGCTAATGTGTGATGCCGGTGCTATCCAGCATGCAGCACATGTGTTGCTTGTCCATCTTGGAGTCCTCAGTGTCTGCTTTTTGCTTCCCCTTCCAACTCATTGCCAGTGCATGCATGCCAGAGGAATTGTCATGTGTGACATGTGTCATTTGTGTACTCGATGTCTACCTCGTCATGCCTATGTCTGTGGGCTATGGTGCTCATGCCTGCTTTCATTAGTTTTCTTTTATGTTTTTGCAGGTGATGAGGCACTAGATGCTGTTGAGGAGGAGGAGATGGCGCAGAGGCAGGAGTACTCACAGCCACAATCAGGCACCAGTGGAGGATGTGGGGTGGTGGTGGGTGAAAACCCATTACTCCTACAGACCATAATGTCCATGGGTGTCACTGGGTACACCTCCGGAGACCTCTATGAATCAGGTGCTGAATCTGACACTGAGACATATGTCCCGTCGCAGGTGAGTGTTTCTGGCAGGGATTCTGTTCTGTCCAACCCACCTTCACTGGGGGTAGACCCCTCTATGCGGCATTCAGTGTTGGAAAGTCTGCCTGTGGTGGTTACGGATGCAGGGTCACACTCCACAATATTTGCTCCTGTGTCTGGGCCAGCAGATCAAAGGAGGAATGCAGTCCTGCAGCCTCAGGCAGTGCCAGCAAAGCAAGGTGCACATCACCTTGCCCCAAACAGGTGTGGTGCCCGCCAACGCGGTGGCTGTGCGCCACTGGGCAATACTGTGTGGGAGAACTCCATGTACACTATAGCAGCACAACAGGGGGCATCACGTGAGATGATGGCTCAGGCCGTGGATAGGGTGGCCACTTCCATTCTCCCCCCTGAAAGGCAGGTGGAACTCCAGCAGCCACTCACACAGGGAGGACATGTTGGCATCCAACAGCGGCTGACGGGCTGGACTGGAGACTCTGCGCACAGCCATATCTGCAGAATCACAG
The DNA here is from genome assembly GCF_040938575.1 of Ambystoma mexicanum. Classification (NCBI taxonomy): domain Eukaryota; kingdom Metazoa; phylum Chordata; class Amphibia; order Caudata; family Ambystomatidae; genus Ambystoma; species Ambystoma mexicanum. The sequence goes on along the minus strand of NC_090937.1, from coordinate 954,739,842 downwards.
ACCCACAGAGATGCCCTGAGGTTAGAACACACGTCCCTTCAGAGATACTCTGGGTGCACTTGAGGTATCCTGGAGAACAAGGTCAGAACAGCAGCTGGAGCAGCTAACATGCACACTCTCAGCTGAGCTCCAGGCAACCTGTGAGGAGATCCGTGCATCACGTCAGGCCTTGCAGGCAGAAATGTGTGCTAACCGTGAGGTGCTGCATGGGGATCTCCGTACCATCATCCTGCAGAACCAAACCTTTCAGACCCGCATGCTTGCTGCCATGGAGGACCATGCCATGGCTTTGTGTGGTCTGCCTCCCATATCACGCCCACCTTCTGATGTACCACCAGAGGGTGATGACAGCGACAGCAGTTCTCCCACTGTAGGGTAGCCGTTCAGGCCATGAGCCCATGGAGGTTTTTTTTTCTCAACATCCACGTATATGTGGGTGTTGGGGTGCACCCTGTACCTCATCCCTCCTTGGTGGCCTCCCCCCATCGACACATGGCCATTTTTTAAAATGTATTTAATTATATTTTTGTTTTTTTCATATTTCATTCCGATTTGCTAAATGAAATTAGTATTTAATTCATTTATCTTTATTTCTTTATTTCTTCTCCTTTTTTCTATTTATTATTTTCAATTTATTTTCATTCTTGATTTGTTATTTTGATTTTCATACATTTATTTTTATTTGGCTATGCTTCTGATTTTTACTTTATTAGTTTCTTTCTTTCACTTTACATTTACTTTTTCTATTTCTATATTTGATTAGCATTTACCTTTTTTTTCACTACCATTTTCTTTCAGATTGTGAATTAATGTTACAGTGTGTTGCTTTGTGTGGCTCCCGTAGGCATCCACTGTGTATTCCAGCTGTGCACATGCAGGCTTGTTCTGTTTTTGGCTTAGAAATTGGGTTCCTGACACACACACCCCTCCTGCTTCCCCTTTGCATGGACTCGCAAAGGGTGTGACCAAGTGACAGTAACTTACACAGAGGCATTGGGCTCCCATAAATTGTGTGGGCAGTCTGTAGTCCAAACTGTGTATACATCCCTAGTGGGGATTGTTGTTCATTTCTCCACTGCATGGTGGATTTGTATATGGTTTTACATACAAGACTTTTTGCATATATACATGTAGCTTCTTCAAGTCTTAACGCGTCCATCTCCTTTGCAGATGCAGTCATGTTGTATGCAGTACACTGCCACATTTGCCTACCAGCAGCACTCTGCAGTTGGAAGGGGTTGATGTGCTGCCTTAGTCAGGTTATGACACTTGCACTACGGTACTGATGTTTTGTCTTGCTGGTAAGTATTTGTTAATGTGTGCTGTTTGCTTTCATTGGTGAGAGGCAATAGTCTGTGGCCTGTTTCCATTTGAGACGGTGCACTTTGTGACACTTGTGTCATGTGATGTGCATTCATTTGGTTGCTTTCACATTGCATGCCATGCCATGGTGTGTTGGATAGCTGAGATGTGGTTAGGGAGGGGTTTGGTGACATGTCACTATTTGTTTGTAGTCTTTTGCAATGGAGTAGTCCTTCATGCTGCATTAATGTGTACCTTTTACTGACACAGCATTGGGTGTGATTAAGTAGCTAGGGATGCACACAATGTAGCACTTCCAGGTAAACAATCTCAGGGTGGTATGGTTGTGACAGTTGACTGTCCCTTTTGTCATCATCATACATTGTCAGCTGGTATGTGCCAGGCCTGTGTGCACTCTGCAGGGGTGGGATTTTAGGTGAAGAAATTTGCCACAAGCTGGGTACGGGCACCTCACCACGTGCCCTTTCAGCTCCCATGTGCAGCGGGCATGCATGTGGTTGGGGATGTGGGGGCACCACCATGTCCACCGGCACACCCCGCCGGGTTGCAATGTTGCGCAGGACACATGCTGCCTCTATGATCATGCACACTACTGGGGGCGCATATAGCAGCTGCCCGCCAGAGCGGTCAAGGGAGCGAAAGCGTGACTTCAGCACTCCGAATGTGTGCTCCACTATGCCCCAGGTTGCAATATGGGCTGTGTTGTATCTTACCTCGGGTGGTTGGTGGGGTTCCGTATTGGCGTCATCATGTGGGTGCTCAGAGGGTAGGCACTGTCCCCTGGGCAGGTGATAATAGTTGTCACTAGTGGGGTTTTCCCATTTCTCCATGTCTGACATGCATGCATGTGCAGAGGCATTTATACTCACCAATTAGCCATGTGTCGCCATGCCGCCCAGCTTCCAGGTCCCGGTTTAGGGGTGACATTCGGAATATGAAACTATCATGGCTGGACCCCGGATAGTTGGCATAAACTGAGGTGATGATTCCCTTGGCATCACATGCAACCTGCACGTTGATGGAATGCCAGTGCTTGCGGTTTCGATAGATGTGCTCAGTGGGCGCGGGAGGACGTAGAGCCACATGGGTGCAATCAATGGCACCTAGCACTTTGGGGAAGTGTGCCACCCCGTAAAAGTCCTGGATGACAGCCTGCCTTTCTGCAGGTGTTCTGGGCATGTATATGTGCCTGCGGACTGAGGGGCGTGCTGTCATGGTCGCCAACAACTGGTGTAGGCAGCGTGACTGTGTGGCCTGTAAGACACCCCGAACTATGGCACTTGTCTGCTGAAATGACCCAGTAGCCAAGAAGTGCAGTACATTGAGCACCTTTTCCAAAGGGCTCAGTGCTTGGGAGCATAAGGTGGGTGATGTGAGGTCATCCTCCCACTCCCTGACCAGTTCTAGGATTATTAGTGGTGGAAACCTGTACCTCCCATACACCCGGTCATTACGAATCCCAAAAAGGCTGGTCCTGGGTAAAATAATGCGGGGCCTGGCTATCCTCCTCCAGCGGTGTCCCACGACTACTGCTGTGAGGAACGGTATATTCATCGTAGCGTATGAGCTTGTTTGTTGTTTGCACGCACTTTTATGCTGCGCAGGGTCGCTTACGCCTGCTTCCTGCTGGCGTACGTGTTTCCGGATTAGCGCATCTTTTTTGGCGCACGGGTTTCCCCTGTTCGATTCCGTGAATACGTGTTGTTAGCGCGCGTGTGGGCGTTGCGAGCATTTACCTCCCGTGCTTCCCCCGTAACGTCCACATTTTCACACGTTGTTCCCCATTTCGCGTGTTACGCACTTTTCTTGTGTGTGCTACACGATGTGTGCTTTCCCTGTGCACATCGCACACAGCGTTTAGTGACGTGTGCGCCCGCATGCGCCACCCATGGATTTGGCGCACATCCCAGGTTTTACACGCGCAGCGCATTCCACGAATCGACGAACGGCTGAGTGTGCTGCTTTAGCACGCATGCGCTGCAATTTTCATGCTTGCGCTCCCCTTTTCGGTGCACATTTATTCCATGAATTACCCTGTTGGTCTCTGGGTTGTGGGCCTGGCCCTTGGCAAGCGCAAATGTGTGCTCTGATTTGCTCATTGGGGAATGTGTCATGGCCGAAGCCCATACCCCATGCATTTGGAGACTGGCCATTGCTGCAAGCCATGATATGTTATGATGTTTTATTTATATTGCGCACATACACAAGTGTATCAGGCATACACAAGTGTTTACACAAGCCATGAGCACTGGCCATTGGTTACATTATTTGGGTATGGTGGACATTGAGCTAGGATGCAGGGTAGGTGCAGTGAATAATAGGGTTGGTTTGGTTTCGCTGGCATCATGGTTGAGCCTTATGCCATAGACAATTGAACAATAATTTGCATCCCTGGTATGCACTTTTAATAACGACAGACATAAGTATGTGTTTTAAAAAATATTTTTCTTAAAGGAGATTTATACTTCTTTCATATACAGGAAAAGAGGAAGTATAAATAACTTGTATACATTGATATAAACCCCATGAAACATTTGCATAAAAAAAACTTTGTTAAAGGGATGTTACGGTTAAGATGCATCCCACCCTTTGTACTCCTCTGCTCCAGTAGTTAGCCAGTGGCGTTTCACCATGGCATCCCTTGGTATTTCCCATCTGGGTTCTCATGAGCACCACTTGCCCGACCATGCTTCCCCTTCTATTTATGCACTTCTCTCACTGCACAAGGCATATGTGCATTTATAGGAGCACTGTGTACAATGTATTTTTATAAGTAAGGGAAATGCAAATGCAAAAGATTTGTAGAAGATTGTTAAGTGGCAGTTGGTGTGTAGAACCTTAATATGGTCATAGGGTTATATGTACAGTTTTTGGATGTGATTGGTGGATGGACGTGCGACTGTTTGAAAGCAGGCATTCAGGGAGTGTTACAAATATAACATTAAAAAGGGTAGAAGGGCTGCACTCTGCGATGGTGTGCACATCCCATCTCGGTCTGTTAATGATCCTTGGCCTGGAAAGGGATCTGTGGAGACCGCAGATGGTCTATAAAGCTCTATTGCTTATGGTTTTTTGTTTTATGCTAGAGAAAAGTGTTTGGGACAGAAAATTGTTTATGTCCTTTTATATTTGTTTCTAGTATACAATTGCCCATTATTCCCATTAGCATAACACTAAATGCTAATGGAAATGTTGGAGAATCTTATTGAGTCTATCTAATTTACTGAGAAATGTAAAGTCAATGGAGTCTATGAGATTGTTTTTTTTTAGTTACATTTATTTTAAGGGTGAAATGTGGTTCCTAAAGGAAACTTTTTGGGTGTTTTTAGATTTTTCTTGGGGTTTTTTCATGAGAGGCCAGAAAGTAAGGTGCAGAGGGAAATTAGGGAATACGGACCAACCACAAATCTGGAGAGGCAAGACGACATGGGAAGATGTTGCACATGTATTACATCTAAAGTAGAGGCCAGTATTTCCCACGCTCCTTGATTACAGCTTCAAAAGTTCATCGACATTGCTACCCCATACAGAGTCGTGTGTTGCAGTATTTACAGAGTACTGTTGTCCTCGAAAGATCAACAGCCTCTTTTACTGCTTGCAAGGTATCTGGTGGGATTTTGTGTCCCACAGAAGTAGGCTGTCTAGTTTACAGTATTGTTTGAGGAAGATGAGGTGGCGAAAGACAGCATGCTACTTGTTTAGAAAGGAACAACCTTTCTGAGAGCATTGCACTGGCTGTATTTGGAGTGGCGGCACATGGAGGTGGTCCCGCAGGAGTACTGTCTAGGTCGTCCGCGACTAAGCACAATTTCACTTTGGTAGCTTTAGCCTTTGGTACATTCCCAACAGTGGTAAAGAACTGCCACATTCATGATTCTCTCTGGGTGCTAGAGATAGGTTCCTTCCTCTACTTCATCTTCTTGTCCTCTTCATTGTCTTTTGAAGTACTGCACTTTTTTTGTTGTCTACATCCTCCAGCTGGTGGTGGTGGTGGCTCTTGGAGCAGAGGGATGCAATAGCTGATGCCATTTTTAAGATAAATATCAGTTTTGCTTATATTCTTCCAAATATGTGCTGTGTGCTAGATTGTTATTGGATAATGAGTAAGAATAGTTGTAGAAGCTGTGCAAGGGTACATTTTAAGCTTCAAAGCTCCAACATCAGCTAGAAATGCAATTCCAAACTGTTTTTGAAGCATGCATCCATTCACGAAGTGCAGACTCGTTTGCGGACATGAAAACATGCCGCACACTAACACATGTTCATGTGACACTGTCCGAAAAGTCTGCAATTATGTCAGACATTCGCGAACATCAACTAACACAAAAACAGTGGCGAAAGTTGCAAAAAGTGTATGTAAGAAAATGATGCTAGAAGGTGGAAAATGGCAGAGTTGTATGGTAAAACATTGTAAATGGGACACAAATATTGCTATATTGGGCTAAGTATAATATTAGTTAGTTATAGGAAATTAGCATGCCCTGGTAAAAACCTATGACATTCAATGAAAAGACATTGTTAAAAGGACGTTATGGTTAAGTTTCACTAATAAAAACCTATGCAATTCATAGAAACAACTTTGTTAACTGTACGTCATGGTTAAGTTGCACTTATTAAAACCTAGGAACTTCAAGGAAAAAACGTTATGGTTACAGTAAAACTGAAACCCCTGAGAAATTTGCCAGTTTGGGTGAGCTAAGCAACCTTACTCGCACCACCACTGTGCACTGCTAAGACTAACACCCAGATATGAAAGATGACATCACAAATGTCATTGATGACATCCCTGATGACATCACATGACATCCCCCTCTATCCTTGGGTATGATCAACGCGCTAAATGCGGTCTATTCCCAGCCCATAGAAACATGAGAAGTGTTCTCTTTATTTTCTTGAAAATTATTGCTTGGATCTCTACTGGGAGGGCTTGAAACTAAAACAACAACCATGGCAGCCATTCATTTTAACTGAGGTAAGGCCTGCTTCCTATGATATCATGATTCTGGACCATTTTCCAGATCTTTCTAAATTCGTCCCCAGAGAGCCGTGCCCAACTATTTAATACCATTTGCTTGTATTCGTACCACCTGATTTTGTAGGAGCCGTACCACATCTCATCATAATCATCATCACAATGCGTTTTTTAACAAGTTGTCATTTGTGTCAGTTGGCATAAATACAAAATATCCATGTTATAAACAATAAAAAAAATAGTTAAAAACATGCAGACACGCTTAGAAACAAGTAGCTCCTTGCGCCCTTTCTAAAAAGCCTCTAAATCTAAAATACTACTATTAGATACGCGGAGTACTTCTGGTGTAGTATCTGTCAGAGCATTTAAGTTTATTTTGAAGCCTGACTTTGCTCCATATTCCTCTATGGTCGCTGTCAGCATTGGGAGTTAGGTCTCAGGATGTGATATATACGTCCGTATATCGTCTGCGAATAGGGCCCATTTGTATTTCCTCCCATATGTATGTAGACCTTGTATTCAACCATCCCTATGCATTGTTGCCGCAAGTAGCTCGAGTGCTAGCGCAAAAGTCAATGGGGATAGGGGAGATCCCTGCCTTGGAACTCTACTTGCTTGGAATTCTTTAAATGAAATGGCATTGGCTATCACTTTTGCCTTTGTATTGCCTTAAAAGCCATAGATCCCAGTAGCCATTTCGAGACTAGGCAGACCCTTTGAAGAACTGGTTCCAGAAAACGCCATTCAACACGATCAAGGGACTTTTCTGTGTCTAACGAGATCAAGAGTGGAAATATGTCTTTTTTGCTGACTTCAGCCATGATATCCAGGGTCTTATGGATATTGTATGTTCCCTATCGATTCCTAATTATTCCAACTTGATTGGTATGTATTAGTTCAGCAAGACAATGCTCAATTGTTCCGCTAGGACACTCAAATGTATCATGCCATCCATAGGACCAACATTCTAGTTTTTCACTCCCCTTTTTCAGAATGACCACTATATATGGTTGTATGAATGTATCTTGGCTCTATTGCTATCCAAAATATAGTTTAAAGGTTTGGTCAAAAATGGGGGTAGTGATGCCCCATATCAGTTGTAAAGCGTAGGCGTGAACCCATCTTGACCCAGGGCTGAGCACACTTTTAGTTTTTAGATTGCGTTGAGGACTTCACTCACGACTATTCGAGCATGTATCTCAGTTCTTTCCTCTGGTTTAAAATGGGAAGGGATGCATACTCCCTCTAAGTATGTTTGAATAATCACTGCATTACTCATATTTTCCATAGCATATACACAGGCACAAAAACATCCGAATCAATCGGCAATGTCTGTTGTTTGGGTCAGTATGTGATCCGTCCCTTTGATCGTTCTGTCAACCCTTTGACCCCCTCAAATGGGCTGCTAATAGTGTGTGGGCTTTGTCATTTTGTTCATAGTATTTCCGCTTGATAATTCTAAGCTGAGTTACAGTCCTACCATTCCATAGTTCACTAAGTTCCTGCCTAAGCTCGATTCATTCCTGAAACCTCTCCTCTGACTGATTTTCTTCTTTCTTTATATCTGCTTCCCTAGTCATGATCAACTGTTTAAGGTTGGCATCTCTCATTAATCTCTCTATTTTCTTTGCTGCCCCCTCGGATATCAAGGGGCCTCAAAAGGTGGCCTTGGCCGCTTCCTATACTGTGCTCAATGAAGTTACTCCTATATTATTCCACTAAAAGTATTCTTCAGTCTCAATTTTGAATGCCTCTCTCTATTTGGTGTCCCTAAACACTGTATCATTGCAGACCTATAGTTTATCCAGGGTGATCCGGGGGCCCAGGTCTATTGATACTCTACACATGTCAAGTTCTGACCAGAAATCCACTTGCCGGTCTGCCCCATGATACCATATTCATGTGTTGAATCTATCAGAATATGGTCGATTTGTGTAAGTGTTTTGTGAGGAGGAGAGTAACAAGTAAAGGCCTTTAGGTGTCGGTGGATCATCCTCCAAGTGTCTATGACATAGTGCTCCCTCAAGAGGGAGTATACATTTTCTCACAGTCCAACGCATGGCTTAATTGCTGCAGCACTAAGAGAAAACCTATAGTTTGATGGGTCTACCATCAAATTAAATTTCCCACTGCAAATAAGAAGCATATGTTTCCATTTGTGTAGGAAGGTCAATACCTCTTGAGAAAAGGATAGCTGTTCTTGATTAGGCACATATATGGAGTGCAGTGTTATATCAGTGTGGCAAACCTCCATTTCACCACTTGGAGGTTCCTTTCAATGTTTATCTTCACATAAGATACTTTAAAGCCCATTGATTTTTGTATCAGTATGCCCACGCCCAGCTTTCCTGTGAGGCCAGATGACCATAATACCTCACCCATGTCTTTAAACCTAAGATTGTACACTGCCCCCCTTCTTTAATTTGGTTTCCTGAGGGAAAAAAGCATCCAATCCAGATGGTTTAAATTCTCTAATCACCATGGATTGCTTCTGCATGCAGGTGAGACCATTCACATTTAAGGTTCCTATCTGAAATCCCTTGTTATGTGTCGCCATTACCCATTGATAAGTGTTTTCCCAAACTGCGCTCACTATAAGTCCTCCCATATACACTTGTGTATAGGCGCATTACAAATGCCATGTCATTTCCAAAAGTAATCCAACATTCCAAATCACAGATATATTTCCCCCAGCTTTCCCCCACCCTTTCACAAGTCAAGACTTTCACTAAAACATTGTCCCACCCAGGTTGTCCCTCCCCTTAAACCCCCTCCTTCACCTCCACTTCCCCCTTTGGGAGTAATGCCTCCCTTTGTTGGTGATGCCCTTTCATAGTAGGGCCACCAGACAGAGACCCCTCAACTCTTATGCATAAAAACAAGCCATTGAACGAAACTTCTGCAATTATTGCCAACTGTGCAGTGTGAAGGCATCATGAAAAAGGACACAGACAACAGATTACAAAAAAAAAATAAACACTTTTAGTAACTTAAATGTCAGGATTGAAAGGGCCGAACTTGCCCTAGGTTAAGATGGAATGTCCATGCCTAAAGAAAACTGAGGAAAGTCTGAGTCAAAGAGTTCAACTGAAGAATCTGTCTGTGTCCAAAACCTATGCTCACAACTTAATTTGTACAATGTGTAGGGGTGTCAGCAACCAAAAAGAAAACAGTGTCTAACCAAAAGTTCTGAGCTTCCTTCAGTGCACAACTTCCTTTCAGCCCCCCTTCCCCAAGTGTGAAAATTCCACGAAAAAGTCTCAAAATGATCTTCTGTGGACTTAAAAGGAAATAGTCTGAATCAGGAGCTGGGGTTCCCTTCCCCAAGATTTCAGTAGCATAGTTTAAAAAAACAAGGTAAAAGGAAATCCTTTCTAAAGTTTCAAAGATCAAGTTGCAACACCTTTTGTTTGTAGGTTTTCAGAAGTCACTTTCAATTTAGAACTCAACCTGCTATGGCTCCTGATATGATATGATGTGATTGTTTATTTATATAGCGCCTATACATAATGTGTTTCAAAGCGCTTCAAGGCAAGGGATAGAACAAGGGAAAATACAACCACATTCTTACAGGCCATGAACAGTAAGGATGTGAAATTAATAGATAAGGAAGGGAGGGGGAGAGTGGGAAGGAAATGGAAACAGACAGGTGACTACCGTACTAGGCCTGACGACATTTCTGGTAGAGCCGGAGAAAAACAAAAGGTGAGGGAGAGGGGTGCAGAAAGGGAGGGGAGGAACCAAACAAGCAACTATCATACTAGGCCTGACGACATTTCAGATAGTGCTGGAAGGGTGGTGGGGAGGAAAAAAACAGTAATGGGAGGGTAGAGGAAACAGACGAGGTTGCTATCATATCTTCAGACACCACTGTGTAGGTTCTCTCACAAAGGGACATGAGCACCTCAAGCAACAAGAAAAGGGGCAGCCTTCTTGCATGGCTTCCTTGGTCCACAGCGTCTTGGCGTCCCGCTCCTGCTGCTTGCACTGACATCCTCGCTGTTCCACCTGCTGCTCTCATCACCCCTGTCGCTTCCTCTTCCACTGGGCAGGTCTCTTTGTATACACCTGTAGCTCCTTGACAGGCTGCAGGTATGAAGGCTCAATTAGCCCTGCCTGACCACAATGACAGGGATATGCCTGACCTTCACATATCTTAGCAGGCATCTTCCTCATCGAAGTACCAGAGTGGTAAAAGAGCATAGTCTTCACTGCTCTTAGTTGCTTCCTCTAGGGCCTGGGATTGTCAACTGTCATTTGTGAAGAAAAGGGGGGAACTGGCTTATAACAGCCCATGAAGGTCGGGGAAGGGTTGGGTTGGTTGTCAATAGGAAAAGGGAGATACCATGTCTCGCCCAAGTGCACTCCACTCCCCTTCCCTAAGGACCCTCCACCAAGGTGTTCCTCCCTCACTTCTCCACCCCCATGGTCAAGATCCATAGCAATAGCCTTTCCCTGGCCACCTGTGCAGAGGCTTCAAGGGGGAGTGAGAATACCCTCAGGTTTCTCACAGCAGTTACGTGTGTCTCTAAATAATTGACAAAACCATCATATTGTAGTCCCTTTTAACCCCTCCCAATCACCCTGAGCCATTAGGTCGACCATATGTCGTGACAAAAACATTGCTGTGGTGAAATTATAGTCACAGAGTGTTTTTAACGTTTGGGATTTCCTCGAACTGTTATGATGACCCCTCCATAGTTGATGTTTCAATCATCCATTGGTGGAGCGGTCCATGTGACTTCATACTCCCCAGGTCTGACCCACGCTCTTCAGCTTTCAGCCGCTTAAGGATGCCTTCAACCTCGTCCACTGACGTTACCCTAAATTCTTCTCCATGAGGTTCAATATTCAACAAAAAGGCATACCCGCACCTGTAATTAACATCTCATTCTTGCAGCCATTGGGTTAGTAGGCAGCATCCTTTCCATTTTGTTAGGTTCAAGGCTGATCAGTCTTGAAATATGTGGATTTATGAGCCCTTCAATCACTCCTTTTTCTTTTGCCTTCTGGAAGATGCCCATCTTCTGTTTGAAGCAATGACATTTTGCGAAAATGGACAATTGCGAAAATGGACCCCACTCCCTACCTGGATGCCGGCCCATGATATGTTTGTTCAATCAACTCACTTGTTTCTCCAAGTCGTCAATTTTCAGGGCAAGGTCCATTTCGTTCTGTTCTAGATCTTGCATTTGGGCATTGAACTTCATGTCCATGAGGTTGGCCACAAGTTGGTTGTTCTTGATCATTTTGATTTTCTCCTCAACCTTGTCTACTCTACCCTTCAACTCAGATACTGCTGTCATAATAATGTTTTTCATAGATCTGAATTCTTCCAGGAGCAAGGGAAAGTCCACTTTGGTGAAAGCCTCTTTTTCCTACCTTAGGATGGGCTCCATGCTTTGAACCATCAAGATATCTCTCAGATGTTCCGTTGGGAGCTTCCCCAATGGAAATAACCTGTATCTAGGCGTAACCAAAGTCTAGAGGGCCCGTCACAGTCCACTTGGAGATTAAGCAAATTGAGTATTTGCTGCACCTCAAGTCAGTGAAGGCAGCTATGGCTAAGCCCCCCATTACGGGTCCCACCTGCAAAGCTCTCCTTTATCCCACCTATTGTACTCAGTAATTAAAGTTCATGTTGATCCTAAGGAGAAGGACCAACATTTAGCGGGTTTGGGTGTGTGGCTCAGGACATTTTCCCTACTCCGGAGCAGCCCCTTATTATCTCCTGCACCACTGCAATGCTGAATGAGCTCCGCAATGAGATAGGCCTATTGGGGATGAGGGGTCAGTGTTTTCCTCTGCTGGCATGCAGCTTTTTTGGGGCAACAAACTTGCATCCTTAGACCCGGAAACGGTCTGAAGCGGTCGTACCTCAATAGTGCATTGGACATGCCTGTCATCAGTAATATTGGTGTATATGCTGCTGTTTGCCTATTTCAACAGCTTCAGATGAGAGATGTCTGTGATCTGCCCCTAAGGGCCTGGTGTCCCCCTTGCTACCTGTTGTCCTGAAGCCCCTAGCAATGCCGCTAGCCCCAAAAGCAGACCAGCGCAGCAGCACGCCACTGCCGGCTCAGTCACCAGCACTATTTTCCTTACCGGTATGTTGGGCTTTCGACTCAGCAATTATATTGGATGCTTCTGTGGGCCGGGTGTCTCTCCGACCCAATCTCGATTTGGACATATGACTTTAGGTCGATGAGTCGCCGCTCTACCTGTGATATGCTGCGAGTCACACATGTGAGCCTCAGAGCCTCCGCCCACTGTAGACTCCTGCTGTCATATTTCTTAATTGCATGCCAGGTAGCTTGTGAGGTTTTCACAGGGGATCCTTCAGTTATTTGCAGAGATAGGCAGTTCAGTGTCTTCTTGGGTTCATGTGTAACTGCTAATGGGCTTTTGCATGTGATTAAGGTCGATGGAGTTCCCTCATTGCAATTTAATTTCTTGAGGCGACGGAGACGACGTGCTAGGCCGCCATGTCGCCTGCACCCCCTATTGATCTCCTGTGGATTTCTTTTTATTTCAATCCTAAACAAAACGTCTGCTATGTAAACAACATTCTACCTCTATACAAACACGTTTTTTGACAATAACGTTAATTGACATGTAACAGAGCCGTACAAATGTACAGGAAAGACTTACTGTAATGTTGAGAATATTTTGGTATTAAACTGTTATTTTGTGAAAAATAACTTGGAATTTGAAAAGTGAAGTGCAGAGTATGATGTTACATGCATACACCAATTCAATGCAGAAAATAAACGTAAACATGTATAGGATGAACCACAAAATATGAAGTAAATGAACAGTTTAGAACATATCAACATATTATTTCTTACTGGGCATCGCTCACATAAAACAAATGTTGATGTGATTTAAAAATATGGAAATTGTAAATCATATGCTTTTGTTGTGCTCATGTATGCATTTCTGCATATACTATCAGTATCCATTAATTACTATGGCAGGCGTCAGCATCAGACAGGAAGGAAGGAGCATGATGCCAGCCTCAGGGAATATGAAGACTGATTCTTGGCCAGTTATTTTTGCATATCAGGAGCATTAGCAAAGGAATTATCTGACATAAACATTCCATATATCAGTGATAGATTACATAAGATGATTCAATGCAATTTTGTCGCAGATATGCCATCACTACAAATTGTCAAGATGAAGGAAAAATAGCAAAGATTATGTTCATTTTGTTTTTGATTTCCTAAATTCCCAGCAGACAGATTGGTAAAGGACAATATTGCAAGCTCCTTCCCGCTTATCTCCTGATAGGTCTATGATTTTAATCTGTTGCAGTATTTTTACATGCAACAGATATTTTCCCTAAAATTATAGGAATAAGCCTAAGGCATATTTCTGACTATGAATGTCTATTATCCTTCTTAAAGGTGTCCCATGAATAGTCATGTGTAATGTATGTGTACCGACTACCACCATTTATTTTTTCTATGTTTTCATTCTCTGTTTCTATGCGAGCAGACTAGAAATATGGAGGAATATATTTTTCGCATGTCTAGTCCCATGCACGAAATAACGTTCATTCTATTTCTGGGAGGTCACCCATGGAGGAAATTGAAAAGCTATTTCTTTCATTGTTTGACATTTGCTAGACGTTCTAAACATATGTTTTTACCACATTAGCCACCAAATCTGGAAAAAGTCAAAGGGCCAAATTCATAAAGAAGTTACATGGAGTAACGATGATCTACACTTGGCTTACATCTATATATACATATATATATATAGATGCTATCCTCTAAAGAAGTTACAGTGATTAACTGTGACTTATATCAGTTTTAAAATCAGATGTAGGTTAAAGTTACGTACTATAACTCATTTTATAAATAGCATATTCCTCTCCAGGAGTAGGTTTGGCACAATTCTGTCACAATTCTAAAATCTAAACCCCAGGAGAAGTAGCTGGGACTTCACTATTAGTTTGCACAAACTACCTATCCCGTAATGCACAGTTTGGTAGTTCTAAGAACCATATTCTCTAGGTGCCGTTTAGTGGCACAGAGGGGGGAGTCAGATCACCTTTAGGTGTGGCACTCAAGGTGCTGAAAACAAGCCTGATTTAGCACAGGGTGTGTCAGTATTTAAACAGCTGCCTTTAGGAAAACATTTTTCTTGCATTGAACGTGTTTTGAGACACAACTGCTTTGAAATGTGATTTCCTACTGAATCCTGTTGCTTACTGTTTGCCAGAACCTACTACTGACCCTGTGCCTTCTGCTGTCTGCCCTAGAAACCTTTGTTCTCTGCCCTGATGCCTTGTGCTCTCTGCCTCTGGTCTCCCCATGGGATTGTAGTCTCAGTCTCCTGCAGTCTCCTTATTCCCGTGCCTTCAACTTGTTGCTCTCTTCCCACAGTTCGCTACTTCTCTGCCTATAGTTCTTTGCTCTGCGCCTATAGTCCTTGATACCTATCCATAGCGTCCTTGATTCCAATTAGCCATTACAGTCTATAAACTCTTGTTTCCAGTTTGTAATTCACTCCTTTGCTCAAGTTCAGAGTTAGTTCCTCGTTCATAGTACCTGTCTACAGCTCACTCCTTGATATCGTAGTCAAGAATCGATGTCTGGAGTTTCCTAATCCTAGTCTGCAGGTCAGTCATCAGTTCTGTGAAATTGTTGATCCAGCGTTCCAAGGGTGGGGCACAAGTACAAGCTATGAAAACTATTTTAGTGAGTCCTTAGGGCTGGGTAATGATGTGATGGTCACACAGTTTGGTGAGGCCACAGGGTAATTAGAATATATGTATAGCTGCGGCACACATCAAAGAGGTGGTAGGGTGGAGGAAATGCAGGAAAAACATGCGCAGAATGATAGTTTAAGAGGGAAATTGGGTCAGTAACCCTATATCAATAGGTAAAAGGGCAGGTAGATGGGGCTTAGTTTTATCATGTATGTTGAACTGTATTATGTAGCATTGTTAGTTGCTGCCGGGAGCAAAGGGGTGGCCATATTGGGGCCGTTCAGAGTTGAAAGTTAAAGAAGTATCATGGTTTAGCTAAAGGACACAGTATCTGTTTTTATTTTCACTGTTGGGCAGAGTGGCTCATGGAGCGAAGGTCAGGCTGGAAAGGCATGCCAAGCAGAGTCCAATTAATCGTTGCATGGCAGTATTTTCTCATGGGGATGAAGTTGCTTTCCAGACAGCAGGTGCCTTCCCAGAAGATAAACTAATGAATACAATGTGATTGTGAAGGACAAAGTATACTGCATGAGTAGGCTCATATTGTGAAAATGCCAAAATATAGCACTAGGAGTGTAGAACCAGCGTCCCCATTGACCACAGGACATTTGCATTGGAAATACAAGTGTTTTAGAATGAATACATAGGAGAAATTTATTTATAGCAGCAGGAATGCAGATACACGTGTTTTCACAGAGCTATTCAATGCAAGAAGATAACTAGAAGTTTGGGCCCAGAGTTGGCATATGTATCAACACTAGGGGTACAGAGAGAGTAGGTGCAGGGGGCGAGGGAAGGGGGGATCCAATCAGTAGAAGGAGATTGTGTGTACCAAGGGCTACAACATAGTTTTTCCCTGACTGAATTCCACACATAATATCATTGGACAGTTTTGGTGAGATACTACTGCCCACGCTGTCTCCGACATAGTGGTCCAATTAGCATTGAGCATTTTATCACCTTGCTCTATGAAGAATGCCAGACAATCAGTATGCCAAGTTGTGAGCTGCACAGCAGAGTATTTTGTCATCAAGGGGCATTATTTCTTAATATTGTGAAAAGTGAAACTTACAATTAGATAATTTCACATATAGGGTTCTTTAGGGGATCGATGACGAACAGCCAACCATCATGTTAGAATTATACTAATGGTTGCAATTGTAGAAATTGATGATTTGGTTTTTTTTGTTTTAAAAGGTGAAGCCCGGAAGTGGCAGTTTGATAAAATATTTTCCAGTTCAGTCCCACAAAGCTGTCTTTGTTTTTCTTCCAGCTGTTTTTGTTTAATACAACTTGTATTTTTTCTTGCAACTTGTACAGCCCAATTTGTACTACTGTTTTGATTGTTTCTCGGATTACTTGGGGGACTGCACCTTTACAGTCCCTTGATTCTAGGTTACACTTTACAGTCTGCTCTTCTACAGCCATAAGAACTCTTGTGATTCGTTTCCAGTGCTCTTGCTTATGTTCTTAATTCCTGTTTTGTGTCTTGAACCTTGCTTACTTGGACTTCCTGTCCTTCCCCGGATCTTTTCTGTGAAGATGTGTGTTACTGTTCTTGTCTTCACTTGTGCTTCTATAATTTCTTTCTCCAGAGTTTTGCTTCTGGGAATTCCAGCAGGCAATCTCTGTTCCTTTTGTTTGTCACATTTCAGTACTTTTACTCATGCTATATTTGTTAATAGTCTGCTGAATCCCATTTCAGGAGTCAGTCAATGTTCCGGTACTGCTAAATCCCCATATGTTTTGGTCCCGTGGGTATTGTTTCCATATTTGTACCTTCGGCTCCAGACACAGGAACCCACACCTGCTGCTTCTTTTGATGAGCAATCAGGATGAGACACTGTAATAACAACCTGCTCAGAAGCCAGAGTTTCCCCTGACACTGTGAGAAACACAGACTCCATTCTCTGCACACCCCAAGTGATAATCATTATTTTCTTAGTTGTATTCCATGCCCTTTCCTGTTCACTACTTTTGATGCATTGCTATACTTATAAACACACATAGAACCCATGACACAGTCACAGTTACTTCATCTAACCTTTTAGGGAATTTAGGCATGCCTGGCCTTGCAATATAAATAATATGCTTAGTATTGCTAAAATAAGGCCAATGAGTGGTAGGGGTATATTCTAATGATAATCATGCTTCACTTTGCAATGGGCAACTGGCTGAACCCTTGCAGCAAAGAAGGTCCTATTTCAAGTCGATCTTGACAATGGCAGATTGCCCTTCTCCGGGTCCTTCAAATTGCCTGTTTGTCTTTGTCATTTGTAATTTGGTTCAGCTTGTCTGAGCAGTTAATCTAAGCAAACATCCAATTTAAGGAGAGGGATGGTATACTGTGTTTGATATGCACAGGAAGGCTGTTGCACATGTTCCATTTAATTCAATGAGAACAACAGTGTAACTCGGTATTCCAATACAATCTCAAATGAAAGTTTAATATCCTGTATCCCCCAGATTTCCGTCATGTATTCATTCAGATGTGATTGTATCAAAAGATCTCAATATTTCTGCATTGGGATGGATAATATTTATTATCATTGTAGCACACACTCAAATTTTGCAAAATCAAAAAAAGTCTGTAAAATTATGAAATCAAACTGTGAGATAACCTTTAGTAGGGTTAAAGAGGAATAGAACATGCATGGCTATTGCTGTCTACCTTAATCTGAAGAGTTAAAGGAGACTCAAGTATCCCTTCTCTCATTTTTGGTGGCTCAAGATTTCACTGTGTGAGTAAATTGGGCTATGTGATGGGTCAGAAGAAGGAGTCAGACTCAACATGGACCTTTTTAAGTGTTTTATTTTAAATAATTGAATAGGACTATCTTGCCCTATTGCTATAAGGGAATTTTGCACCTAACTTAATTAAACTAAGGTTCACGTCTGTAATCAGGAAGTCGAAAATCAAAAATGTCCTCAGTCCAAACCTAACCCTATCTGACCCTTCCACTAATGATACTAACTAAACTGGGCCCAAAATAATCTCTCTCTTCTGGCGGTCTCTCCTTTGCCTTTTTGTCTTGCAGCTTTTCTCTGGGTCTTCAGGTTTCATACATGTCTGTAGTATCTCAATATCTCTGGGATCACAACAAAAACTCGTAATGATGATTGCATCTGGTACTGAAATGTCTCTTTAATGAACTCCTGCAACTCTTCCCAATTGTTGGTGGGTCGTATTTTTCTGATCAAAGGACTCTTGATATTGTTATTTTGAATAAAGTCTCTTAAACATCTTATTTTCGCTCTCAGCTGTTCCGCTGACTTAATAGCTTTGAACCCTGAGATGGCTTTATCAAGTTCCTTCTGTCTTGGTGTACTTCTATTTGTACTCCTAACTCCCAATTGCACAACTTTTCTTACAGGGGTCTCCCCACTCTTTAACAATTATCTGTCTTGAAATCACTTATTGGGGTTTATCTCTCTTCCCCATGATAGTGGTTTCAACTTTCTTAAGGCTTTACAACTTTATTCCTTCTTTAGACTTTTGAATATCTCCTCAGACATGTGTTTCCATTCACTTGCTCTTCTACATATATCACAATCATGGTCTCTTTGCTTAATTATTCATCTTCCTAGTGGTCGCCCGCTCCCCCAGCACACCCCTGTATCTGCATAAACCTCGAGTGACTTATTGGAAGTCGGCTAAGCCCTGAGGAGAGAAGGGCTGTGTATTCCTGCTGTTGGGCTCTGGCGAGTGCCCTATCCTAACAGACTCGCTTTTCTTCATTTTGCTTGGACTTTGCAAATTCAAGTCAGAGGTGCGTGTGCCTTTAATTCTGCAGCTGCCGGTCTTGCTGGTCAGCTGACTTATAAGGCCATCTCCGCCGCCCTTGCGGCGCTAAGCCCTGTGGAAAGAAGGGCTGTGGATTCCTGCTGTAGGACTGTGGCGAGTGCCCTATCCTAACAGAATCGCTTTTCTTCATTTTGCTTGGACTTTGCAACTTCAAGTCGGAGGTGCGTGTGCCTTTAATTCTGCAGCTGCCGGTCTTGCTGGTCAGCTGGTTTATAAGGCTGCCTCCGCCGACCTTGCAGTGCTAAGCCCTGAGGAGAAAAGGGCTGTGGATTCCTGCTATTGGGCTGTGGCGAGTGCCCTATCCTAACAGACTCGCTTTTCTTCATTTTGCTTGGACTTTGCAACTTCAAGTCGGAGGTGCGTGTGCCTTTAATTCTACAGCTGCCGGTCTTGCTGGTCAGCTGGTTTATAAGGCCGCCTCCGCCACCCTTATGGTGCTAAGCCCTGAGGAGAGAAGGGCTGTGGATTCCTGCTGTTGGGCTGTGGCGAGTGCCCTATCCTAACAGACTCGCTTTTCTTCATTTTGCTTGGACTTTGCAACTTCAAGTCAGAGGTGTGTGTGCCTTTAATTCTGCAGCTGCCAGTTTTGCTGGCCAGCTGTTTTATAAGGCTGCCTCCGCCGTCCTTGCGGCACTAATCCCTGAGGAGAGAAGGGCTGTGGATTCCTGCTGTTGGGCTGTGGCGAGTGCCCTATCGTAACAGACTCGCTTTTCTTCATTTTGCTTGGACTTTGCAACTTCAAGTCGGAGGTGCGTGTGCCTTTAATTCTACAGCTGCCGGTCTTGCTGGTCAGCTGGTTTATAAGGCCACCTCTGCCACCCTTGCGGCGCTAAGCCGTGAGGAGAGAAGGGCTTTGGATTCCTGCTGTTGGGCTGTGGCGAGTGCCCTATCCTAACAGACTCGCATTTCTTCATTTTGCTTGGACTTTGCAACTTCAAGTCGGAGGTGTGTGTGCCTTTAATTCTGCAGCTGCCGGTCTTGCTGGTCAGCTGGTTTATAAGGCCACCTCCGCTGCCCTTGCGGCGCTAAACCCTGAGGGGAGAAAGGCTGTGGATTCCTGCTGTTGGGCTGTTTGGCGAGTGGCGCCGTGGCAACCTGCTTGTGGGGCAGTCCTCCAACAAATATGGCTACTGAGCAAACTGATCTACAACCAAAACACATGGCAGCGAAAATGCGTGCACAGAAGAAACGCGAAAACATTGGTGACTGCAATGACTGCAATGGAAGTCCAGTTTCTCAACGTGCGCGGCTACATAAAGTAAGTCAATACTATTCCTGTACTTCTACAAGTGATGTCAACCTTGAGACCCCAGCTTTACAATCCGAAGTGCAAGACACTGTTACTTCACTGCCGCCACTTGTGAATGCTAATGATGATGTTTTTCTGGAGACAATGCAGCTATTATGGCCCAACAAATACCCACGAATAAAATACACTTGTGCGACACACATAGTGAAGCTTTGCTGCTCGAGGCACCGTTGGCGTACAAGTCACTCTCATCCTTGCACTCGCCGTCTGCAAAAAACAAAGCTGATCAAAGAAAGCCGGCAACCGACTTTCATAATACTCAAAATACAGTGTCAGCAAACTCACTAGCTCCAACGCATGACACATTACCTCAGGTGGCTGCTGCTGACGGTGATCTCGAGTCTTCTGAAGGAGTGGCGCAGCCTGCTTCACTCCGAGCGTGGGCATGGCGGGCGAGTCGGCGGCGGGATGACTGTGCTGGATGTGAGGGGCTGCCTTGCAAGAACACTGGAGTCGAGTGCAGCGCGATCGATGGTGGCTCGACTGTGCTGCACCCGTTTGGATCCAGCTCGCCAGGCGCTCGGTCTTGCGTGCCCGCTTTGCAGCCTGCTGCTGATAGGTCATTCGTGGGGGAAACTGAGGTTTTGAATGAGACTGGTCCGAATAAAGCAATGCCCTGTTGCTGGTCTGAAGATCAGGACCTTGCACTGAATGACAATAATTCGGCTTGGCAACATGTAATGTTCAATGACACAGGCAACTTAGTTGACCCTTCTTTGTAAGCAGTAACAACAAAGTACAAGGATCGACGTGACTCTCAATGAATAAAGCGTGTAAGAGCAAATTACAACACACAGTGCAGGCAAATGTTAATGATGGAGCAAAAAAATCGCTGAAGCACAATCACATTGAAATAACTGACCTATGTGAAGATCCAACGCCCAGTGTGCCCCACAAATGTGCAAAGATGTTTGAAAAAGGCGAGCTTAAGGACCTTTCCCATGATTTATCCTGCTTACTGATTCCTTCTCAGAAAAGGTTGAGTATTAGTAGGAAACGTGAGACAACATGCAGCTTGTTAAAGATACAAAAATTACAATTATCTAGCACCGACGACTCCGATTCAGATGAGACGGCTGATTCCTCTTTCATAGAGCGACCCTTTCCTAAAGTTAGGAGAAACAGAGTCAGTGCTACTAGGGTGTCTCATTGCTCTAAGGATCCGTCACATGGTCCGAACATAAGTACGGTGGCTCCAACAATAGAACTACAAGCGATGTTATTGTCATCCCTAACCATCTCACTGGCACCGATTATGAAGCTGAATGAAAACATAAACGAGGCGACAAAAGATTTCTCAACTCTTGTGGCCTTGTTGAACTCCAAAGTTGTTAACTTGGAACAAACATGTGGACAAACAAATACTAAACAATATGAGGGCTTCAAAAGGCTGGAGGTCTCATACAAGCTACTTCATGAGCAAAGAAAAAAACCGACACAATAGACAAAAAACTTTTAGCTGAAGTTGCTAAGGAAGCACTTACATTATTTAAACAGGAAGGTACAAGGTCACAATTTGTAGATCACCGTGGTAAACCTGACGATTGCCTACAGTCGTCCACAAAGACGTATGTATACGGCATCGATGACACAGACTTAAATTCAAAGTCAGCTGGTCTGCACACAAAAACGATGAATAATAAATCGCAGGGTTCTCTAACATCCACTGCTGCTGAGAATACACACTTGCAGCTGCCAATCATTGTATCCTCGGCCCTGTTCCCTAATAACAACGTGCCTTTGCGCAATTTATCTAATGTTGCTAGTGGGACGCAGAGTACTGATGACCTATGCCAAGTGTTGGTACCAGCAGATGAAATTGTAGATGTGTCTTTTCACACTGCGTTTGAGCAAGCTCAAAGTGCAGCAAACTTGGTTCATGGTGACATGCAATTAGAATCCACGTCAAATACGAATCAACAAGTTGAGGGAGTAGGGCAGGGGTCCCCAACCTTTTGTGCGCAATCAGCAAAATTGGCATATCAAATTAAATGGTGAGCAACATCAATTTTTCAACGGACATATCGGCGCACAGTTGGCGGACAAAGGATTGCAACACAAATTAGAAATGTAACAAAGTTAAAACTGCGTATAGAACATTTAATCTGCAGTACTTAATAGTTATCTAGACCACGTGTTATTCTAGTCATCGAAATGTGCAAGGTCTTTAACTTCATTTGATGTTAAGTGGTTGTTTACAAGTAATTTTGAGGAAATTAAGTGATGAGTTGTACATTTTGAGACATATAAGACCAGTCCAGCTGTCCAAAAATTGAGTAGGAGTAAATAAACATTACCAGGGGTTTCAGGCTCCTTAGCAAAATATTACTGCAAATGTATGGACAGTAAAAATGGCCACAAACGGAGCACTGATTTTTCAGGTCTACTGGGATTCTGGCTAGAATTTTATGGGATCTTTAATGGGAAATGGTGCATTCCTAAGCATATAAGATCAGCAATACTGTTCCACAGTCATTGATGACTGTATTGTGCATTGTTTTTTTGTTCAGGAATGTTATGAAATGTTACATTTCTTATTGATCAAAGAGTAAACACAATCCTCTTGAGTTAATTTTCCAGTGGCCAGGGTAGGCACCAGGAAGAAGATATCTGACAGCCAGAGAGGCTGGTTGGCGATGCCTACTCTTGAAAAGGAGGCATTGGGAAGAATGACCAATTCACAAGAAATTAAGATATTTTCTTAAAACTGTTGAACAGTTCAGAGGCCACAAAGGAAAAGTGTCACAACAGAGAAATATCTAAGAATTTTATGAAACTTAGTTTTACATTTGAGAACTTTGGTTTTGGAACCTTTGTTACTTGGAACCCTTTGATTCGATCTACAACCTATTCTTATGAATTAACAAGACCTTTTGTTTTTTATAGTTTAGTCAATAGTGTGAGGGATGGAA
Organism: Ambystoma mexicanum; assembly: GCF_040938575.1. Lineage (NCBI taxonomy): Eukaryota > Metazoa > Chordata > Amphibia > Caudata > Ambystomatidae > Ambystoma > Ambystoma mexicanum. Next base: position 954,716,802 of record NC_090937.1, on the reverse strand, counting down.
ATAGTCTTCAAACTTGTGACAGTGGACTATTTGCTTTAGACAAGACATCTTAACAGTTTCCTTAGTTTTGGTTGTGGTAGGGAAACCCCTCTTATCTTTAGGGAAAGGCAGGAATTTCCCCAGTCCCCCACCCTTTTACTTTCAATAAAAGTATATGTCAATCAACATGAGCCCACTGTGTCCGAGTTCTTCTTCTACACTCTTACAGGTCACTAATTTTTTTTAAGACTTACCCAACGTTGATACACAGACATCTCAGCATCTGTCCAATATACAAGATTGTGGAATTATGCATTGTTTTCTAACACCAATAAAGGTGACAAGCAGGGATGTCAGTTGGTTCCAAAGTATTCCTTTTGGATGTTGATTCGAGTACTTCTGTTAGGAAAGTTAATCCACCCTCCACCTGCAGAAGACAGCTATTTTGGACTTGCCCCCAGCAGGTCTCCAACAGGGCCTGCTAAACACAAGTTACTATTTTGGGAATTAAAGTTTGAAATTAAATATAGTAAAAACAAAAATAATGGTGTTCATGCAAAGGGTGAAACCTTGTAGCTAGTTTTTAAATGAATGTAGAGATGAGGGGGCAGTCTCATTTTTATTTGAGCCTACTCTTCTGAAAGAGCAGTCCTTGTGTCAATCATTTTAAGAAGATTGCTGAAAAGGCATCATTAATGATTAAATGGCTTTTTACTTTGTAATTTCAAGTTTGCGGCATTCTGATTGGATAAGTATCTGGAGGTATATAAGACAAAGGTCTGTTCCATGATTTTAAGGCCGCAAAATCTAGGGTGGTTAGAACTGTTATTTCCTGGAGGGGTTGCAAAATAAATTCCTGTGCCAAATAGTAGGTCTCCCTGCAGATGCACCTGGTAGCGCCTTGTGCGCTGAAATGGGGGTGTTCAATTTTAAAGTATCAGGCCAGTTAAGAAAGTTCCTTATTTTTTAAAAGCACATCTGGGATTTTCTGCTAATCATAAAGTGAATTTCAGTGCAAGTGCGATTATATCCTCCCCTGGTGAAGAAAAATACTTGTGGTTATGGGCGGTTGTAAGGCACTGTCCATTTGGATAGGGATGGGATATAACTAAATTTGGTGCATTAAGTCACCTCAAAATAGCTCCAAAAGCAAGAGCTTGTCCAATGGAAAAAGAGTCAGATGTCCAAAATATACATAGGCTGCCCACTTTAGCCTTATATACAGACTTGCGTACACATAAAAGATGGCAAGGAGAAATCTGTGAAATAAGATCCCCAGAGTGCAGGAGGCTGGTGGTAATGATACGTTTAAATGTACCTACTCTACAATAAATTAAGAAAGTGTGCAGGAGGAAGCACAAAGTACGCTTGCAAAATAGGAGTCAAAGAGTTCATTTTCTGTTCATTTGCCATTGTTTCTCTGTTTTGCATAAGCGTGGAATGCATGTGAGCTATGTTATATATAATTAAGTGTAATGATCAGGCTTTTATATATAGCAAGTTTGTATATGTTAAAGTTGTTTTTTTTATTTTGGGCTTGTTCTGTGTGAATTGTATGAAAAATATGAAACATGTTTATAAATGTTGCCGACTTAATTGAGAAATACGATTAAATATTAATTAGTACTTCAGGTCATTACATGGTAGGCTTTAAAGATCACTTCATTGGGCCTTTGCAGGTTACCTCCTGAGAATTATTTGGGAATATTATGGCAAATGTTTTGTTTTCAAGCTCCTGAAGGCATTATTGAAAAAGTGGTTAGGAATAAAAATAATACCTTTCTCAATTATTTGGAGCCTATTTTCTCTGGCCAAAAGAGATTTTACACAAGACTTAGTGGCAAACATTGGTCAAACCTTTGAGCATTTGATGACCACTTCATAGAGGGGTGTGGTGGTATTAACTAAGTATTTGAATCAATTAATTGGCTTGTTAGTTTAAACCTATTAACAATAACTTAATCGGATTGGAATACAGGGCAAATAACTTATGAAAAATGTGGCATGCATTTACCGTATCTGCCCATTAACCATGAGCCAGATGGGCAGAGTATCAAACGATTACCATTTTTCTGCTAGGATACTATGTAATAATAAATATAGGTGACACCAAAATTAATAGTGTTGATAAATATGCATGGTGGCATCAAACACATACCTCACTTATACAGAAAGTGTGCATGCACATTATTTAATAAAGGAAAGTTGGGTATGCATACCACCTCCTTGTACATTATGCTCATAATAGCTGTACCCAGGAACAGAATATGCCAATTTTCTCTATGACACAAACATGGTTCAAATATTTTACTCAGTAATACGTTTGTCAGCTGGGCAAAGTAACTTAAGATGACAGGGTTTTAACAATGACACTTCCATAACAAGTAAAGACATTTACTGAAAAATGATGTGCATGGTGGCACCAAACGCAAATCTTTCATGTATAAAAATAAGCCAGCTGGAAACACAGCGGCTCATTGGCCAACATTCTTGCACAGTCCAGGACTCTGTCCTGACTACAGTGCTACTGACGTCTCATCCATTCAGCACCTCCTTCTAGGGCTCCACACCATGGTCCAGAGCAACTGGCGAGCAACAATTTAGGGTGCCGCGAGCAACATGTTTCTCCCGAGCTACACGTTGGGGATCCCTGGAGTAGGGCATTGCGACGGAGCAACCGTTGTAATTCCAGTTCCAACGATGTTTCCCATTTTCAATAAAGAGGCAGACACATCTAAAATCACAGTCCCCTCAAAACATCATAAAATTCAACAAAGTAAAAAAATGAAAAATCTACTACTAGAGAAAGGAAACAAACTGAATGGAGCACGGAATTCCTTCGAAATATTAAAGTGGTGCGTGTGCTAGCCAAAGAAGGTATTAACCAAACCCCTAGTACATTGAAAATCCCATCGCCTGTAATCCCGCCTGTAACAGCAACCAGAAGTGGATTAACCGATAATGGGTGTAATGACCATGAAATTCCGATTGAATTATTAAACATGTCAATTTACGACGATCCTGAATACGAGGATGTCGCTGAACCCACTACTTCAATTGCAGACCCACAAGCCACTAGTGCTGTGGCACTCGTGGGCTCTAAAGCTCCAAGTGATCAGGCAGTGGGTAAGCTTGTTGTCATTGAGAAGAAGGTGCCAATACAAAATCCTACTGTTTTAGGTCAGGCTGCCCCAGAGCTTCCACTTGTAAGATCGATTAACATTAGTGATAAGTCAGTTGAAACAGCTCCATGTCAGGCAGCTCCAGAGCCTCCACTTAAAAGATTGATCTGCATTACTGACAAGGCAGTTGAAACAGCATCTGTGGCAGTACAACCGAGGAGTTCCGCATTCTTGACAATGCACGAAAAATGAGACAGAATAAATAGAAGTTGTCATGAACAACTCACAAGGAAGGTTGTCCACGGCCAAAACAGAATGGATCTGTGTGAGAAACGAGATCTGGTACGGAAGGAAAATGACGTACAACACAGTTCAATGCAACCTGATTAACAAAATAATGATCAACTAAAAGAAACCACAAACGTGCCCCCCTAAACACAACGAACAACATAATTAGGGGACCAATGCGACGAACCCAAGCTAAATTACTGGTCGAGAGGTGAAAGACTTCTGATAACCTGATCTTAAATCGTAACAATATTATTAAATTACTACATCATGTGCCGGGATTACGTGCAATCACCTCTGATGACTTAAAGATTGTTGAATTTCCAGACGAACGCCGAAATGACAAAGTTGTACTTCATGTGACCTCTACCCTAATAGCAACGTCGATTCTTGACACAAATGTGTCCCTGTTTTCATTGGGTTTTGACGTATACAAACTGGATGAGGGGCTGACAGAAGCACGAAACAGTGTTAAAAAAGAAGTATCTCACCCTGCATCACGGGTATTAATTTCACCAAGGCCAAAAGCGACATCTGTCGCATTTGATTATGACCTGCATGCTAGACCATTCAAGTTAACCCGAAACATCATTGGAGATGATGAACCTAGATGTAAAATGGCGTTAACTGATAAGAAACGAGTATCGTTTGTTGTTGATCAACGCCCAGAACAAGCGGGCGGAAATGAGAAAATAAGTATAACCATACAAGGACATAGTCAATCTGGGACCCCAATTGTTCACCCCAGTATAAGTGTCTCCAATCAAGAAACAACACAAGACTGGCAATGGTTGGCTGAAACGTTAAACAGCAATACACACCAATAATGCCAGAAGGAGTCTGCCTTGCAGCCATGTATATTAGGCTATTGGAATACGTGAGGCTTCAGTCACCTGTTTAATACAGAGTGGCTGTGTGATCTGGCAATTGTATGCCTCCAAGAGACCTGATTAAGTGTCATCCCCATAGCACCAGAGTTTGATATAGCGCTAAATCCTGCTATAAAACCGGACAAGGGGCGACTGATGGCAGGCCTCATAACTTTGGTAAGACGTTCTTCAGGATTTGGCATTATTAACTCAGTAAACTATTCGCCATTCATTCAAGAAACAACAATTGCTGAATTGGATACGAAGACTCAAATCATGGACCAAATATCAATAATAAATTTGTATTGAAACCATGGTAGAGCCGGTAAACATGAGTTCATCAATGAAGTTTCAGGTATCATAGACTGTTTACTTGAAGACCGAAAGGGGTTGAACATCATAATTTGTGGTGACTTGAACATAGACCATTTCAACCCAAAGACGCCCCAGAAAAATGCCCTAGCCACACATTGGATGGAGGAAATGTGTGTAAGAGACTTACAGATGCTGAATGGATGTACCTTAGGTGACATACCGCCGGCCCCCACGTGGAACCGGGCGAACCAGGGTTCCACAATTGACTACCTATTTGTAACGGCAGCTCTTCATCAACGAGTGACATCGTTAAAAGTGGTTCAAAAAGAATGTAGTGATCATGACATGTTGACCATGCAACTAGTGACCACTTCAATACAGATTAAAATTAATTGGACACATAAGATTGCTGTAGAAGCAAGCAGGGTAAGGCTAAGACTTGCAGAAGATGAAGTAGAACAGCTGTCAAATCAATATTGTGACATAGGTTCCACGTTAGAATATGCTTATCTACTGGTCAACTTCAAAACAATCAATGGTGGTTCTAAACATAAGAACCTGAAACGCACACATTGTTTTGACCTGGACATATTAAAACAGAAATGACTAATGAGATGTGCAATTCGGCTAATAAAGCGACACGTATCACGAAAACAAGGGCTGACAGAAAAAGATACAAAACCTGGCTTAAGGCCCACAAAGGTTTAATGCTACAAAGGGATTCTGAACGGATGATGGAAAGCCTCCAAAATAAGAGCACCAGAGAATTCTGGAAAACTATCAATGACACACAAGCTCCCCAGGAGTCTTTACAAGCCTCTTTGGTTTTGGAAGCTGCCTAGACAGCCCATTTCAAAGAGTTGTACAAAGAAAGCCCAACACCACTTAACACAGACAAGCCAATCATGTCAAAATGGGCACTAACATTTCCAAAAGATGACATTGTGAGAATAATCATCAAAGCAAAAAACCCAAGAGCTCCTGGCCCGGATGGCTTGACAAACTTTACGATTAAGCTACATCCGGAGCTATGTGCAGATGTTTGTGTGGCTCTCTTTGAAAGGGTAAATACCCAGTGTCAGACGCCACAATCCTGGAAATCCGCTGTGATTGTTCCCGTGTTTAAAAAGGGGGACAGAACATCCCCGAAACATTATCGTCCAGTGGCGCTACTCGACGTTTTAGGTAAAATATATGCAACCATGCTACAACACAAATTATTAAAGTGGGCAACGCTCTTGAAGCATGTAGATGTCAGTAAGACAGGTTTCGTCAAGCAGGTTGGTTGTTCCCTAAACCTATTGTTGTTGAACTTACTTAAGATGAAGGCAATAAAATCAAAAACAACGGTATATCTTGCCTTCATTGATTTCTCCTATGCCTTTGATACTATCAATCGGGCACTTTTATGGAAAAAGATGCAAGCATGGGGTTGCCCGGAAGATCTATTGGCTACCATAAAAGAACTGCATACCGGAACATCGATCAGAGTACGCCTGGACCAAACGGGCGTTCTGTTGTCACCAATTAAAACATTCAAGGGAGTCAAACAGGGCTGTCCCTTGGCCGCAGCGATATTCAGTTTGTTTATATCAGACATTGGGAGTACCATAGAGGCAGTAAACTCCTTCCCGCCAAAGATGCATAGATCGCATTTAAGTTGCCTCCTATACGCAGATGACCTCATCTTGTTGGACCTAACACCAATTGGCCTGCAAAGGAAACTCGACGCAATTCAACAATATGTAATTGATAACCAGCTGTTTATTAATACAAAGAAATGCAAAATCCTTGTCCTTAAAAATCTTAAAGGTGGTAGGACCAGACTGGCTAAAAGAACATCATGGTCTATGGGACAAGAAAAGCTGCAGATTTCATCTTGCATAAAATATCTTGGAATGACAGTAAGCTCCAGTATTAATGATGGTCCGTTGATAACGGTGACAAAATGCAAATGCAAGCAATTGGCAAGTCAGGCACTGGCGATAAAAAATAGATTTGGGAAATTTTCTCTCAAACCGGTCTTGCAATTCTATCAACAAAAGGTAATACCAGTACTAACATATGGGGCTGAAAACGCATTGGGCTGTTCATGGGAAGTGTGGCCAATGTTTGAGAACATCTTCTGGACCAAAGTACTGGGCCTTCCTAAAGGAATCGCAGCGTCTTCCATACAATATGAACTATCGCTAATATCGATTCATGCGCAAGTCTGTTGGAGCCTGCTATCACTGTATCGCAAAACAAAAGCATGCAAACAAATGCCGCAATTTGAAATGTTTCATAGTGCCACATAGTCTGAATCAGGTGTCATGTCAATGTGGCTGAAACGATGCGAATCCATGATGGCGCAGTTTGACATCAAGTCTGACCTGCTCCACGATAATCCGAATGCAGCTTTGATCAAAATTTGGGCTGCGGATTGGGAGCAGACATGTTCCGAAAGAGCGGCTTCTAAAATGATGAGCGAGTGCCCACTGGAGGCCAGGGCCTTTAATACCATGCAAAAATACATTGAGTTATTCCCTGACCCTAATGCCCGAAGGCTGTTTATGGGACTTCGGCTAAACGTGTTCAAAACGAAAGAGCGTCAGCGAGCATGGTCGGCTAATGCTAATTTAGACCCCAGGTGTCACTGCTGTACAAATGAAATTGAAACTCTAAAGCATTTGGTGCTGTTCTCTAGGGACTTATGAACAGAAAGAACAAGATATCTGGGAATTGGAGCGATACACATCCGTCCCTTTGTGCAGACGAGTAGTGGCAACAAATGTTCTACGGAAGAGACATGAAATTAATATTGCCTTTAACATATTTTTTGGCGACAATTGAAAAGCGACTGCTGGTCCCAATTTTGTCTGGATCGAGGTGAATTAGGAATTAAGTGCACCTGGCAAAATCCTGATTTACCCCGGTAGGTGCATTTATATACATAAAAAATAACCAGGATGAAAAGATCCTACAAGCGATTTGTCGTTCTGGATGTTGATATTTATTTCAAAACAACATGGAACATTTTTTTTGATGACTCAATAGTTACTTTACAGAGCTTTCGATAAGCACGAAAGTTTTTTGAGTACGACGGACATAGGTTATTGTATTCAGTGGTAACACAGGTCAGTGTCAACCTCAGGGATATTGAGGTCAAAACTTCACATAGAGGCACATACATAAATGAGGTAGGAAGGACCTACAGTTGGTGAACAAGTGCGCCTGGGACAGAGCGTGGTCGCAGGCTTGGTTTACACACGGTGTACAGAACGTTTTTTACAAGAACATACACGAGGGGTGGACAGTACAGTTGTGTCACGGGGAATCGACACAGGTGTGTTTCGGCCAGAAGAGGGCTTGATTGGAGCCTGTCTATGTGTTGGCCTTCGTCAGGATAGACACCAGTAGCGGTGTGGTCTGTAGTATCTGTTGGTAAAGGAAGGCTGTAAGGATCTTAGAAAGTAGTTGACTAATTCATGAATTATTTAATAATGGCAGAGTTATGCCGTCATGTTACATCACATGGTGTATCAGAAAACAGCTTACCTGCTGCTGCTGGAGCAGTGGGAGGCTGCGGACAATCCTAAACTGGTTGCTGGATTGCGGGTGCGTGTGGCACTTACAGGGGTCTACTGAAGGTTGAGGTCCCTCAGTTGGGTGGAATGGGCCAGAATGGGTCCCAATTTCTGAAAAACAACATACGTGGACCATGAAAAGTGGGGTGGTCCAGAAACTCAAATGGTAGTCGAGAGGTGAATGAATCCGATATCGAAGGACCTCACTAGTGCTTAATGGATGGTCTTTGTTATCAGGGCAGAACGCTGTCCTTGTGGAGGGGTGTGGGTGGAAGTGATTTAGAAGGAACCGGCTGGCTGAGGATGACCCGGCATGACCCGGTTATTGTCCATTCGCGGGTTCCGGAAAAAATGCAACTCCTGCGGCAGCCGTGCCCTTAACAAGGGCACGGCTACCGCCAGAGTTGTAGTGAGGGCCATCATCTTAGCTTTTAGATTTCATCTGTACTTGAGGCTTACCGCTTTCTGCATTCTGGTAATACATTATTTCATCAAAACCAAATAACAATCCTCTATTTAAGGAACCACTCAATTTCGATATCTTTTAGAAGGTGGAATTTCATGTATCACTTTCATGGTGGCTCAACAAGCCAAAAGAGCGAGAAAAACAGACTTAAAATGCGGCCCTCAATATTTATGCAATTTAGGCTTAGTTAAGAATGATATAAATCCACAGCAACATATTTACTTTAATAGGTGTTTTCCTTCCAGGTCATAATTGATTGCATTTAGGAATTTCTTTCTAAATTTCGGGAAGAAATATACCAATGTATTTTTAGTTTCCATTATATTTATTTTAAAGAAAATGGTGATGTAAACACTTATATTTCAAATCACTATTGTATATTTCTGGCATTTACCCCAATGCACTTATCTAAAAGTTCCATATGATCATCTTGCAGGAACAATCGAACATGGTCAGAGAGGCAATGAATGTACCATTCAATTAAACCAGTTATATTAAGAATTACATTCTGGGGTTAACTGGACAAGAGTGCTTACAACTCAGCAATGATCTACGTACTCAGATGCAATAGTTTCATAAAATGTCCCTGCTTTGTCCATGTCAAGTGTCTTATGAAGACAATGGGGGTCATTATGAGTTGGCCGGTAAGGAGACCGGTGCCAGTAATCCCTTACCGCCCAATTCCGAGGTCCCTTAGCGGGAACCGTAAAGGACGTGTGGTCTGACCACACGTCCTTTACGGGCCCGCTAAGGGACCAGGACGCTAATAACGGGCCTGCTATTCGCGGGCCCATAATTAGCGCCTTCCCCATTCCCATTGAGCCCTATGGGGGCTCAAATGGGAATGGGGAATGATTGGTTGAATGGGGACTTACTGGGTCCGCACAGGTCGGAATGTCCTGGTAGGTCCCCATTCAACCAGACCGGTTTCCGGACCCGGTATTGGAGGCAGCCATGGCGCAAATAGCGCCATGGCTACCTCCAATCTTGGAATGAGGCCCAATGTCTCTAGGCCAAAAATGGAAACCCTCTGAGTGACTCTCCAAGAGTTACATTGGTTACAGTTAACATTCTTTCCGGGTCTGAGCTTGATGGGTTACATTACTAGCACAAATGGGAGACCAATTATTGCTAACTTACTCGATGTTAAGACTTTTTGGCCTACAAATGTTATTTGAATTTGTTAGATGCTGCACTAGCAAGGAATATGTTTTCAAAATTCAGTTTGGGCATTTTACCATTGGGATTTTACGCCCATTCCTGAATGCCATAAGACACAAATACATTTGAAACGTCCACAAAGAGGACTGGACCCATTTTTGGCCCTTTCCCCCTTTCTGAAGAATCCAAGGTGAAAAGAAAATGTTTTCCATTGCTTAGCCGTGACAATGTTACTACTTTAAATGGTCGCGTTAATCTTTGCAAAAACTCATCTTGTAGGTTCAGTGTGTGCTGGGAGATTAAGTGTACAGTCTGGATCAAGTTTCTAATCAGTGCTAGGTGAATTAGAAAGCTGTGGGTATGTTTATTTATTATAATAACTTGTTTTTTGATCATATTAGAAGATCTAATGGCTTTTAACTTGCTAGCCAATATTAATGTGCTTTCGATTTGCATGGTAATGTTTTGTATAAAGAGTTGTGTTAAGTTATGGACATATAATTGCTGATGGATCTTTTAAATTTTTTGCTGATGTGTAAATTTTTTTTTTGGTTATATAATACTTTTATGGTATGTTACTGGAAAAAAACAAATTATGGTGATAATCTGACAGTCATGAAAGTTTATTTTGCCAAGAACACAAAAATAGAAGCCATGGCTATTATCAGTATGCTATGCCAGAATGATAGCTATCACAGCTGCTTAAACGTATAGTGGTACATTCAAAATGTGTCAAGGCTATTGCTAGCAACCGCATTGCTTATTCCTGTTTTACAGTCCTCCAGGATAGGTGACTAAACGCAACACAGCCATTGTGTGCCTATTGAGTAATGCATGGTGACTTCATCACATTATGGGCCTCATTATGAGTTTGGAGGCAGCCCTGCCCTTAATAAGGGCAGGGCTGCCTCCAAACTCGGGTCCAGGTCCCACAAAAGGGGATTTACTGGGCTATTCCCACCTTGGAGGGCCCGGTAAATACCTTTCACGGGACCCGGACCGGGTACATCCCCATTCCCATTTGAGCACCCATAGGGCTCAATGGGAATGGGGAGGATTCTAACAATGGTCCGTTAATGACGGGCCCATTGTTAGCATCCTGGTCTGCTAGCGGGTCCTGCTAAGGAAGCCTGGTCTGACCAGACGTCCTCAGCGGGACCTGCTGCAGACCTCGTAATGTGGCGGTCTGGAATGAACGGTGCTGGTCCCTTACCGGCACCATCCATTCTGCTGCCGCCACACTCCTAATGAGGCCCTATGTCTTTATTATGTGACATGTTTTGTACGCCGGTGCAATCTAATCAACCAATAATTGCAGGTGACTTTTTTTAGCCATTGCTTACCAAAATCAATCATTGACGATCAGTGAAACGCATAGCTTGGTGAGTGGAGTTAAGGTCGACCAAAGCTAATTAGCAGTGGATACATATTGCCATTTGGTACATTACATCTTTAGTTGTCACTGTATAGGTGATCCAATTGGGCTCCATTTTGGCTCCAACATGTTTACAGTTCTGTACATTGATTTTGAGCATTATTCATGGCCAGCTGGCCATATGTAATACCTTATGTAGGATTCACCAAATTTCAACACAGTGTTACCAAAGGATGCCACTCAACCCCTCATTGAGGCCGGTTATATGCAATTTTAGACTCAAAAGCAGATTTTGTTCACTAAGTAACCACATAATACTTAGATGACCTCTTATAAGTTATTTATGAACATTCTCCAGAATTGCTTAATGAAGCTGTTCAGCTCGGTCTTGATGTACTGCAAAATGATTACTTAGAGTAGGACTGTGATTACCTGCTCTTCTACATGAGATACGTTGCTCTTATGTATTTGTCCTTGTTTCACACAATGGGAAAGGGCACTCAAGGAGTCTCATGACGTTGATTTTGCAACCACAATTTTGTCAATATGTCCCCATGTTGTGATACATGTCATTTTGAGGTGAAATATGGGGTTTGTGTTATCAGTTTAGTCTTTTTTGTAACGTTCTGAAGTCTCATCATCTTTGACAAAAAATGAAAAGCACATTATTAACATTAACTTTGCTACATGCAAGATAGTTGCACACACCTCTCAATTAAAAAAGGTGATGTATCTTTAAAGGCTTTGGTGACTGGATAACACTAAATATGTTTACCCTGATCAAAGTTCCTTCACCTTTGGCCCATGTCACGTTTACTCTAAAATGTTGGACAAATTGGTTGCTTTCAGTGCAAGGTATTATTATGGTCAGTGATTCTATCCCAATGCTCTACCAACACTCACAAGTGATCACAATGTGGTAAATTGAGAACATGATAATAGAGGTAATTGTTGGGAATGTTAGTAGTGTTTCTAACATAGATACTAACCATATTTCCTGAATATATCCCTTATTACCTTTCCTCTTCTACATGTTAGTTTCTCTTTCCATGCAATGGGCCTCATTACGAGTGTGCCGGTCCGGTAACAACGGTAGTGGTAAGCTACTGGCACAGTTGTTACCGGACCAGCATACTCCGAGGTCTGTGAGCGGGTGCCTTTCAGCCTGCGAGGTCTGACCTGGCGGGCGGAATGGCACCCGCTCACGGACCTTGATGGATGCACCGGCACCATTCACAAATGGTGCCAGTGCATCCATCCTACCCATTCCCATTGAGTGCAATGGGACTTGAATGGGAATGGGGAGCAATTTTTTCCGGCGCCCGGCAATAGAGAAAAACTGGAATCGCCAGGGCTGTAATGCCCTGGTAAGTCCCCTTTGCCGGGAACCAGAAAAAAAAATACTCTGGCGGCAGATACTTGGACCAGGAGCAGCGGCTTGGTCCCGAAAGCGTGCTTTTGCAAATTTGGTGAAAATCCGTCCAGTAGTTATTTTTAAAATGACCAAAAAGTAGGTAAAAAAAAATTAGTGAAATCTGTGTTCGGTCGGCGGTGTCACTTCCCTGTTCGCTCCACGGACAGTGTCCCGATTGGCCAATTGGCTTGCGTGATGTCCGCGGACATGCAACGTGTTCACTGATTGGACGGCGCGGAGCGTGAAGCGCGTCAGATTTTCGGTAGCGCCCGCCATCTTGGATTCGCGGCCGTCCGCGGACAGCGCAGTGAAACTTTGTTAAAGATTTGTATTTAGTAGAGAGTGTTGGTGTGTAGGAGTGTTTGGGGAGGGTGGGAGTGTATGAGATAGGATGAAAGTTGTGTTTTTTTATGTGTTAGACGTTCTTTTTGTGTTCGATTCGTCTGCGGACATCACAGGTGTTCTGAAATGTTCTAAATAAACTGAATGGGGGGTGTTCTGAGGACTCAATATGTGTCTGTTTTGTTCGAAAGCAAACTGAAACTGTTCTAAGGACACTCGCGCTGTCCTGAAATGTTCGCAAATAAAAAAAAATGGAGGTGTCCTGAGGACGCTGTCCGTATTGTTCGTTGTCAAGTTGAATGTGTTCTAAGAACACTCGCGGTGTCCTGAAATGTTTGCAAATACACAAAATGGGGGTGTTCTGAAGACGTTGTCGAACACTCGCGGTGTCCTGAAATATTCGCAAATAAACAAAATTGGGGTGTCCTGAGGGCGCTGTCTCTATTGTTCTCTGTCAAGTTGAATGTGTTCTAAGAACACTCGCGGTGTCCTGAAATGTTCGCAAATAAACAAGATGGTGGTGTTCTGAAGACGCTTCTAAGAACACTTGCAGCGTCCGGGGAATGTTCGTAGGGGGTGTCCTGAGGACGCTGTCCATATTGTTCGTTGTCAAGTTGAATGTGTTCTAAGAACACTCGCGGTGTCCTGAAATGTTCGCAAATACACAAAATGGGGCTTTTCTGAAGACGTTGTCGAACACTCGTTGTGTCCTGAAATGTTCGCAAATATAAATGGGGGGTTGTGGCTGGCAAGTTGAATGTGTTCTAAGAACACTTGCGGTGTCCTGAAATGTTTGCAAATAAAGAAGATGGTGGTGTTCTGGAGACGCTTCTAAGAACACTCGCGGTGATCGGGGAATGTTCGTAGGGGGTGTCCTGAGGACGCTGTCCGTATTGTTCTCTGTCAAGTTGAATGTGTTCTAAGAACACTCGCGGTGTCCGGAAATGTTCCCAAATACACAAAATGGGGGTGTTCTGAAGACGTTGTCGAACACTTGCTGTGCCCTGAAATGTTTGCAAATATGAATGGGGATTGTGGCTGGCAAGTTGAATGTGTTCTAAGAACACTCGCGGTGTCCTGAAATGTTCGCAAATAAACAAAATGGGGGTGTCCTGAGGACGCTGTCCGTATTGTTCTCTGTCAAGTTGAATGTGTTCTAAGAAAATTCGCTGTGTCCTGAAATTTTACAAATGAACAAGATGGTGGTGTTCTGATGACGCTTTTAAGATCACTCGCGGTGTTCGGGGAATGTTCGTAGGGGGTGTCCTGAGGACGCTGTCCGTATTGTTCTCTGTCAAGTTGAATGTGTTCTAAGAACACTCGCCGTGTCCTGAAATGTTCGCAAATACACAAAATGGGGGTGTTCTGAAGACATTGTCGAACACTCGCTGTGTCCTGAAATGTTCGCAAATATGAATGGGGGTTGTGGCTGGCAAGTTGAATGTGTTCTAAGAACACTCGCGGTGTCCTGAAATGTTTGCAAATAAACAAAATGGGGGTGTTCTGAAGACGTTTCTAAGAACACTTGCGGTGTCCGGGGAATGTTTGTAGGGGGTGTCCTGAGGACGCTGTCCGTATTGTTCTCTGTCAAGTTGAATGTGTTCTAAGAACACTCGCAGTGTCCTGAAATGTTCGCAAATAAACAAAATGGGGGTGTTCTGAAGACCTTTCTAAGAACACTCGTGGTGTCCTGAAATGTTCGCAAATAAACAAAATGGGGGTGTCCTGAGGACGCTGTCCGTATTGCTCTTTGTCAAGTTGAATGTGTTCTAAGAACTCTCGCGTTGTTCTGAAATGTTCGTAGGGGGTGTCCTGAAGATGCTGTTCGTATTGTTCGATGGCAAGTTGAATGTGTTCTTAGAACACTCATAGTGTCCTGAAATGTTCGCAAATAAACAAAATGGGGGTGTTCTGAGGACACTGTTCGTATTGTTCGTTGTCAAGTTGAAAGTGTTCTAAGAACTATCTCGTTGTTCTGAAATGTTTGTAGGGGGTGTCCTGAAAACGCTGTCCGTATTGTTCGCTGGCAAGTTGAAAGTTCTAAGAACACTCATAATGTCCGCGGACATTAAAAGTTTCCATAGACCATAGTTGAAATGTTTGACTCTATGGATGTGATATGCTGCGGTGGTTGTTGCCAGGGCATGGAGTCTTGGGTGCATGGCCATTTGGCCATGCACCCAAGACTCCATGCCCTGGCAACAACCACCGCAGCATATCACATTCATATTTGCTTATAACTTTGGGTGAAAAACAAATGTATAAGGAACACAGGTATTAGATACTATGGATGTGATATGCTGCTATGGTTCTCCTTATTATTGTATACTTACTGTTTGGTCTAGTAACCGGAGTACATGTATTTCTTGTTAATTTCTGTGATAAAAGAAAATAGCATGTTAGTATTAGTATTTTGTAATGACTTATTACATTTTATAATCAACATACTTTTTTTTTTGGACCCTCATATTTAGTAGATTACAAATCAAAGTACTGTGCAATTTGCTCAGTTTCTGTATTTGTTGCTAAAATCATTGGGTCTGTGGGAGAAAAAAAAATCCATGTTGGATTAAAAAAAAACTTTTTCTGTTATGCTACAGTTTGTTTGTTTTCAGTGATCACTTGTTGTTTCTGGCTAATGCTTTATACTTTGGCTTGTTGCATTTTCTTGGAGCAGTAACATATTATTTATTTGTTTGGTTATTATAAAATTTTGGAACAGTTAGATACCAATTGGCGTATTCTAACTGTCTATTTTTTTGATATATTTTAGTGGAATTCATTTATCTATTTGGATATTGTTACATTTTGGGACAGTTAGATACCAATTGGCGTATTCTAACTGTGTATTTTTTGGTCTAATTTAGTGGTATTCATTTATCTGATTAGTTGTTGTAGAATCTTTGAGCAGTTAGATAGCTTTTGGAGTATTCTAACAGTTTATATTTTTTTAACACAAGTTTACTTAGGGTTGAAATACAGTTTAGTTATCAAATTTTGGTTTTAAGAACATCAAATAAGCGTTTTTAAGATTTCCTGGTAATCTCTGCCTTAGAGTAATGGTACTATCATTACATTCAAACCATCCACATTTATTTTTTATATATGCAGTGTAGTGCCCTGAATTGGTTGTGGCTCCTGCGTGGTAGATTATACCTATTGTTGTGAAGGTTTTCTTACCAAGTGATATTTGACCATGTGTGAATCCAGTCAGCTTGCAGTTGTTTTTGGTACCATCTGCATTGTAACGTAGAAGCATTAGTATTATGCATTTACTATGTGTTTGTATTACTAACGTGGAGCGATTATCTGAATTGCAGGCAGAGCATAATCTACCATGGTTTGCATTTTGTACAAGTCGCTGAAATGGAATGGGTTCACAATTTGGTATTGATATATATATGAAGCGTTCATTGGGGAATTCTTCTTGTGTCACATTGTTGCAGAGAGTGCATGTATGTTTCCACATGTATGAAATCTGAAAGATTTCATTTATAGGTATGTTTTTGTTTTCCAGTACTTGTAGTAAGTACATTAGAAATTCTTGTGGATCTTCCTGTGAGTTTATAGTGAATTTCACCATTCCAGCACAGTAGTCCGATTGTTGTCTTATTCCATAAACACTATACGTGTTGTCAGGATTGTTTGCTGTATTTCTGTGAAGTACTAACATTTGCAAACACAATGGGTTTGTACTGTGTAAGTAAATGTTGTCAACAATTGGTGGTAATTGAAATAGAATATTCATTGCTACATTTGCGTAGCAACTTACACCAACTATATTTGAGAATATAAATGGTCCAGGTAGTTCTGTATCTAACTGCTTTTTTTGGAGTTTGTCTTCCTTCTTTAAAGAAGTACCTGGTTTACTTTCCCTAATTGATTCTTTTTTGCTTGTGGTACTTGATGAAGTATTAGTTTCTTTTACTCTATTTGGAGGATTTGCAGTGACATCCTGTTGCATTTCTGTTTGATTTATTTTTCTTTTATAACGTTTTACTTTTTATAGAACAGAATATGTCTTTAGGTGGGGGGTGTATAGTGAGTGAAGTCTATTGTATTCTAAAATGCAAGGAATATCAGTGTTTATTTTACTTGCATCAAAGTTGATTAGAAATAGACCGTCAAGTGTACGTAAGCGTGATAGTGCTATGTAGCTCATGCCTTCTTTAAAGACTGTGTTACCATTATCTATCATTGCTTTGTCTAGGGTAAGACATTGTGATTTATGAATCGTGACTGCCTATGCAAGAGTTAGAGAAAATTGTTCTCTGCGTACATACATATCTTTGAAGAGAAGGAATCTAGCTGTTGAGCGTCCTATCCTTTTTACTTCTGAAAGTTTGTCAAAGAGTATATTGACAAACTGAATTTTGTTGTTGCGTGGGTATGTTTGAAAGCCAACAACTGTACCCAGTGCTCCATTAACTAGTCCTTGGTCCACGTCAAGGTTACGTTTACGCATTACTCTCCAATTTAAGGATAATTTTAATATATTTTCTAAGCCTCCTGTGTTTGAGATTGATTTTTCTAAACTATTTAGTCTTGTTGTGGCTTGGTCACACATGGGTAGTGTCATACCATGTACATCTAGTTTGTCTGTGGCGCTAATTTCCATGATTGGTTGCATTTCTTTACTTAGCATGATTTCATTGAATTTGAAACAGCTTGCAAGAGTTGGCATTAAGGCCATACAATTGACCTTTTTGTGGGCTAATTGTTCCATAACATCTGTAGCACATGCATTATCACCATAAAGTGCATTAATGTGCCGAGTTTTCAATATTGCTTCTGCTTCTTTAGAAAGTATACCAACTCTGATACTTTTTAAAATGTTGGCATAAGTGAGATCTGCAGATTGCTGCATGTTTTCTGTTAATTCTCTGTATTGGAAATGTTGCCAAAGGTTGACATTTCCAATGCTGCCAACAGTTTTACGGCAGAGTTTGTGTCCTAATGTTTTAAAAACAGGCTCTCCTTTTACTGGTGTTAATTTAAGAAGATCTCCAAAAACAATAATGTGTTTTCCTGCAAAGAGCTCTTCATAGTCTGTTTGGAGTACTTCTTGTAATCTGAGGTGAATCAAAGCTAACATCAGGTTGGAGACCATGCTCACTTCATCTATTAGTAGCATTTTCATTTGTTTCAATACTCTGCGTAATTCCATTGCAGCTTCTGCAGAAAGTTTGTAATAGTCTAATTTGTTCTGGTATTCTACTGGTAATAGTAGTAATCGGTGTAATGTAACACCACCTATGTTGTAGGCAGCTAAACCTGTGGGGGCAGTGACAACAGCTGACAGTTTGTTGTTTGTCAATTGTTGAATGAACTTACTAATGATTTTGATTAGGAATGTTTTGCCAGAACCAGCTTCACCACTGACGTACAGTAGTATAGGTTTAGAATTTTGGCAGGAACATTCTTTATTTTCATGTTTTACACCATGCAATTTGTTTTGTTACTTCTTGAAAAATGCTACTTTGCTCATTGTTTAGTTTTGATTGTAGTATAGTTAAGTCTTCTTTATCTTCATACTGACACACGGTGTTTTCTACTTCTATCATAGCTAATTCTGCCTCATTTATTATTAGTGGTTCTCCCAGTGGTTCTTGGCTTCCTGTTGCAGAAGGTTGACTACTGTCAGGAGTGTCCTTATCTAGTTGGGCTTGGAGTTCTTCTTCGTGTTGCTGTTCATTGTGCAACATTGTTTTGTACTGTGTAAAGTTTATATCAGTTATAGTGCTTTCATTTGCTTTGAAAGCATCCTCATATGAGTCATAGTTATCTAGTAATTGTTCTTCTTTTCTCCATGGTTTGAAGAGTTGTAGCAGGGTCATGTAATATACTTCTTTATGTTGAGGAGTCTTTAATGACAATTTGATATGATTAATTAAATTTGGTTTAGTGAGTTTAACTAAGCTGCCTTCACAGTTTGTCACTCTATATTTACCTTTTTTTTCATCAGGTTTCATATTATTTTTGTATGTGTAGTTTTGGGCTGCGTGGTATAGATGCATGTTTTCCAAAGTATTACGTCTGTTTGTGTAGTATGTGTCCAATACATTGTTTTTTAAAATGTCTTGGCTGTTGGGATCATGTTTGGCTATGGTTTCTATATCTTCATAAGATTTTAGAACTTTTTTTCTAGATTTAGCTGGACCAAGACTTAGCCATACTATATTTTCAGATTTACCATACAATGCAGTACCAGTTAAACAATCAGCTGCTTCATATGATCCATATCCTCTATGGGTGAGCATTTTTATGCCCAAGCTGTATCATTTCTGAGACATTGTTTTATCTGATGACAGGTCATTCCAGAGGTCTTGGAGCTTTGTCTTTTCTGCTTTAGTTAAGTATGCTGTGACATATCGTGCAACTGCAGTAGAATTGTCTGCAATGTACTGCACATCTATGTTTGCATTCCATAAGTGGGCAATGATTGCATTATAATCATTGATATATTTTTCTTCTTCTTTTATCTTTATGTAATATGTATTTTTAGGTGACTTACCTTTAACAATATGTCTAACTGAAGACATGAGGTTGTTCACTTGACCTGTATTTGTAACTGGTCTAGGGAAACCAAATCGGCATTTGGTGTAGTATTTCCCTTTGTTTTTGTATTTGCGACGACAATATTTTCCACATTTGTGTCTTTGAAATTGTAAAATTTGTGCATGAAGATCACTATTTGTGGCTTCTGATGGAATTTCACAAGTGACATATTTTTCAATAAACTGTAAAACAGTGGCATCACTGTCTTGACCACATTTAGGAGCATCTTTAATCCATAAAAGCATGTGGATATGTGGTGCTCCTCTGGCTTGGTATTCTTTTCTCCAAAAGAAGTGTTGCACTTCTCCAAGGGGAGGAACAGTTTTATTACAAATAAAATGTAGCATAGCAATGAAGCGATGGTGAAACTATCTTGAAACATTAACAGGATCCAAAGAACAAAGTTCTCCAGGTGTTAGTATATCTATGTTTGTTTTGTTTTTATTTGATATGCGTAGGAAATCATGTAAATCTTCCCATGCATATTCTGCACAACTTAATGTAACAAACCAACTGGGTGGGCCAAGGTTTCTGATCACACAACGCACATCTCCATGACGTCGAAACCAGTACTCTTTAGTACCACGCATATTTGCTAATAGATTAGTAATATTTGATTATAAAACCTCATCCTTTTGTTGCACTTTTTTAATAATTGTGTAGCTGTCATATTTTGAAAGTGTAATCCTGATTTTAATATGTGTGCAATTCCGTAACATAAAGTTGCTAGTTCACTTTCAAAGATTAGGTGGAATATGTATTCCACATTTTGTCTATATCTGGGATCTTCAGAATACATCCGTAATGAGCGGTATTCTGAAGCTGATATTTGAATAGGTCTATCATCATACCTTCCTCCTTTGCCAGTAGGAAAGAGTAGAGGAAAAGCACGTGCTTCTATACTTTTTTCCCATATGCTGATTGGCGATCCTTTTGTTTGACGCATTTGGTACGTTTCCAGTACATCTTATACGGTGTCATTACAATGCAAAGGATGAATTGTATAATGGTCTAAAGTATTTGATATTGTAGCTGGATCTAGTTGCTCAAATTGACCAGCTTCTTGTGTTTCTTGAATTATTTCAGTTGTATCTTTCAAGTTTTCTTCAATATTAATTTCTTTGTAATATTCATTATTCTCTTTAAGATATTGGAAGGCTTGTATAACTTTATATAAATCTACCAGCTGTTGCCATATTTTTGTGTCTTTTGTAGGTACTCCATTTACTAAGATAATTAAAGATTGCTGCATTGGACGTTGCACTCCTAGAGTATGCACATTTTATTTTAGATCTAATGGTAAATAAACTACTTTTCCACAAGTGCCTTTTACCAATTCAGAGGGAGGTAATTTTGCTGTTTTTGGTTAAAGGCGTATTATTGCTTGAAATGGGTGTACTGTTTGAATTATGATGCTCTCATATAAATTAATTTGTTGTAGGGGTTTTGGTACTGGGTATAATTCCAAATTATTTGTGATAGCATGTGAAGGAGTTTGGTTGTTGTCAAGTTTTGTAGTGCAGTAACTGCAAAGTATTAAGGGTTCAGTTATTTCATATTTGTTTTCTGCTACAAGGTAGAGAGCTAATTCAAACCACTTAGAATCTTCATTGTCTTCTATTTTGTATGATAGGTCTACAGTTTTTGTGTTACTTTTATAAAAAGTTCTACGGCAACATACACATACATGGTTTGGTACTTCAGCAGATGTACTTTTTTTGTATGTGTTTAGCAAAAGGTTGCCATGTGTAGAATTGTTGCTTAATTGGTTTAAAGCTATTTCATTCTGTAAATGGCTTTCACTTCCAAAATATTTTTTCTGGATATAGTGAATTTCTTCAAATAGGTCTTTTGCTGTACCATGTAGAAGGATGTTATTTAACTTTGCTAGTGCTAAAGCAGGACTTTTAGCATAGTACAGTTTATAGACTAGATTTCTAATAGTTGAATAATGTGTTGATATCCTTTTGATATCATGGAAAGTGGTTTTACAAGTAGGTCCTGTAATGCAGGCCAATGAATGTCCTTGTAGTCCTGTGTACTTGCGCACTGGACAGGTATCCATATTTTGCAGTAATTTAATTTTGATTTTGTCTTTGCTTTTTACATATTTATTGAGGAATCGGCGTAAAGATTTGAAACATTGTTTGGGAATGTTACACATTGACGTGCATGGCCTTTTGTACACTAGATGTTCTGATTCAGTTGAATGGAGGGGTAATTCTAAGTTTTCAGGGCATATTTTTGTAAGGAGTACTTCTTGTTCCATTATGGTATTATTCACTTTTTCATAACCTCGACCACTGCTATTATGGCAATTGTATTTGTTTGCTTTTCTTTGACGCTTCTTCATTAAAATATGGTTCTGTGCTCGTAGTGTGATTCCATTCACCTCTGCAGATACTTAAGAAGTTCTTTCTGTTGACATTTCGCTTATTGAGAAGTCTTTTTTGTAATTTAGTTATTAGTTTTGTTAGTGGTTTCATTTTGTTTAACAGTAAAATAAATAACTTTCTTTTGAGAAGAATTGCACTATCTATCAACGCTTCTAAAATTAATTTCCTACGATAGGTTTTAAGCATTGAACCTGATTTCTCTCCTGTTTTTATAAAATTTTGAAGGGCTTTGTGACGGTACATTTTGGCTAAAATACTTTTCTTGGTATGCTTACTTTGCACTATATTAAAATTTGAAGAAGTAGTTTTATCTGTAGGGATAGCTGATTTTCTGTTAATTGTTTTTTGGTTTGTTTTACATTTTGATAGAGGAGGCGAAGTTTTTGTACTTGAAACTTCTTGTGTTTCACTAAATGACTGTATTAGCTGTTTTGTTTCAACTTTTTTTTACAAATTCTGCTAGAGATGGATGCTTATGTTGGACACTTTTATTTTAATTTGCTCTACTTTTGCGTTGCTTTCTACGGACTTGACTTTTGGTAGGCATTCTTTAGGGTCTGTTGAAAAAAATAAAGAAGGTATGGGTTGGGGTGTTCTGGAATGTATGTGTGCTGTGTGCATGAGTATTTGAGTAAGATGATAAAGATGTATGTAATGGTGTGTGATTGTGCATTGGGAACTACAACTAGTAGGGATAGGTATTCTTGAATTTATGTGTTACTTAACTGGGGTTCAGATGACAAAAAAAGTAAGCTAGTGGTGTGGAAAAGTACAAATAGTAAATCTAATGTATACAATTGAAACAGTTGTTTGTTCTATAATAAGAAAATTGTAGCGGTTCAGTTGGGTAATTTGTGTGTCCAAAAATAGGAATTTGTGGGCCATTCTGGCTGTAAATCGCTGTTTAAGACATGGAAATTTCTGGACAAAATG
Source organism: Ambystoma mexicanum (assembly GCF_040938575.1). NCBI lineage: Eukaryota > Metazoa > Chordata > Amphibia > Caudata > Ambystomatidae > Ambystoma > Ambystoma mexicanum. The sequence goes on along the minus strand of NC_090937.1, from coordinate 954,694,018 downwards.
GTACACAATCTCTATTTTTAGGCGCAGAAATAGCTTGTATTAACGTTATAGTATGTTTGAGTAATAATACAAATATTATGGTGATACTCTACTTACTTTTCTTCTTAAATTAACAGGTAACTTCTTAGTTCTTCTTTGTTCTTGAAATTCGGCTGCTTCTTTTCAGGAGACTGGTCTTCACTGCAATTGTAAAAGCTTCAAATTAGTAACTTTGTTTGTATATAGCGCTGTTTTTAATTTAGATATTGATTTTTTTAATTGAAATCCTCAGTGCCTTCTTTAAAACCATTAAACTAATTTATTTACATAAGATACATTGCATCCGTTCAGTACATATGATATGTTCTTAATGAACAAATTGTATTGAATGACTAACTAGCAAAAAATATCTTTACTATGTCTTGTGAAATTTATAATATACCAGTGAATACCACTATTTCTGTAACTAAGCTGTTCTAGGTAATAGCGCCGCAATGTCATGTCTAAATTAAAGTAATTAAGTAAATAAATAAATAAAAACAAAAAAATAAGATATTGTGTAAGTATTTTTTTTAAAGATTTAAACATAGATTGTGCTTGCATGCAATTTTGTTTGAATATATGTAGTCTATATATTTCATTTAAAAAATGTTAGTTTAACATGATTTGAGTGTGTGTGTTTTAAGAATGTAAATAGTAAAACGGTTTATAAGTGATAGTTGATTTTAGGAAATTGAAAAAAATACAGTAACTTCATTTTACAGATTACACAAGCTAAAAGTCTGTTTGAGAATGTGTTCATCTACTGCACAGAAAATATGCATACCTGAAGTTTGTGTTCATGCATATGGATATGCATGGAGCTGCAAGTAGAAATCTTGGAGACTTGTACAGTATTTCTGGTAGATGGTGCTTGCCAATGATATGACACTTGTACTCAGAGAGATTCACAGTACATTTGCAGTGCTGATCTATGATGATGCAGTCAGATGTAGAGGTCTTGAATGTGATTGGTGCATGGTCATGTGATTTCTTAGCTACATCCAATGAGGGAATGGCAGAGAGAGTGAAGTGGAAATGGTAGAAGGGCTGTTCATGTTACGATATGTCCATGGACATGGCGGTAGTTCGCGGACATCGAGAGTTACATCCAGGGATTTTTGGGTTCAGAAGTCATGCAAATGAGAATGAGCACTAAAAGGGATTGGTCAGGAAAGTTTAGTGGGTGTGTTGTGCCAGAAGAGAGTTTCTCATATACTGTTTTTGCTGAGAGAACAACAGTTAGCTATGTCTGTGTATTTTAGGAAAAAGATTGTATGGATTTTGAGAGATTCATGAATATATTGGTTGAAGGTGCATGCAGAAAGCTGTGGAGTAGCTGTAGATCTTGGATTCCCACATGTGGAAGTACACTGGCATGGAATACGTGGAATTAAGTGGTTGGACTTGCTACCTCTCTGTGCTACTTTGGAGAAAGAGCAGCATCCAAACATAATTGTAATTCATTGTGGAGGGAACAGTTTAGGACATGTGACTGGAATTTTTTTGCAATTTGCTATGGAAGAAGGACTTGGGAAGGTTATGGACATGTTTCCTAATTCTCAAGTGATATTTTCACGGATTGCGCAGAGACAAATGTGGCTTTGTTCTTCTTCATTTGGTCCACAAATGGAAAAAGCAAGCCACAATGTTAATAAAGCTGTTTGTGCCTTTCTAAAAGATTTTGGCATGTCTTCTATTCACAATGAAAATATTCTGTTTCGTAGTACAAACATTTTTCGCAAAGATGGAGTCCATCTTACTTATGGTGGCAATCAGATTTTTCTGAGAAATGTACAAAATGCATTGCGACCTTTTTTGGAATTTCAACATCCATTTTGAAGTAGGTGTTAAAAATTTATAATTTTTGACTTACAAACACCTCCCAAAGGCTCTTTTCAGTGCCACCACTTCCTCCCAGAGAAAATTGCAATGTTTGTGATAGGGTAGCAAACCAATTTTTTAAATGTTCGCAAACTGTCCGTGGACTTCTAAAAAATACAAAGGGCCCTGCTTCATTTATTTTCATTTCTATTTTTTAACTGTGAAAGGCGGCTCTGAAAAGAGCCTTATTTTTTTTTTGATTTTTGATATTTTGCATTTTTTTGGTTTTTTATACACGACACACTAGGAGAGGAGGGGAAAGGAAGGTAAAGGGTGGGACACCAACCACAGGGATAAGAAAGGGCGAGCTGAGAGAGGAAGATGTAGAATGGGTTTTATTTGGGTAGTGAGCAGATCTTCTCGTGCTCTGAGATGATAGTCTCAAAAGCACTACGAAGTCGCTCCCCCCTGCAGAGTACTGTGTCACAGTACATACATACAACTGTGACCCTCGAAAGGTAAGGGTCATCAGCATTACGTATGGCCTGTGAGGCAGCTTGAGGAAGACGCTGTCCCACAGAGGTGGTCCTTGTGGTGACAGGATCAGAAACAGAGGATGAAGTAGAGGAAATCAACCTGCTACGTTCTTCGCAAGGTACAACCCTGCGAATAGCCCCAGAGTGAAATCACCTCAGGTGTCGCTTCATAGTAGTGGTCCCAAAGCTGTACTTACCATGCTTCCCGCGACTGAGTATCATTTTGCACTTATTGCAGATAACACGGTTCGCACGAGCCTTAGGAACATTCCCACGAATGGTTAATAACCGCCACACCCAAGACTCACGCCTAGTGCAGGTAGCAGGGTTTTCCTCTACCTCATTCTCATCATCCTCTTCTTCCTCCTCTGCATCCTCACTCCTGTTCCCCTCTTCAGGCCCTTGGGGAGGTGGTGGTGGTGGAGGGGGTGGGGGCGGTGCTGAAGCAGGTGCAGCACCAGGTGGCAGTTCAGCAGCCAGGGATGCCATCTCGATGATGGTGTAATCTGCAGGTGGCAGAAAAAATCACTGTGTTCTGAAGAATAGCCAGAAACACAATGAGAATAAGCTCTAGGGCGTGGTCGTTTATAGGGGTGCTTGTGCGCGGTCCGCGGACATGCACGCTGTCCGTGGACAGATTGAACACAAAAAAAAGTTCTAAAGGTTTCAAAAGGTATGTAGAAACTCAGGATTACTGTGTGGGACTTGTGCCATGGTGAGATTTTATTGAAAAATATTATGGATTAATTGAAAATGTACTTTTAATTTGTTCGGGGACATGAACAGTGTCCGCATTCAGAACACGCGATCAGCATGGGCGCGGTCATATGATCCGTTCGCCAACAAGTCTGCGAAGGAAGCGCGGAGATTGGCTAGCGCATGCGCGTTGATGTTCTACGGACACTGTTCAGGTCCTGAACTAATTAAAATTGCGTCACACGTGAAACAAACATTTCAGGATACTGCGTGTGTTCTTAGAACAGTTTAAACTTGCAAGCGAACAGTAAGGACAGATATAGTGTTCTTCAGGACACGTCCAATTTCGTTTATGTACGAACATTTCAGGACACCAATTCTGTTGTTAGAACATTTTCAACTTGCTAGCGAACAGTACAGACAGGTATAGTGTTCTTTAAGACACCTCCATTTTCGTTTAATTACGAACAATTCAGGACACCGCGTGTGTTCTTAGAACAGTTTCAACTTGCTAGCGAACACTACGAACAGGTATAGTGTTCTTCAGGACACCTCCATTTTCATTTACGTACAAACATTTCAGGACACCAATTGTGTTCTTAGAACAGTTTGAACTTGATAGCGAACACTACGGACAGATATAGTGTTCTTTAGGACACTTTAATTTTTTTTTTTACGAACATTTCAGGACACTGCATGTGTTCTTAGAATAGTTTCATCTTGCTAGCGAACAGTACAAACAGGTATAGTGTTCTTCAGGACACCTCCATTTTTGTTTATTTACGAACATTTCAGGACACCTGCACTGTCCGCGGACACCTACATTGTTTTTCTTTTTAAAAAAAATGAAACTATTTACAACACAATATAAAAATTAAACTTTATTTAACATATATTAATAATTTATGACAGAGAAGGTGAGGCAGAAACAGAAACAAAAACAGGAGAATTAGGGGTTTCAACATGATTGTTATTAGGTGAAGAAGGGATGGAAGTCTCATCAAAACGTTTTGGGTTATGGAGAGGGTTTGGGGATAATTGACTGGGATATGGTGAGGAGGGACAAGTATATGTGGGGCAATGGTACGAGGTTTTTGGTTTAAAATGATCTTCCACAAAATGTTTCAAATTATTAAAATTAGTCAACAATAAATCCATTTTCTCTTCTATACTGTGAAAAGTGTTATCCATAACAGGTTTTTCTGAAGTATTTTCTATTTTGGTATGCTCTGTACAAAAAAAAAATATATATATATTGAATGTATACAAAATGTGATGTCATCAATGACATTGTGATGTCATCTTTGATGTCCTGGGTGTTAGTCTTAGCAGTGCACAGTGGTGGCGCGAGTTATGGTTGCTTAGCTTACCATAACTGGTGAATTTCAAGGGTTTTTCGGTTTTACTTGGAACCATAACGTCCCTTTGACAACGTTTTTTCACTGAATTTCATAGGTTTTTATCAGCGCAACTTAACCATAACGTCCCTTTAACAAAATGTTTTAAACTGAATTTGAAACGTTTTTAGCAGCGCAACTTAACTATAACGTCCCTTTAACAAAGTTTTTTCACTGAATAACTGGTAGCGGCCATGTAGTTTTGGGCGGCTTATAACTTCGCTCCCCCTGGACAAATCCTCACCAAACTTTGCAAAAAAAAGTACATGGCCCTCTCTGATTTTTATTGCAAAGCTTGGTGAGGATTCGTCCAGGGGGGGAAAAGTTATAGGGGAGGTGCCAAAACTTTTTTTTTTCCATAGACTGAATGGGAAAAAACTTTGCGCACGCCTACAGCCCGAACCGCTGGACAGATTTACACCAAATTTGCGGCCTGGTCCCGAAAGCGTGCTTTTGCAAATTTGGTGTAAATCCGTCCAGTAGTTTTTTAAAAAATGACCAAAATGTAAGGCAAAAAATTTAGTGATATCTGTGTTCGCTTCGCGGACGGACTTCCCTGTTCGCTCCGCAGACAGCACCCCGATTGGCCCATGGCCTTGCGTCATGTCCGGACATGTGACGTGTTCGCTGATTGGACGGCGAGGGGCGTGGAGCGCGTCAGATTTTCTCTGACGCCCGCCATCTTGTATTCGCCGTCGACCGCGTACAGCGCTGTGAAACGTGGATAAAAAATTGTATTTAGTGCCCTGTGTTGGTGTGTAAGAGTGTTTGGGGAGGGTGGGGGAGTATGAGATAGGTTCAATGTTTTGTTTTTTTATGTGCTAGACATTTTTGTTGCGTTCGATTTGCGGAGAACACGGCTGTTCTGACATTTTGTAAATAAACTAAATGGTGGGGTGTTTAGAGGACAGAGTATGTGTCATTTTTGTACGCAAGGAAGGTAAGAATGAGCTATGAACACTCGCGGTGTACTTAATTGTTCGTAAATACACAAACTGGGGGTGTCCTCAGGACGCTGTCCGTATTGTAATCTGTCTAGTTGAAGGTGTTCTACGAACACTCGCGGTGTCCAGAAATGGTTGCAATTACACAAAATGGGGGTGTTGTGAGAACGTTGTTTGTATTGTTCGTTGTCAGGGTGAAAGTGTTTTAAGACCACTCCTTTTGTCCGATAATAGTACAATTTCCTATGGGCGTCAACCGACTTTTTGTCCACTAAAGAAACGATAAATCCGGCTGGTGTGCGCCGACATTATGTGATAATCCTAATCCTATGACTGGCGCTATTGACCTGGCTGACTTGCTTTTGCAACACTAAATCATATCTCCCGCCCCTAAGCCTGATATTATCAAAGCATTCATATTCCCCGCCTCTCTCCGTGACGTTACAGGGTGCGTCATCAAACGCGCCCAGTCCTCTCCAGTCCTAAGTGACTTTACACAGAACTCGGAAGACAACACATATTATGTCACAACACAGCGCGCCACAATTCGGAATATGAAACAGTGATTTATAAGCAAACAGCAAGATTGTAAATTTTGTAAAGTACATTTATTTGACATCAAATGTTTAGAGAATATTCAGCAATTTGCATTTGTCTTTGTTGTCGATCCGCAAAAGTTCATGTTGAGGCACGCGATGTTCCTTTGCGGTACAGAGGGTGTTAGATCAGCTTACAACTCAGTGCGCCACAATTCGGAATATGAAACTGTGGTTTAAAAGTAAACAGCAGGATTGTACATTTGGTAAAGTACATCATATCACATGAAATGTTTAGTGAATATTTAGCGATTTGCTATTGTCTCTGCTGTCGATCAGCAAAAGTTTATTTGGAGCCACGCGTTGTTCCTTTGCGGTAGATAGGCTGTTGGTTTATGATAAAAGCAGTAAATGGTCGCTCTGATAATCGGAAGGTTGCTCCAACAACGAGCCATTAGACCACCCTATTGGTTGGTATGTTGTTTGTAGCCGCTAGTACTGCGTAAGGGCATATTGGTCCTTGGCGATTGTCCCATAAAATGGTGAGGGTCATGAAGTTTCATATTTGGACCTGCACCTGGCAGTTGAAGACCCCATCCGCTGGAGTCTGTAAATCGTGACATAGGCAAAATGGGACCACATACCTGTTTTAAAAAACATAAATTAGTCTCACCAGCCGATCTTCATTAAAAATCATCATTTTATTTATTAGGGCGTGGAACTATTTGCTATCGAAGATAGTGCAACGGAGTATGTTAGTAATAAAATAATAATATTGTCCCATTCATATTGCGCTAAGAACCATGAGGTATCTAAGCGGTGCTTATTATTAACCACGGTGTGTGGTGCTCATTTATCGACCACGGAAGGATGAAAGGCTGAGTTTGGCCTTGCCGGGATTTGAACTTGCGTTAGCAAGCTGTGCACGGATGTCAAAGCGAGCGTTGTACTCGCTGTGCCACTTGACAGGCTACAGTGAAGTTGCACAGCGAGTAGAGCGCTTGACCGCCTATAGACCGGTTAAATTATTTATATTAACCCACCCTGTGTCGTCTGCCTTTTTCAGAGCCCTCTAAATGACAGGGGATCAATTCGGCGGTGATAGTGCGCGGTAGAAAACATTATGCCACTTTCAACGAACAAGTTCAACTTCAGCGGTCTTTAATGCTACGCTATTGTAATTATATTTGGTATAAAATAATCTAAAGGGTTACTTACAGTAAAATTGCAATTTCCATTGTCTACGAGTGGTGCAGTCCCAAAGTACGACTCTGCATGTGCCAACGATCTTTTGCATAGTGATATAATATATAAAAGTGGTTTCGTTTCAGAAATTTCATGCTTATCTTCTCTTACGTTTTAGCAACACTACTTCAAGAGAAGTCTTTCATCACAATCTTTGTCTGTCAAGGTCAAAACACAATACAACCTTATAGTCCGCTTCGTGAGCCTCTCCGGGGCCCGAGAAAAAAATTGAAGCAGCTGACCTTCACTGTGAACGAGCATAAATTCTTACTTTGCAACATTCTGTGTAAAGCCATCTGTAGAAGTTGGTTTTTGCACGCCATGTTTGTCATCAATGACATTTGTGATGTCATCTTTGATGTCCTGGGTGTTAGTGTTAGCAGTGCACGGTGGCGGCGCGAGTTATGGTTGCTTATCTTACCATAACTGCCGAATTTCAGGGGTTTTTCAGTTTTACTTTGAACCATAACGTCCCTTTAACAACGTTTTTTCACTGAATTTCATAGGTTTTTAGTAGCGCAACTTAACCATAACGTCCCTTTAACAAAGTTTTTTTTACTGAATATATATAAATATAAAAGTCCATTTAAGACTCTAATATATCACATATATTCAGACAGGAATTGTGGATTCAGCATGTTTAATTTTAATCCATGTGTGCCTGTTCCAATTGTAGTTAGTGTCAGCATAAAATGATTATTTAAGTATGTGTCTTGAATTTCTCTTTGGTGGTTATTGCTTGTCAGAGTAAGCAACCACCTGTTTCATTTACACTTCCCTTTATTTTGCTTGAGACATGTAACAGTCATAGTAATCCAATTGCTTTGTAGGACCAGGTGTCGTGAAATAGAATCACAAAATATAATTTGACATATATTTGTTAAGCCTTTGTCATTTGCTAGTGATACATGTCATGACAGTGTGGTCTCAATTATGAGAGCAAAAATGTATGCAGACCTATTCCAACACACACTGATCATAAACCTTAAACTCTGTAGTGGGCTGCTGTCGGAGGTGCAGAGGTGTACCAATACCATATATGCTGTATGCTGACGACTTGGTTATTTTCAGTCATACCTACAGTGGCGCAAGGGGGATGTTTGAAACACTTGCCTCTTATTCAGTGGAAAATGACTTGGTAATCAAAATGGATACAACTAAAGTCATGCTGGTTACAACCCAGAAGGTAAATTATCTGACTTTCCTCACATCCTTGGGCACCCTTGACTATGTTAAGAGGTAGCCTTACCTGGGTTTAGAAACGAGTGCCAGTACGTCCTATGGTCATTTAATAGAAGCTAAGAAGGTGAATGCCCATAGCTTGACCTACATGACGGATAGCTTTGCCAGACAGATGGATGGATTCTTGATTGAGGGCATCATCATCTTATACAAACAATGTTTTTGCCCAATGGTTTTATACGGCCTCAATGCCTTGGCTATGGGGGATATGACATGGTTGGATAAACTGGAGGGCTATTTTGGGCAAAGGGTGCTAAAACTATCACCCATCACGACAGTGGAATGCCTTAGGCTTGAATTGGGTTTGGATTCCTTCAGGGGCTTATTACTGGCTAAGCAAGGTGAGCTCCAGATAAAAGCCAACTCAAATCCCAAATGCCAACTACTTGCATTGGTGGCAGGAGATAACAGCCCGCAATTGATACATAGGGGAGGCAAATTTTGATCTATGAACTACAAGCTGTATGAGAATATTATTTGGCACCTACACTTTAACTGGGGCAAACGTATGCTATTCTGTAAACATTATTCAGGCGAAAGCTTAACCAATGGGATTGGTTAAACGACTATGCACGCCTTTCCACCCTGCGTTCTTACATATATGTATCAAAGGTCTCACATAGCTACCTAAAAACCCAAACCTATCTTAGACAAAGCCCAAGGAAGGCTGTGCATAATTCTTTCCTCAGATTGCGCGTAACACAACTGCCACAATTTGCCCTACGTGGCGCTTACCTTGATATTACACTCGCTCCAAGGGTACGTTGCATGTGTAAAGTACCAGGTATGGTTGTAACAGTTTGGCATATCTTTACCGTATGTAAAGTTCTGGTTTCAATGTATATTATTACGTTTTATAGATTTCTTTTTAGATATGACTCGGTAAGAAATGAGGAGCTCTGGGATTATTGCCTTAACTCAGAGTCGGAAAGTTTACACATTGCATTAAATTGGTTATGGCACCACATTTTAAAACTGTTACCTGCAGACAGTGCACATCCGTAGTAAGGACATCAGAATTGATAATGTTGCTAACGTGAACCCTTTTGTAATTTCTTAGAGATCTTGTGCCGTAACCTGACTGCCTGTTTGTGCACAGACTGAGGTTGATTTTATGATCCATAATGTGATTTTATCTTAGAAACATGTTCTCCATTCACTTAAAAGGCAATCAAATGCACTGTATTTCCCTTTTTCAATTTTAAAGATGATCCTTTCTTAATTTTGAAAGATAAAAAAAACTCTCTTAAGAAGTAATTTTTGTCTTATCCCGTTTTTAATTGCTAGATATATCAAATTATAAGAGTTATTCGAATTTTACATTGGAAACGTGTTGCTACAAAACTTGATTGACTGAATATGATGAACTGCATTTTAAAGTGTGCCTCTTTTCAAGTTTTGTTATGTTTGTAAAGGTGCCTTAAGAATCAAATACAAAATAAATATATCAATAAAATAAACCTTAAAAAGAAGAATACAACATTTTCAACGGAGAGTGAGATCTCCATGTCAGGAGTATTCATCAGAATCTGTCAATCTTTTTGACCATCCTTCTCTACGGCACCATAGTGACCTATCATTTGTTCCAGGTACTGCATTGAGCACACATTTGATACACTAACTAAGTGTAGTGGCACCGATAGGGATAGACTATTGTGGTTATAACACTTTCTCATTTCCAATGCGTGAAGTCTAAGTTTAAAGTTGCAGGCATCTGAAGAAAGGGATGATGTGCCCATGTTCCCACCTGCAAGTCTAAAAACCTCGGGGGCATCTTCAACTCCACACTCTCCTTCTCTCCTCACATATCTGACATCTCTAAGAAGTCACACTATCAGCTGCACCTCCTCAGAGGTATTCTTCCTTTCCTCTCCTTCCCCCAGAAGCTCACTGTCTCCAGAGCTCTGGTTCTCTCTAGGCTGGACTACTGCAACAGCCTCTTTCTAAATGTGCCTGCTTCTACCCTCCGCCCCCTGCAACTTATCCAGAAAAGGACTGCAAGACTTGTCCTTGGCCTCAAGCCCAAGGATCATATCTCTGCAGGACTGAAATCTCTGCACTGACTCACAGTAGCTGCGAGGATTAAGTTCAAAACCCTCTGCATCTTCCACAGGGCCTTTTGGGGCCTGGGGCCTCAATACCTTCAACTCTTTCTTCCTAAATACCTTCCTTCTCAAGCTCTTTGCTCATCTGCCTCTAACTCCCTCAGGGTCAGTCGCTTCTCCAAGCAACAAGTTGGTGGTAGATCTATTTCTTCAGCTGGGGCTTCTCTCTGGAACAGCCTCCCTGCCCCCCTGAAACTTGAGGGGAATCACCTTTGGTTCCGGAAGCTCCTCAAAACCTTTCTCTTTGCTCCTGCTTTTTCTCCTCCTCTCCCTTGCTGACTTCCTGGCTGACATTGAAATTGCACTGGTTACCTGGCCACCCTCTGATCTCGGGACCAGCCCCCCCCCTCCAGTCACACTCCTGCACTGCCTCCCTGGCAGCCCCAGCACTTGAGGACTGTTTCTGTATCCCTACAGTCCCACTTCCAGCACTTGACACCTGATGTCTGCTCTTACCCTGCAATTGCCACCGGCTGGCTGTACTTTTACTTATTGTTATTTGTTCTTATCCCTTGTACTGCACTGTCCTCCTCCATGCACTTCTCCTCCCTCCCCTTCCCATGCACTTGCACAATCTGAATGACACCTGGCCTCATTAGATCGTTGTCTGTCTTCTCTCTGCCTCCCTCCCCTGCCTAGTCGCGCCTCGAAACACTTGTGTATAGGCGCGTAATAAATGCCATATCATATCATGTCATATCATGAACTGTGCATCTCTCATTCCATGTGATAGCATGGCTCCATAAAATATCCTACCAGGAACAATGTTTGTCCTGTCCCTCAAACACTCCTTCACCAAACATTAGGTCTGGTATTATTTATTAGTGTAACACCATACCAGGAATATTTTCATAACGTTGTGGCTGGTGGGTGAGGAGAGGACAACAAACATTTTTCCTGAAACAATGTGTTCAGCATGCAGTGTTTCCACTTGTTACTCTTCTCTCACTGGAGAGTTGGCACATTCAGTTAAGGAAGGCAAAATCCAGAAGGTTTCCAAGAAGGTTCACTAGTGTACTTGGCAACTACTGTTTTCATGAAACTTTGATTCAATGAGAAAAATGAAAAGGGAGAAATTATTATACTAATCTTTTATTTGTACACATTTGCAATACACAAATATAAATCATAGGCTCACTTAAATACCCCAAGATAGGACCATGTTGCAGAAGACAAGGATTCAGAAACAGATCTGCCCTCATTCTAGTTATTGGCAGACACATTGTCAGCTGAATTGAACGAATTAGATAAAAGCGTGGTTCTCAAGAATAATTCTGGTTGAGGCTTAAACAAAAAAAATTGTTGTTTATACTTGATGGTTGTGTTACAACTTTACCTTTAGATGGTGCATTGTGAGTTCCTGTGATAAATGCATTGGTGAAAACGAATGTGCCCCTCCGCCCACCGACGAGTATGAAAGTATCAAGATCAACACAGTTGTCTTGTTTCCAATGTGTAAGAACATTCTTAATGTTTAGCTGTGCTGTTACATATTACATGGAGGGCTTCAGCCTAGCTAGATTTCCCGTTTTGGTATATGGTCATGTGTTTTTTTTTCGTTCATTACCATTCATTGTTAATAGTTGGCTCATTATTCTATGCTGATTTATATTTTGAGTATCTATTTACGTTTCGGCTTTGCATTTCCTCCTCGGATCTATGAGGAATGCTTGGAGTGAACTGGCTTAATCACATTTTGCAGCAATTATTAGCCAATATTTGTATGGCAGAATACAGGGGGAACTCTACCGTTCCACACCCTCACCTGCCTCCATACCCCCTCTTTCTACATACCTAACACCAACCCACCATCTATATGTTTTACAATAAGAAAAAGGCTATATACCATGCTGCAAAACGTGATTCAATAACTTTGTTAGTCGAACAAAGGGGGGAAACACCACATTATTGTATTCAAGATTGTATTTATCTTCCATTTTATATTTATTGAGGTGCACTTATTTTGGTGAGATTTGACTGAATTTGAAGTGTATCCTTTACCATTGGACTGTTCATCAGCTGTTGACCTTGTAGTAAGAGAAAGGCTATGTGCCAAATATGGGCATCGAAAGAACACAGATATCATCAAGGAATTACTTTTCAAGAGCACCGTTCACGTTGCTTTGGCCCCAATGGTCACCTAACAAAACATGTGCTGACACAGGGGTTAAACAAGGTTTGCCAAGCTTTGCCGTTAGCACCTATGTTTTTGTTTTGCCTTTGTTTTAACAACTTGGTACATTGTATTCAAGAGGCATTTAAAGGTATTCCTTTTATCAGGGTAAGCTAGTCCTGATGTTTTTCCATGCAGAGGATTCAGTCTTGCTTTCCAGGACAACTGCTGCCCTTAGAGCTCGACTGAAAGCTGGATCATCGTATTGCAATGTTAATCATTTGATTCTAAAACAAGGCAATATGTAAACTTATGATGTTTGAAAGAAGGAAATGCAATATGCTATGCTATAAGCTATGGGTGAATTGATTGAGCCAGTTACCTGTTTCACCTGCATGGTTTTGTCCCAATCATCTAACTTATCATGGACATCCCAGACAGATCATGCCACAAAAAAAGTGGCAGTGGCTGTGAGAGCAATCGTAAAGCTTGTGATGAAGCATACTGACAAACTTGGGGTTGAATGTGAGGCGGTCTTTCAAGGGAGGTTTGGTGGTGCAGTTGCTTAAAACGTGAAGGAGTGTGGTCTCGATAAAAACGATTTCAAAGTGAGAATCTGAACAAAAGTTGTGGAAACAGCTCCTGTATCATAACGATTCCCAAATACCTTCCTGGAAGTACATGTGGGTTGTTCAGCACAATTGACGAGTTTAAGGAATTCCCCCTGTCATATTTACAGTTAAATGAGTGACATCACAATCCAGGGAGCTTGTTGATATGGCCTGGCAGGCAGGGTCGGACTGGGGCATACACATGTCTTGGGAACCAATAGAAAAGGGGCTCACAGTGCAAGGAAGGCATGGTATCAAGAATATACAAACACAAGTGATGACAGTTCATGGGTGTCTATTAAAGTCTGTAGGTGGGGTGGAAAAGCACCTAGTCTAAACTAAAAACTAAGATGGGAGCAAGCTGCGACCAACAAATAAAAAATAAGGCATTCCTAGTGGCATCTTGTCAATTCAAAAGACCTATACTAAGACAAGCCTATTGCCAATCCATACGCTATATACAAAAGAGGGTGGAATAGGATTCACAAGAAATGAAGAAGTGTTTACAAATAATAAGTCAGGATGCGGTAGTCGTGGTCTCCTTTCCCCATGTTTTGAGCACGGGACACTGTGGGACTCTGGAGCACAGCACACGCTCAAGCTTTCCCAGCACGTGACGACACTTCTGTTTTCAGCTATCTTCGATGGCCAAGTCTCTTGCTCTGTAAAAAGTCTCTTGACTTTGAGGGCCTGATGCTTTCAAAATAACAACAAAAGTTCCTTTCTGCTTTTACGTTTAGTGATACTTTTTCACCCTTGGATCCCCCTCTGGCGATCCCAACTTGGGATTCAATGACCAGAAGCACAGACCATCCATAGCCCTAGCTCAAGCACTCCAAGAACTAGGCTTTGTTCAGAAAATCCATGCACCCACACATTGTAAAGGACGCACCCTTGACTGGGTGGTGGACCGCAAGTGCGACATTGACATCGACATCAGCTCCATCACACCAACCCTATGGTCGGACCACTCACTTATGCATGTCCTCATCCCTACACGTGCCACTAAAGCACGTGTAGGGATGACGTGGATTCTCCCCTACCTAGACACTCTCACCTCTAACCTTCACTCTGCTCCAGACCCAGTGGTTCTAGCGGACATCTACAAATCCACAATCACTACAGCGATAGACATCGTCGCCCCCCTCCAAAAGAAAAAAGCCAAAAACATCAACCACTCCAACACTTGGTCCTCATCAGAACTAAAGGAACTGCGCACCAAAAAACATAAAGCGCTGAACAAATGGCGAAGTTCCCCTAACGCTTCCTCACTCTTCTCATACAAAAAAGTCATCATTACAGCCAAATCCACATCCTATAATGATAGAACTCCAATGCCAGCTCTGAATCAAAATAGCTCTTCGCTATTTTCAAGGAACTATCCACACCAATCACTAAGACCCAAGAGATTATTAAAGATCAAACATGATGCAACACCATACAATCCGCCCTTCTAAACAAAATTGAGCTCCTGCAGCAGAAAATCCTGGACCACAAAAACCTCACTCAGCACATCCAATCAGCCTCCCACGTTGGGACTGAGACAGAGGTCACAACAGACCCAACCACACCTTTCAAATTCAGAGAAATCTCTGAATTACAAGTAATAGAAATTGTGAACAAGATCAAGCCTTCCAATTTCAAAGGCGACGCTTGCCCACCAAATTAGTCAAAGACTGTGTAGAAACACTTGCACCATTTCTCAAGTTTCAACTCCAACTCAGTCCTACATAGCCTAAAAGAAGCCTGGATGCACCCACTTCTCAAAAAAACAACCCTAGACCCAGAAAACACTAATAATTACAGACCCATCACCACCGTCTCCTTCCTGCTCAAGATCCTGGACAAAGTGGCTTATATGCAAATCCAGAAATACCTGGAGCAAAATCACATCTTAGCAAAAAGACAATCAGGCTTGTGTCCAGGACACGAAACAGAGTCTGCTGTACTCGATCTCAAAATACAACTAGGCGACATCATGGACAAAGGTAAACCGGCACTTCTGATCCTGCTTGACCTGTCCGCTGCCTTTGACCTGGTCAACCATGACATCCTAGGCACACAACTGAAAAACGAAACCCAGTTCTCTCCCCAAGTCATCGCCTGGGTTACCAGCATTCTCAAGGGCCGACTCATGAAAGTCTTCTCAGACTCCGCCTGTGCCTCCCCGACCACCATCCACTGTGGAGTCCCACAGGGTTCATGTACAGCCTCCACACTGTACAACATATTCACCCTTCCACTCTTCAATGACCTGGATCGTCATGACATAGCCTACACCAACTATGCTGACGACACCCAAGTCCTTCTACCCCCCCCCCAGGCATCATTGAACAAGACGCTGCAGCCATACAAACCTGGATGGCAGCCAACGGCCTCTGTCTAAACAGAGATAAGGCAGAGATCCTCATAGTAGGCACCAAGGAAACCCTAAACAAACTCCCATCTCAAAACAAAACCTTTAACATTGATAACTCCACCATCACGGTCTCCTCAGCAGTCAAAACCAAACCTTAGGAGTTTCCGTCGACTCAACTCTGTCAATGTCACGTCAGGTCAATGCCATAGCCTCCTCCGCCGCACTCACCAAAAAGGTAATCAATGCAGTTAAACTCTTCCTCTCCACTAAAAACTGCCTATCAATAGCCAGAGCCACAGTAGGCACCAAACTGGACTTTTATAATGTCCTTTTATTGGGCACTTGTGCAGAAAATCGAAACAAAATGCAAAACACACAAACTAATGCCCTAAGGTAAGGACTGAGTATTCCCACAAGGGAACACATCTCTCAGGCCAGGAAAGAGGCCCACTGGCTACCTATAAAGGATCACATCCTTTTCAAGACCATGGCCATCACACATAGATTCCTCTCTGCTGACGCCCCTCCTTACTTATCTGAAATTATCACCCTCAACTCGTCCACCAGACCCATGAGATCCCATCGGACCAACCAGATCCACGTACCCACCTTTAAAAGGACAAAAGCAGGCAGGTGCAGCTTTCAACACTTAGCACCAAAAAACTGGAACGCTCTACCCACTGCGCTAAGAAATGAAAAATCCTACACTGCTTTCTGCAAACAGGAGAAAAACATTCTGTTCAACTAACCGCCTCTTAACCCTCCTCCACATATTGACTGTTCTGTAATGTAAGGATGGTACTTTCCTGCTGTACATTCATGCTGTACTGTATTCCTGTACCAAATGAGTCTACTATATGCCAACGTACTCTCCTGCCTTACCTTCCTGCTGTAAAATTTCCTTTACTGCATTACATTCCTGCTGTAATATTTTCCTGTACTGTAAGTGTAATTGAGCATACTGTAACAGCGCCATGATGCCCCCGGGCTGATATACGCTATACAAATTCAAATAATTAAAAAAAAATAGGGTGATTTGGCATGCCTAAATGATGTGGGCTGAGCGGATATCTACACAGATAAAACATCTATCCAAATCCCAACATTTACAATTCTTTGCTCCGGTACCTGCAAATAATATTTTATTTACTTATTTTTATTTATTCATTTATAACGCACCGGCAGTCCGCACGCATCGGGGCACACATAGACACAAGACAAACAACTAAAAACACGAGAGGAAACCAGAAGAAAAAGACGAGATAAAGGTAAAATCAGATAACGAGAGAGGAATTGATTTATTTAAAAAGTGTTGTTTTCAACTTTCTCCTGAAACGTAAGAGGTTAATTTCTTGTCTTAAGTTCCCAGGGAGGGAGTTCCACAACTGGGCTCGCAGACTGGGAAAGATCTGGGAAAGCCGGGTCTATGGATCAGTGGACTAATTCATCCACTACAGGGACCTGTGATTGACCTCAGGGTCACAGGTTTGAACTCAGCCCTTCATCCTTCCAAAGTCGATAAAATGAGTACCATTAAGTTGGGTAACAATAAACAACTGTTATTAGCACCAAGATGCCCCTTCGGGGGTGAACGTGCGCTTTACAAATATGCCTGTTATGGTGTAAGATCTGCCCATCCCCCTTGTGCGTTTGAACGCGGGGGAGACAACCAGGGCCTAGTTTGCTGAGCGCAGTTGTATACCTGGAGAATAGCTAGTTACTGCTGTTTTAAAGTAAGAGGGAGCATTGCCATACATGCAGCGGTACACAATGGTGCATGATTTGAAGTTAATGCTGTCCTGTATGGACAGCCAGTGCAGGTCTTTCCTGTGTTTAGAGATATGTTCCTTACACGGAATCCTTTTAATGATTCGTGCAGAAGTATTTTGCATCTGCTGACATCTGTCTATTCTGATAGTGCTGGCTGTGAGGAGTAGCACATTACAGTAATCCAGCCTTGGTAGAAAGACTGCACGGGTGATGGTAGCTATGTTTACATCTGTTAGGAAGGGTTGAATGTATCTAATGAGACAAAGGTAGTGGTTACAATTTATGCTGATAATTTTTACATTTTTGTCAGCATTTAAGGAGGCTTCAAGAGTTACTCCCATGGTTTTTACCTTAGTCTGGAGGGTGTCATGGATTTGTTTATGGTGGTCCATTTATACACATCCAGTTCTCAACCATCTAGCATTCAACTAGGTTGTAGATCGAGAGAAGGGTGGATGAGTCTTCTGAATAATTCCCACTAAGTTCCAGGACCGGTTGAGTATTGTCCGCCTAGTTAGTGAAATAGACACCCAGGCTCTCTAATAAGACACAGAGTGGCTGGATATACATATTAAACAGTACAGTGATATGCTTGCTCCTTGGGGCACGTCGCAAGGGATGGTAGTAGGAGGAGAAACAGCATCTCCCCTGTGTATCCTGGGTATACAGTTGGTCATAAAAGATGTGACAATTCAATGGCTCCACTAGAGCAATTTTCTCTGGTTTCAAGTGTTTGTAGGAG
Organism: Ambystoma mexicanum; assembly: GCF_040938575.1. NCBI lineage: Eukaryota > Metazoa > Chordata > Amphibia > Caudata > Ambystomatidae > Ambystoma > Ambystoma mexicanum. Next base: position 954,675,880 of record NC_090937.1, on the reverse strand, counting down.
GCGGTGGTGGTCAAGCAAATCAAACGCTGCTAAGAGATCCAAGAGTATGAGCAAACCTGATTTGCCCTTCTCTTGTGATCCCAAGCATATGAGTTTGCAAATCTAATAAGGCTGTTTCAGTGCTATGGGCAGGCCTGAAACCGGTTTGGTGCCATGTACGATGTTGTTGGGCTCCACGTGGGTTTTTAGCTGTGAAGTGGCAATTTTGTCCAGTATCTTAAGAAGGAAATGGCAGTTAATTATAAGCCTGAAGTCTGTAGGATATCTAGAATCATGGACCATTCAAATGGGGTAACTGTAACTGCTTTTGTAGAGGTAGGAATCTGTTTGTCTCAAAAAGAAGAGTTAACAAATCGTGTAAGAAAGGGTGCAAAGATGGTACTGTGCTCAAGGATATGTTTGGGAGGTAGGGGGTTTTCCACACATTAAGTGGTTTTCATGCTTCAATGGAAATTTTCCATTTCAGGTACCGAGATAGGGTTTAGCGTACATTTGGGCTGGTTGGAGAAGTCTCTAAGAGTCGTCATGCTGTTACTAGAGATTTCACTGGTGTTTTGGGCAGTTTGAACTTGGTCCCTAGCTTTAATATTCTTTGCCTTGAAAGCTGCCTGGACCATCTTGCAGTCCTTCACTGAGGGGGTATGGGCATTGGCAGAGGAATGCTAAGGATTTGAAGATTTGAAAGAATGTACTTGGTTTGTTTGGGGACTACCTTGGCTTTATATGAGGTGTCCATGGCTTTCCAGCTTTCCTTATTTTCCTTGGATGGGTCTTTCAGCCATTTGGGTTCAAGTGATCGTTTGGTTTTCTTGAGGGTGGCTAGCTCTGTGGTAAACCAATCCTGATGTCTAGGGTTAGCTCGAATATGTCTTAGCCTAAGAGGGGCGATTTTGTGGAGCATATTTTGTATTGATTTGTTATAGATATCTACTATGGTGTCAATGTGGTCCTCATCTGAGGAGGTCTGTAAAATTATATTTAGGCATAACTCAATGTTGGAAGTGGATATCTTTTTAAAATGTCAACTCATTACCCTCTTGCAGGGATTGGGAGATTTTTTTTAGGATGGTCTTACAGTAAATTTGAGCTTATAAACTCTTATTGATGCTTAGACATGTGAAAAAGAGCATTTTAGTGCATTTATATAATTTAATACACATTTCTCTTGTTCCTGGTTTCATCAGGGACTGTTAAAGGACTTTTTATCAGACACATTCATTTTGGCTTCAGAACTTGAACAATGTCAATATACTGACAAAGTGGATTCACATTTTCAGTTTATTCTGCCATTAGATATCCAATATATTACAGACACCACATTCCGAACCACATTTCTTTCAAAAATATCTTATTACAGCATGGTGTTATGCAGTATGTCGATATGCATTTTAAGCTGAGAGATGAAAACTGATTTAATCAGAACCTGAAATCAAATTGGTCGAGACGATACATGCCAGGGTGAGATATTTTTCATCTCAGTTTTTATAATGGTAAAGCACATTTCAGGAGCAGTTACTAACATGGAATTATCTCTCATGTTTTATCTCTCCCACATAATACTATGGTATTTTCTATTATTGTGCTGACATTCCTATGTGCTTTTCATGGTTCCATCAATATTCTTAACATATCTATGTTTAACAATGTGTTGGTTCATCTGTGTTTGTTTATTGCTAACCTAATTAGAATATTTCTTTCGCATATGCAATTGTTTTTGAGTCTATTTGTCTTGATAAAAGCCTATTGTTTGAAAAACATGTTGGTAAAGACTTTAGTGACAAACAACCAGCAGATGTTTTTTCAGACTGAGGCAAAGGGCCTAATTCACATAGCGTTTTCCAATGGGGTTTTGCCATTACTAAACACTTCTGTGAATTAGGACCAAAGACTTTTGTGATAATAAATATATAATATTTGAGGGAATGTTAAATGGTTAATAATACACACATACGTAACATAAATCTATGGCCTTCAATGGTTGCATCACAGAACAGGATGTTTCCCTGGGGATCTATGTGATCACTGAGAAAAAATACATTTGAATACGAAAATTACGATTTCTTTTTCTTTCACCACAAGTATATGCAGAGGAAGATACCTGCAGCCCTACCCATACTCACCTTACCTTATTTGATAACCTAAACTACCCCCACATATACTTGAGTTGAAATGCAGAGCAAAGTGTTCACCATTTTTGTTTTAGGAATTTTCTGATTCAGTATTTTGCTATGATACCCATCCCTGACTCCCAAGGTTTCGCAGCCTTCCTTTATGGGCAATGAACAGCTGAGCATGACACAACTGTTATTATGTTTCAACACACCTCCTTTTTTAAGACTGAATGAAGTCTAACCTAACAAGCTTAAGAGCCTCCAAATGAGTTTAATGGTAATTCAACGATAAATCTGTCGAAATACAGCCAAGCTCCTTTGCCGTTACTCCCACTTGGTCCCATGGATCTACCACGGAATTACAAGTAGTAGTAGGGTGGGGTGATTCCCCATATTTGGGGCCTATAGGACTCTACTCCTGAAGGGCCTCACATGAGGAAAACACTAGATGCCAGTGAAAACCGCATATATGCATAAATGCCATGCAGTGGCAAGAAATACAGGAGCCGTAGTGAGGGACGACCTTCTTTATTTCTTTTTCGTGGCAAACTGAACTCTGTGCAGGCTCCCCATTGTGCATGCATGCAATGCCCCGCATTTCATTTGGTGGCAGAGCTTCCTGGCTCCTTTAACTGTGTCCACTCAGGGACATTACATCACCCCCTTTGGACCAGAGAACAAAGTCACTCACGGTTCTGTCCCTTTTACATCTCCTCGATTAGGCTTGTTGGTCTCCTGATTCATCGAGTCAGCCGGGCCACTCGATTCTCTTACTCTCCCTCCATCTCTTCTTTCGTGGGCTCCCCAGTCGTCACAGCAGCATCGTTTTCATCTCTTTCTTCCTGCTCTTCTCTGTACAGCATGAAGTGATAGACGTTTCACGTGACCACTCTTCTGGGAGACTGAGCCGTCACCATTGTCCGGTTAACATGGGAGATTGTCAAATGTTCTAGATCAAACTTTGAATCTGCTTTCTTGTCTTGTCTTCTGCATAAAAGTACCATGTCCCCACTTGCAGGTTGGAACTCTTGGCTTTCCTCCTGTTGTCAGTGTAATCCTGCATGCCCTGCTTCTTGCCAGCATCCGAGTCTCTACTACATTCTGTGTCCACCTTCAAACTACTCACTAGGTGAGAGAGTCTGGTCCTTGTCCGTCTGCCAAACAGTAATTCTGAGGGATATTTTGCTGTGTGCCGAGTTTCTGTAGTCCCTTAGCATGTTGCACACCACCTGGTTGAGTGACATTGACCGTAGCTCATTTTGATGGAGAACCCTCTTGAGACTGCTCATGAATTTCTTCACCTTGACATTGACCAGGGGCTATAGTGGAGTAACTTTTCTGTGGTGAATGCCCATGTACTTCTAGCAACATTAAGAAGGGATTCCAGGACAAAACAGCCACAAAGTCAATCCTGGTATGATAAAGACACAGTTTGAACAACAAATATGCAATTTTACTAGATCGAAGTAATTCTAACCTCAAACAATGTTATGCACAATTCTAAAATTAGGCACAGCTAATTCAGTAAATTTAAAGTATCACTGTGCAACAGAAAAAAAGTTGTCAAAAATGTATATACAAAGTCATATACAACGCATCACCTAAACAACAAAACATATAAATACAAGATAGAACAATGTGCATAAAAAGCTAAGTTGTGTTCTTAATTCTTAGGTTATTCATACAACTCACTAAAATACAAGGCTCACAATCACTAATTTCAGCTCACTCCGCATTCATTCAAACAAAACCCAACATGTTTCTTTCCTACAAGACATGTGATTTATTGTCAGGAAATTCATCAGGGGTATTCTGGTGATTTTGTGGATGGACAATTGACAATTCATCAAGGTCCACCTCCTGAATAGAACTTGGTCAGTGACTTGTATTGAAGAATTTTCGTTAATCAAATTATCTTCAGACACTCTTGTTATGGATGGTGCACTGCTTCACAAAAGACACAAAATGACATAGAAACAGCTATTATTCATACTGTTAATAGTCTAAAGTATTGGTTAATCAATAAGGAGTATATGTGACCAAGATTGTCTAATTTACATGCACATTTACCTCAGACTCTATTAATTGGACGCCTGATGGGTATGGGAAGGAAGACACCTTCATAAAAAAATATCCTGCAAAAACAGAAATGGGTCAAAAGCACTTCAGTTCATACTTCGTCTTTAGAACAAATATTTGGTTCTTAAAAATGAGTACAGTTATACGTAGACTATCAGCTACTTAGACTGTGATATCCAAAGGAAACACACTGTTCAGTTAGTTGACAAGATAGGACACATATGATGTTGTGTACATTGCAGGTTGGTTTCTTATTAGCAGTATCCAGGGTCGTATCCTCTGAGCTATAAGTCAGTGTCCAAGATAGGCTGTAGTGGGGACAGAGTGTGACCGGACGTACACTAGTGGTTGTAAAATGGTGTAAATTTGCCATAATCTGATCGTGTTTGTTATCACTCATCTATAGATTAGAACCTCAGAATGTTCTGAAATCATCTAACTGAATTCATTGGCTCCCAAATACAGTCTAATTCCACCTTTAGTTACACTGCTAAGAATCGTATTAGCATATTGACTCACCATTACAATGTAACTTTAGTAAGGCGTTCCGCGTGTCTCCTGTGGCTGTGTTTGCGAAATCATAGAGGCTTCTGCAAATTTGATTCTGATACAAACTTTAGGGTAATGGATAATCAAGGGTGGTTCTGCAGTCCCTCTACTGGCACAAACACAGACCTTTGACCTTTTCTTGGATGGATGGCCCCCGGGAGAGTCTCAACCAAGTCTTTAGCTCACTGTGCCTTTCACAGAGGAGAAATATACCTGCATATCAGTCTTTGTCCTGCCCAAGGGAAGTCCACCACCAAAACGCTAGGCTATTCTCCTCTGCACAAGAGTACGAGCACCAACACCAGACACGTGTTTCAGCCTAATCGGGCCTCATCAGTGAGGTGGAGCTGTGCCTCTCTGAGAACAGTGAGCAAGGGGTCCTATGGTAGCTTAGGGTGAAACCCAAAGTTACTTAATATGCAAAACAAGGGAGGTTCTGGGAGTCCATCTACTGATATGTTACAAAATATTTAAGATAGCCCTTGGTAGACGGGGGTTCCCTTGGTGTTACAATGGGTGCATGTTCATCATCTGACGAACAACTTTGTGAAAGAGGTAACCCATACCTCGCCCAGCGTAGTGTGTTTTAGATCAGGATTGGCACTAAAAAATTGCTAATCTTAAAAGCCATTGATTGGCAGTGAACAACCTATGGTGACTTGTGTATTTGAACATGTTCTTGTTTCCTACACAGGCCACGTGTCTGGTTCAGCCCTGCCGTATCAAGGAGGTGGTAAAGTATCTATTATCCACTTTCCTTACCAGAAAGCACACATGGGGCATAGCATTTATCTTTCTTCCCCGGTGTTGTTAAACACATAGAAAAAGACTGTCCTGAAGAAAGCGACCTTAACAAACATGAGCCGCTGAAACCGGTAGACATTAATTGCTACATAGGATAGATATCAAATTTATTTTCTATACATGAGCCATTTTTTACCATCCTCCACTCGCTAGACCAATAGGAAGATCTAGAAGAAGGCGAAGTGGAGAATTTTGTAATTGTATGTCTTTTTGATGTTGGTCTAAACACAAGTTCAGAGTGACCACAACCTGACCTTGTGATATTCCTTGTTTTTAAAGTATCACAGTGGATGAGTCGTGACTAACAATCCTTGGGTAAATAAACTTGTATACAACCCATAGGATGTTGTTGCTCCCCATCAGAACAACACTGTTTTTAGATCTGGTATTTGTCTCTCCCCATGCAAACACATAGGGGGAGAGAGTGGTTGTAGGGCACATTTGCTGCAAGGCTGAATGGTGTATAACATTTAGAAGAAGCTAGTTTTTCTTCTTATTCTATCCCCTGTATTTTGTAGCCGGCCCAGCCGCGCTACACAGGGACAGAACAGCTGATCAGGAAGGGACATTCAGAATTTCACTCTATCCTTTTCTGTCCTCCTACACAGCCTTGCCCCTGTGGGTGTTAAAACCCACAGTGTTTTTCTCCTCTTTGTTAGAACTAATTGTGCCCTCAACCACAGTGGTTTTATTCCGACGTACAGGTTGAGTACCTGACTTTGGAAAATAGACTAGACTTTGGTTGTTTTTACCAAAATCGGAATACAGTTGGCAATTGTCCATACCTTTCGTGTTATACAATTGATGTAATAAGGGCATTCCCTGTTAACTTTACCCTTGGCCCCCTCATATTTTGTAATGCCATACGACAGCAAGCCCTTCCTTCTCGGGCTGCTAATACCTTGATTTCACCTCAGATAGGTTGTTGCTAGCATACTCTATCACAGACCTGGCCGATTCCTGCCCTGGTTGATGCTACACTAGAATTGCCGCTAGGCCAACGGGGCTGGCATCTGCCGTTACTTCTGTGCAAATGTTCGGAACAAAGTACGCCATATGCTCTGCTGAGGCAATGTGTGATTTTATCTGCGTGAATGTTTCTTCATATTGTTGTGACTATTGAAACACTCTACCTTGCTTGTTGAGTTCTCTAAGGGGAGCGCTGGTGATAGCGAAATCACAGGGCTACCGGCCACAGTAGGTGGCCATCCCTAAGAATGATCTGACTCTAGAGACACTCTTGGGAGCTGATATTTTTCAGATGGCAGCAACCATGCTCAGCACTCATGCCCTTGTGTGAGAAGATGTGACCATAGAATTTGAGGCTAGACTTATGAAATATGCATTTTTGGCTATTCAGAGTCTGACCAGCTTCTACTAGTGCCGTGCATACTTGCTGGAGAGCGTAATCATGTTGTGACGTGGCCGCCCCGAAGACCAGAATGTCATCAATGTAGTTAAAACAGTTATTCACATGCTGGATTACCTTTCTCACGCTCTCATGGAGTATTTCTGCTGCTGAGCAGATGCCAGAGGTAAATCTCTTATACCAAAAGAGTGAAATTGGTGTGGTGAAAGTGGTGATATATCTAGACTGCTTGTCTACTTGAATCTGGTGATATCCTTTATTCAGATCGAGTTTTGAGGAGAATATCGCTTCATTGAGTAGACTGATCATATCATCCAGGTGCGTTCCCGGGTGTCGTTTGCATCCAATGGCCTTGTTGGCTTGGTGCATATCCACGTATATGCATATTTTGTCCGGCGACTGTCTTTTCTGCACTGCTACGATGGGGGATAGCCATGGAGAGGGGCCATCTGCAGGTTCTATTATGTCTTCAGCCAATAGTTTATGTATCTCCTTCTCTACGAGTGGCTGCAGATGAATTGGGTCCTTCTCGGGTGTTTAGCTACCTGTGGTATATATTCATCAATGTGGAGTGCAACAGGATCCCTTTTGAGACACCCCATTCCCTTGACTAGACTCGGGAACATTTGCTTGACTGAGATACCGTGTTGCATAGTGTAAGTTACTGTGGCAACGATCATTTCAAGTGCAGTGTGGCAACCCAGTAGGTTGTTTCCAGGGATTTCTCCATGTAGTACATGAAACTCAGCCTGTGCACACTTTTCTTTGTATTGTACAGTTGTGTAGAATTTTCTGTGGTTTTGCACAGGTCCTCTCGCAGCACTGTGGAGGATTTATAGTTAAGATGGCTGTAGTTTTGGGGGAGATGCCATCTTGTGGTACTCTGACACACACACATGCTGTACAGAGTGGCACCTGTGTCAATGAGAAACTTGGCTGGATGATTTCCCACTAGCAGACTGATATCACCCTCTGGCGGAGACGTGGTTCCTTTCATCATGTACATGTAGTAATGCTAGTTAGCCTCCCAGCAGGATTACGGAGAAGGAGGCCTTCCGGTGACTTGCCTGACATGGCGGAGAAGGTCCCGCCTTGCACCCGCACCCACATCTCTTCTTGGGCAGAGCCCAAGTGGGCCCGATTCTGGTTTGGAGAATGGGGGCGCATGTCCTGGTGATTGTCCTGGAGGGGAGTTGCACATGACCGCCAGGTGGTTTTCTCTGCCACTCTTGGTGCACGATTGTCCGAATGCAGGACATCTGACACCTTCTACATGGGGAAAGGGCAAGCTGCATCAGTAACATCTCCAGGATGATGTAGGTCCATTGGACAGCCGTCCACTAATTTGACGTCCTCGGGTTGCTGCAGTGACTTGTCAGTTTCAATTATAAGAGGTTTGGGTATCTGCTCTGGACTCCGTCCGGGCCATTTGCAGTATAGTGGCTAGTGGGAGCGGCTCCCGGAGCAGATTCTTCCTGAATGCCAAGGGGAGACATCCCCTATCATTCTTAACCTAATGGCCTCTTCGTTTGTGAATCTATGAAAATCGCAATGCGCCACCCATTTGCGAAGGTATGTCGCAAAGGCATCCATGGACTCATCGGCCATCTGGCATGCCATGTTGAAGGTGTGCCTGTCGTGGTCGATGTTGCATTGGGGGTTGAAGTATGCGGTTAGCGCTTCCTTGAGGCCTGTATATGTTATGACATCATCTAGCTGGAATGTGGAAATGAGAGCTTCCACCTTATCTCCCACCAGGTTCACTAGCAGCCTTTGTCAAGCGCGCTTTCTTTGTGCGCATGTAGGTAGTTATCAAACCTTCTCATCTACCTTTCCCAGCGTGGCCCTAGGGATTGCTGATCGCCCATGTCAAATGGTCCTGGCCAGTAAAATGCTGCTGCGCTGCGCACATGTACCTCTAGTAGCTCACCTTCTGACATCTCGGTGGTAGATGGACTTCGTCGCTCTCAGGGCAGTGATATGCTGCTGGGCTCCTGTTACTCCCTCAGTGTGAATGGGGACTGCTTGGAGAAATGCTAGTTCTTATTGGGAGACATATCCCATCCTCGTCGCCATTGTCTGCTCCTGAAGGGCTTCACATGAGGGAAACATTAGATGCCAGTGAAAACAGCATATATGCATGAATGCCATGCAGTGGCAAGAAATACAGGAGCCGTAGTGATGGGCATTCATCTTTATTTCTTTTTCACAGTGAACTAAACTCTGAACGTGCTCCCCATTGCGCATGCATTTCATTGGTTGGTGGAGCTTTGTGGGTACGTTAATCGTGTCCACTCTGGGACATTAAAGACTCCAAGGGAATTGTTGGCAGATTTACTGCCGGTGTATGTACCGTGTGTAAATCTGCTGATTTCTGGAGGTAAAGTGACAGATCCACTACCAGTTTGCCGTTTGTTGCTGGAGGGAAATTTGCCACTTTACCTCAAAATTTATAATTCTGTGATGCTGGAAAAAAATCAGTAATTCCATTACCACCAAAATTGGTGGTAACGGAATTGCCACCACATTTTGTACCACACCACCAAAAATTACAATGAGGAGATAAGTGCTCTGGTTTACAAAAGTTTAAGCACAATGGTATCAATGTACGTATTTGTTTCATATATGTTTATGTTCTGACAAGTTGTCCTATTTGTTGGAATGATATATGAGAACGCTGTAAACCCTGCGGTAACACGCAGAGTTTGCAGCATTCGCCTACATTCGCCTACATAATACGTTATGGCACATTTATTCTGACGAAAAATGTCCATCATGTTAAAGTGTTTTTTTTAAAAACATGCCCACGTGTGAATATGTAAAAAGGCGCAGAAATTGTCTCTGAAAAAAACTTTATTGGATGAATAAAATAATGGATTACTGCAAAGAACTTTCTCCTGTGAATGTTTGTAAGTCTGTTCTTACGTCAATGTCCCTTCTCTATACTTGAGGCCACCGGACAGATCAGAAAAAAGAAATCAATCAAATACATTATTTCAGATTAAATAAGCGAATAATGTAATAGTGATGCTGTTTCAGAAAAAAAGCTTTTTACTGAGTTTTGCAAGCTTAACTTTGCAACAAATGTGTTGATCGTGTCGTGTGATTTAGATGAACACCCTTTGCTTATACGTGCACAAACACGAGCACACTTTCATGGATTTTTGACAGCGCATTTCGAAAACATCAAACTGACAAGTATGCTCGGGTACAGCCATCAATCATGTCCTTGAATTTACCAGAAAACAAGCATGTACCTTTTTGGAGAGGAGCAAGGTCAGAAACGTAGACACAAATGAGGCAAGCATCCTTAATGGAAAATGATGAGCTGGCCAGGCTTTGCTTTTTACTATGGCGAAGAGTAGCCAACAATCCTCTCTGAGAACACAAGCATTGCTATGTGTAACACAAATTAACCTAACAGATGATTAGAAATTAATCTTTGAAGTTCGCTAAATAGGTTCCTTATTCATGTTACTAGTATGCATGTATATCTAAAATGTGTTAAGGGTGGGTTCAGCAGCAAAGATGTAAGAATTGGAAACCGAAATTGCATGCCACACTGTGCTGTGTCACTGTAAACGAAGGGTGACAGAGATGTGGGCGATGGTCATACCTATAATTTCAAAAATTCCAACAAATCTATGTGAAAACGCATATGTCGTTATTGCATGTGCCATTCGGTCATTATTATCTGGCAATATACAAACAACGTGGTTTTTTATGTCAAAATGTATGGGTTGTATGTAATTAATGGATCAGCGTTCTGAATGAATAAATGAATGGGTCCGATGTTATGATGATATTACTAATGTCTCTGAGAAGGGTTTTTCTAAATAAGACATGCTAAACTTACAGTATAAAGAGCAATACACATTTTGTAATAACTATCATATACTGGGTACTTATAACACGTGTCCTATGTTGAACCCGTTGAATAGTTAAATGGCCCCCATACACAAAGAACTGCTTATTCTATTCATTCAAAATGTCTTTGATAGAATTTTAGGTTGGGATTAGCTGAACTGAAACCCAGGGGCTGGGCCAATCTCTTACCACAAACAGTTCTCTTCTGTTTCCACCACAGGCATTGTGTGATCGGTCACGGCGTGTGTTATTTGGTAAGAAAGTCTTGAAGCTCATGGCTGAGATTGTAGAAAGTCATGTCTGAGCTCCCCCCCCATTGGTCTGCCCGCTTTTCGCTTTGTAGCTTGCTAATGTGTGGATTTGCATTATTTCATTTCGTCTGGAAGTTGTGATGGTTTTTGTTATCTGAGATGGATGTCAGAGAGACATGCCTGACCAAAGCAGGGTGCAGGGTAAGACAAGTGGAGTTAAGTGTGAGGTAAATGTGAGTGCACAATGGGTGTCAGCAATGTTGGAAGAATATCCACAATTTGGGAATCTTACTTTTAAAACGGGGTGTGATTTCTTGTCAACACATCTTCCAGTAAGGTCAGCATGGTGGTCTTCAGATTAAAAAGCAGGGATAGCGTGTTGCCCGAGGCTTCACAGGTTACAGCAATGTGGTGGGTCAGAAGAAGGAGCCAGCTATCTGGTGGAAATTTTAAGCATTCTTTTATTTATAATATAAGAAAAATGCCTATCTTTCCCTATCGCTAAAGGGATTACAATGCCTATCTAAAGAAATTAAAGGTGCTTGTCTGTTGTCAGAAAGTCAAATGTGTGCTTGGCTATGTCTCTGGTGGAAATATGGCCTCCTGTGGTGTGGTGGGATTTCTGATAGGCGTCATCAGGAATGGTGATAGTGGGTAAGCACTGTCCCCTGTAAATGACGATCATAAAATATTGTTATGGTACGTGATTCTATAGTGGTTTTTATTGGTTGTGACCGCAAATTACTGTGTTTTGGGGTGTGTGCTGGCTTATATTCACCCATGAGCCATTTGCTGCCAAACGTTCCCAATGCCAGTCCCTGCTGCATGGGGGAATTGCATGATATGTAGCTATCGTGGGTGCTTCCAGGGTAGTTTGCGTTCACGTGCATGATGTGACCCTTAGCATCACAGAAGGCCTGCACATTCAGCGAATGCCAATTTTTTCAGTTCCGATGTATATTTTCTGTGGCACATGGGGGCTGTTGTGCACCATGTGTGCAATCAATTGCCCCAAGCACCCATGGGAAGTGGGAAACTGCATAGAATTATTGAGCCACTCTTTGCCTTGCCTGCACGTTGCATGGCATGTCAATGTGGATGTGCACACAGGCTATGATGCCGCTTAGGACCTGTTTGAGGCAGCGTGATTGTGTAGGCTGTGAAATACCACCGACAATGGCTGTGGTCCGTTGGAATGTGCCAGTCCCCAGGAAGTGAAGGGCTGTTAGGACTTTCATCAAGGGTGGTTTTGCCTGTGAGCACATGGTTGGAGATAGCAGGTCATGCTCCCACTTACTGACCAATTCAAGGATGACATGGGGAAAGTAGTATGTGCCATATACTTCTTCAACAGGCATGCCTAATATCGTTGTGCATGTATGGTAGATTCTGGCCCTCCTCCTCCTTCTATGAAGCAGTATATATGTGAGTAATGCAAGAACGGGCATGGTAGCAAAGTTTCTCTAGTTTGCAGGGCATTTTTGTTAACCTAGGATTGCATGGCGCAAACCTACTCTGCGGATGGTCATGGTTGGCGGTAACATCGGAGTTCTTTACAGTCTGCACAGATGCACAATTGAATCTTTAAATACAAGGAGTCTCTTTGCACTTTATGGGGCGTGTTTGTATATTTACCTGGTGCCTCCCTTCTCACGCCACTGTTATCCCTCGTTTCCCTACTTTAAGAGGACTTTTGCATATTACGCTCTGTCTTCTACTTTGCACTGGCCATTCCCTCACACCTCGTGCAATGTGCGCAAACATTACACAATGTGTCAGGGACCAGCGCAAACTTAGATCCTTTGGGCAAACATTTCGGGCGCTTAGTGCATTTGACATGCTCAAAACATTCTGTAAATCAGACCCAATGAGTTTGTAATTGGCAGACGCGTACAAAACTACAAGCAGAGAGGATCATGGAACATCGTCACTGAGTTGATATTCGTCTAGCACCAAACCATGTAGAGAGTGAGGAGGCACTGTAACTTTCTATTTAGGCCTACCAGTCATGCAAAAATGTGTAAACCTTTTTTTTTTTTCCAGGGGGTGCTTTCTGAGATAAAGGGTCTCGTGTAGCTGTAAGGGTCCCATTGTATGTTGCCCAACATTAGAAACATTGATGACGAGTCCTGTACTTGATTCCCAATGGCTAGCAGGCAAGCAGAGTTCATGGGAATCCACATGTACACATGTACACAACCATGTGCTGTACTCTGCTGTGCCAACAACTCTGCTCTCACAAGCACTGCAACAACAGGCACAGAAAACAGTGTACACCTTCTGATTCACGCTTAGAAAACACTGGTTCGTATTATGTTATGTAGTATTGTAGATACGTTTGATGTTCTTCATATAACATTTATAGTGCTCCTATTCAAATGTGTGAAAGTTTTCGGTGCACTTACTATCATTTGAATGTCTAAAATGTTCTGCACCATCTAGGCCGCATTATTAAAAACACAAAATAAAATGCATGTTTTTCAACTATAACCTATTTTATATCAGTTGATTGTTATAGATCTATAAAAGCAGTAACTACTTTCAATACACACATTCTCATATATACTACAAACAAATCTTATAGACGGGAAAGAACATTAAATATTAATAACACACCCCGAAAATGAAACCCAATGTGTTTCTAATAGGCCCAACCCACCAAATCCAAACCGTCTACTCCTACATGATTTAGCAGGATAGATGAGAACCATTGTTTGGTCCAAACTCTGCTGGTGCATAGAAATATGAAAGGTCATAAAGCACCTTTGACCAGCACCCTTGCACTGATTGCTGACATATTCTTTGAGAGATGTTTCCTGTTTAGTTCAAGAATGGCTAACTAGTCCTCAGGGCTGCCACAAGGTATGGTGATGGTGATGGTGATTTTTGTACTGGGCCAGCAGCGGGACCACTGCAAACAGTAGACACAGGAAATCTCCCCTTGAGCGTGTGTCACTGATAGATGATGTACAGTGATGGCTGTTGAATTTCTGAACTGAAGAAGCTTAAATGTGTGTGCTAATTATGCAGATCGACAGAAAACAGTGGGGAGCCCCAACCAAACAAGGGGTGCTTGGGGGCTTTCACACTCCCAAGAAAAAGTTTGAAACATTGGGTTAAAATGATGCATTTTACAGCACTTTCTTTGCAAAAGTGGGTAGATATCCATACAGTTTGCAATTGGTTTTGAATGTAAGCACATGTTATGTTATGTTATGTCATGTTATGTTATGTTATGTTACTTTGCATTTATATAGCGCCTTATGTACCATTGGTATGATCTCAAGGTGCTGGTAGGTTGAACGCCCTCGGGAACCCGAAGTTCAAGTCAGTAGAGAGAAAAGAGAGAGTCATAAGGTGCGCGTGAGCATCGGTTATGTGTGCAGCAGGTGTGGCATTCGTGTGACAGCTGCTTCTTAGCGGTAGTTGTGGTGGTTGGGAGATCAAGAGTATGTGTTCGTTCTGGCAGGTTGTTATCCAGACCGATTCTGCCTGTGTTAGGCCTGAGGAGAACGCCTAGGCTGGAGGGTGTGTAACCAGCTGTGTATAGTTAGGATGATGGGGAGTATGAGGCAAATGATGGTATGAGAACAGCTATACCGAATGGTGTCATAGCATAGCTGTGTTCTAGTTGAGTGGTGGTGTAAAGAAGAGAGTAAGGGTGGAGATGTGATATGGTGGTATACCTTAGGGGCTTGAGATTGAGCACAGTCCAGTAGTTCCATGCACTCCAACCGTTCCATGCACTCCAACCATTCCATGCACTCTGACCGTTTCATGCATTCCAACCGTTTCAAGCTCTACAAACCGTTCCATGCACTCCAAACCGTTCCATGCACTGCAAACCGTTCCATGCACCTCAAACTGTTCCATGCAATCCAAACATTCTATTCACTCCGTTTTATGCACTCCAACCATTCTATGCACTCCAACCATTCTATGCACTCCAACCATTCTATGTGCTTCGATCGTTTTATGCACTTCAGATCGTTCCTTGCACTCTAATCATTTTTTGTACAGTGTCCATTTCGTGCCGTCTATCTATTCCATGCATTTGATCCGTTGCATGTACTTGCTCAGTTCTATGTACACTATCAGTTCGATCAGTTCTATGTATTCCTTCTGATCAATGCACTTTGTTCTATCTATGCATGTTATCCCTTCATCATCTGATTATTTTATTCGTTCTACCCTCGTTATCCGTTCTCCATGCATCATCCATCCATATACTTGAACCGTTCCATACACCCTTTTTCACCCATTCCATCCACATACATCATCCGTTCATCCACATATGTTATCCGTTCGTCCACCTCCTGCATCAGTTCCGTCCAATTCACCCGTTTCATCCACACACTTCTTCCGTTCCACCCGCTTCACACGTTCCATCCACTTCACCCGTTCCACCCACTTCACCGGTTCTACCTACTTCAGCAGTTCCACCCACTTCACCTGTTCCAACCACCTCACCCGTTCCGTCCACATACTTCATCTGTTCATCCACCTATTTCATCCGTTCTACTCACTTCACCTGTTTCGTCCACACACTTCTTTCGGTTCACCCACTTCAACCGTTTCGCCCACTCCACCCATCCACTTCACCCGTTCCATCCAGCATACTTCGCCCGTTCCATCCAATATACTTCACCCATTCCATCCACATACTTCACCCATTCCATCCACATACTTCACCCGTTCCATCCACATACTTCAACCGTTCCATCAATATAATTCACCCGTTCCATACACCCACTTCACCCATTCCGTCCACTCACTTTCTCTGTGTTCCATCTACCTACTTCTCTCGTTCCTTCCACATACTTCACCTGTTCCATTCACCCACTTCCCCCAATTCCATCCATCCATTCCGCCCGATCCATCGACATACTTCATCCTGTCCATCCACATACTTCATTCGTTCCACCCACTTCACTTGTTCCACCCACTTCACCTGTTCCACCCAGTTCATCCATTCCACTCACATGATTCACTAGATCCATCCATTTCACCCGTTCGATCCAACATACTTCACCCGTTCCATCCAACATACTTCACCTGTTCCATCAATATACTTCACCCGTTCCATACACCCACTCCTCCCATTCCGTCCACCCATTTTGCCCGTTCCAGCCAACACACTTAATCCGTTACGTCCAACATACTTCACCCGTTCCGTGCACGTACTTCACCCGTTCCATCCATATACTTGTCATGATGCCTACCCCCGGAGCACCAGGACAGGCCCAACACCCCCGGGAGCAGGCATCATGCCCTCGGTAAAAGCCCAGCGGCCCCTAATAGGCGCTCTTTGGACTTTTTCCTGGCGCCTTTAGCGCCAGGCTCATGTTGGACATCAGTCCTGGCGCCTGGCGCCTTAGGCGCCAGGCTCATAAAAGAGGGTGTTTGGTGCACTTACCTGACGCAGACCATGCTGCATGAAGCCTCAAGCCAAATGAGGCTTAGGAGGGACTATTTTATCAAAGGAACTATTTTACCTGGGTGGGGGCCGTGGAAGAATACTTACCTGGAACTTCTTCCAAGGCTATTTAAACCACGCCCGGTCTGCCACACGTGCTTCATGTTGCTCTGCATAAAGCAGCTGAACGCTCACTGTGCCTGCTCCTGCATCTTGCCTCCAGCCACGCCCGCCTCGATCCTGGGATACCTGAAAGGACGGAAGGGAAGAGAAAAGGTGAAAACCAAGAACTTAATCTAATTTCCTACCTGTCTCCGGAATCATCACGCCAGCGATCCTGAAGATAGACATTCTTTAAAAGCATCGCGCTACTTGTAGCAGCGCCGCGCATCACTCACCTGCCTCGTGGGCTCTTCACTATCCACCGCAACCTTCTGGGCATTCCGCCACATCTCTGCACCTGCAGGGGAGAAGAAGAGACAAAAGGTGAGCAGGAGGAACAAATGAGGAAAGCCTGATTTTCCGTCACAAGACTTACCTGGCCATATTTGACGGAACCACTCCTCATTTCGGGTCGGCGCCACTTCTTGGCCTGGTACCGCACCCGGCCCCTAAGGGGAAAAAAGAAAGACATTACTAGAGGGATTCAAAGACATTTAAAGGGATCATTTTATCACGAACTCACCTGAGTTTATCTCCGGCAATATCCCTCGAAGCATCACTTCCACTCTGCACCTGAAAATAAGGACAGATCGCAGGTTAAGAAAAGCAAACAAAGAGAAGACTCTACTCTGGAACTTTTTAAACTGCATACTTACGGCATTTCGCCTTCCGAAACCAGTGAAGTAACTGGTCAAATACACACCCCTGCACCAGAAGCAGGATGGAGAGCTCATCCATTCAAACATTAAGGTGAGCCTTGATTGGGGATTTCGGAGGTGGTCAGAGAAGAGCAAAGGGGAGGTGGGAAGCAATCACAATACTCTGCAGTCAGTTAATCCCCTTTCTCCACCTACAGAAATATTTTTCTACGGGCCAGACAAGCCAGTTTTGGGGGTCCAGTTCAGTCGGTGTTTTGAATCCTGCGCATCACGCTTGAAGAGGTCACAGCAATCCAGACCAGGTCAGCGCCTCCGTGGGAGCCAGGTGAGCATTGCAATACTTCACCTGTTCTATCCACATACTTCACACTTTCCATCCACATACTTCACCCATTCCTTCAATATACTTCACCCATACCATACACCCACTTTGTCCGATCCATCAACATACTTCATTCTTTCCATCCACATACTTCACCCGTTCCACCCAAATCATCCATTCCACCCAGTTCACCCGTTCCATTAATTTCATCCGTTCCACTCACATACTTCACCCGTTCCAATTCCATACTTTGTCGTTCCAAACACATACTTCACTTGATCCATCCACTTCACCCGTTCCATCTAAAATACTTCACCCATTCCATCCATCATACTTCACTCGTTCCATCCAACATACATCACCCGTTCCATCCAACATACTTCATCTGTTCCATCCAACATACTTCACCCGTTTGCTCCACACTCTACACCCACTCCACACTCTACACCCGCTCCACACTCTACACACTCTACACCCGCTCCACACTCTACATCCACTCCACACTCTACACACTCTACACCCACTCCAAACTCTACACCCGCTCCACACTCTACACACTCTACACCCACTCCACACTCTACACACTCTACACCCGCTCCACACTCTACACCCGTTCCACACTCTACACCCACTCCACACTCTACCCCCACTCCACACTCTACACCCGCTCGACATCTAGACCCGCTCCACACTCTACGCCCCTCCACACTATGCATCTGCTCAACTCCCTGCATCTGATCAACACCCTTCATCCACTCCATGCTATCATCCACTCCACACCCTACACCCGCATCACACCCTACATCTGCTCCATGCTCTCATCTGCTCCATACTCTCAATCATTGTGCGCTCTCATCAGCTCTATGCTCATCTCCGCTCTACGCTCTCATCTGCTCTACGCATTCATCCACTCAACGCACTTCATCTTTCCACTGACATTCATCCGCTCCACCGACTTCATCCGCTCCACAGACTTCGTCTGCTCCACTCACTTCATCCATTCATCCTGCATTATCGGTTCAACCCATGTCACTTGTCACATACACTTGATCCGTTCCATGTTCTCCATGTGTCCCATGCACTACACCCGTCTCATGCACTCGAATTGTCGATTCTATTCGTTCCATTTATACCATGTACTCTTACATTCCATGCCATCTATCTGTTTCATGCACTCTACATGTTCCGTGCACTCTGTGCACTGATCCGTATCCTATATTCATCTTTCCATCCTCTCCACTTTATTCCACTCGTCCATTTTGTTCCTCTTGTCCATTACATTAATTTCATCCATTTCATTAATTTCAACCACTTTACTGCTTCCATACAATTTATTCTTTTTATCCACTTCACTGCTTTGATCCACTTTACTCATTCTATTCTGTTTGTCCTTTTTAGTTTACATTAGCTGTTATTAGTATTCGATTTCTCACTTGGATCTTGATGTTGGATTGTTATTTATGTTATTGTTATATATGATCTAGTAGTTTGGGCTAGTTGAATTGCTGTTATCCACTTTATTCCTCTCGTCCACTTTAATCCTCTTGTTCATTACATTTATTTCATCCATTTAATTAATTTCAACCACGTTACTACTCTCATACAATGTATTCATTTTATCCACTTCACTGCAATGATCCTTTTTACTCATTCTATTTTGTTTGTCCTTTTTAGTTTACCTTAGAGGTAATTAGTTTTCGATTTCTTGCTCAGATCATGATGCATTGCTATTTATGATCTAGCATTTTGGTCTAATGTCATTGAGATGCTGTTACCCAGTTTGAGTTAGTTTGAGTTAGGGGTTGGTTTTAGGGGAAGAGCCATGTTTTCAGTAATTTGCGGAAAGACATGAGGTCTTCGGTGAGTCGGATGTGGGGTGGGAGTGCGTTCCACAGCGTGGGGGCCGAGGCTGAGAATGATGATCCACCTAACCTGACTGAGTTTGTTTTTGGTATGACTAGGAGGCCGGGTGAGCTTGATCTCAGAGTACGTGCAGGGTGATAGGGTTTTAGTTTGTCTTGAAGATATTGAAGTCCAGTTTTATGCAGTGCTCGGTGAGAAATGCATAAGGTTTTGAAGGTCACCCTTTGGGCAACCGGAAGCCAGTGCAGAGTTTTTAGGGATGGGGAGATGTGGTCTCTTGGGCCAAGTGCTAGCAGCAGTTTGGTTGCTGCGTTTTGTGCTCTTTGTAGTTTAGTCAGTTGGTATGCGTGGACTCCGAGGTGAGGGGGTTAGCATAGTCCAGCCTTGATATAACAATTGATTGGACCGCAAAGAGTATGTTGGGAAAGGAGAGGTATGGAAAAATGCGCCTAAGAGTTTTAAGGTGGTAGTGGCAGGACTTTGAGACGTTGTTGACTTAGCGCGAGAGGGTTAGGTCCGAGTCTAGGGAGCATCCAAGGTTTTTTACTGAATTAGATGGTGTCAGCGAGTTGCCCATGGCAGATGGCCAGGGTAGTGGGTGTGGAAGCGTGTGGTGTTGCCACATAACATGATTTAGGTTTTGGAGGGGTTTAGCAAGAGGTGGTTTGCATTCATCCAGAGATTTATGTCGAGGAGGCAGGAAGCGAGGTCAAGTTGGCAGTTGAGTTTTGAGTTCAGGAGTTTTAGAATTAGTTGAGTGTCATCGGCATAGTTGTAGCACAGGATGTTGTGTGAATGAATTATTTGTGGGAGGGTGGCCATGTAGAGGTTAAACAGGAGGGCTGATAGGCATGCTCCTTGTGGAACTTCAGTGTCGACTGGTCGGGCTTGGGAGGAATAGGTGGAGAGTAGGGTTATTTGGTTCCTATTATTGATGAAGGATGCTATCCATTTGAGAGCGGTTCCACAAATTCCTATGGAGTGGAGGTGGTCAAGGAGGATTGTGTGGTTGATTGTGTCGAAGGCGACGGATAGGTCAAGAAGGATTAATGCGGCGCATCCCACAGAATCTGCCATGTTTTTAAGGTCATCTCAGAATGAGGTTAAGGTGGTTTTGGTTCCGTGTCGGGCTCTGAAAAGTGATTGAGCGGGGTCTAGGAGATTGTTGGCTTCGACAAAGGCATTTAGTTGGGAGTAGGTGGTTCGGTCAATGAGTTTGGCAAGGAACCTGGTCTTTGAGATGGGGCGGTAGTTTTTGGGCTCGAGAGGGTCGAGGGAAGGTTTTTTTTATGGAAGGTTTGATATGAACCGTTTTGAATGTGTCGGAAAAATTGCCTGGTGGTTGTAAGAGAGCTAGTTTGTTGGTTAGAGTGTTTGCTCTTTCAAGAGCTGCGGTGTAAAAGTGGAGAGAGAGTGGGTCGCACAGCGATTGTGAGGAGGTCAGGAGGGTGGTGGTGCATGATGGTTTGGTGAATTCGGTGATGATTTTGTGAAGTTCTTTGCTGGGATTTTTACCGTTCAGGATTCAGGAGTTGTATTGGGCTTTTTTTGCTTTCCAGATTTCAGCCTTGTACTGACGAAGGTGCCGAGCGAAGGTGGATCTCCTCAGGGGTGTTTTGTCTTTCCGCCATTTGTGTTCTAGGGATTTATATAGTTGTTTAGTGGTCTTCAGTTTAGGTGTGAACCATCTAGGGAAAAGGTCACGGCGGGCTGATTGTTTGCAAGAGGGAGTGAGACACATTAGTCAGGTGTTGAGCCATAAGTCAAAGGCGTCGGGGTTAGTTGTTCATTGAGTAGGCAGGTAGGAGGAGGAGACTGAAGGAGTGAGTTGACTAGGTCAGGAAGGATTATTCATTTCTTCCAGCTTTTCCATATTTTCAGAGGTTCAGGTTCGGGTAAGGGGAGCGGGTTGGGTGAGCGAATGGCGAAAGAAACAATGAAGTGATCAGACCAGATGATAGGGGTGGGGGTTTAGATGTATCAGGTTGTGGGAGCTGAAGATGGCATCAACTGTGTGTCCTTTATAGTGAGCCGGGCCATTTATATGGGGTTGGAGGTTATCAACCAGAGAGTGTGTAATAGGGTTGGTGGGAATGTCAAGCCAAATGTTGAAATCTCCTAGAAGGGTGAGGTTGGGATGGTTTAGTTGGAGGATGGCAATAGAGTCATAGAGGTTGTTTGAGAATTGCCTATCATAGCCAGGGGGTTTGTAGATTATTAGGAAGCTGTGGGAGAATGAAGGGGGGAGGGATAGTTTAACGAGGAGTGATTTGCAAGAAGGAATGCATGGTTGGTTGTCGATGATTGAGGCATGGAAGTGAGACTTGAATGCAATTGCTATTCCTCCTCCTCTGGAGGGACGGTTCAGTGGGATGAGGGAATAGTCAGGGGGGAAGGCTTCATTGGCGAAAAGGGCGAAGTCGTCAGAGAACCAGGTTTTGGTGATGAAGACCAGGTCTGGTTTGTCAGAGGCGAGGAGGTCAAACATGCTGTGTCTGTTTTTTGCTATGGATCGGGCATTAAAAGAATGCAATTCACTTTGGTAGAGGAGGATGATGTCGAAGTGGCAGAGATGGAGGGTGGAGGGGTAGAGGGTGGAAACTTGAGAGCGAGAGGGGTGGGGTGGTTGATGATCAATGGAAGAGTGGGTGAGCAGAAGTGTTAGTGGGTTTTGGGTGGGAGTGGATAGACACGTGTGTTGGGATGATTGGGTTTGGCGCTGGGGATTTGAATATGGGTGTGCGGGGATAGGAGTTTCAGTTGTGGTCAGTGAGAAAACGAGGGAGAGGGTTCTCAGGCAGTGTGAGGCATGGGGGAGGGTGGTGATTGGGGGATGAGGTGGTGGGTCGAGACAGGAGAGGCGATGAGTACTGAGAGATTGAGGAGGACCAGGTATGTTTTCTCTTCAGTGTCTTTGTTGCGATTGGTGTGTGAGAGAGTTTAGGGGGTTGAAGGGGGAAAGGGACAAGGCTTCTGTTCTTGCTAGGGCGAGGCATGCAGTTTGCAGGGAGGGGGAGGAGTATGGTTGGAGGGGGATGATGGAGGGAGTTGATGAGGGAAGCGAGGGATGAAAGGTTGTTGGGTTGGGTGTGCCTGGGAGGGTAGTGACGGGAGCAGGTATGATCATGGTAGGCTGATGGGTGGAGGGGATGGGAGAAGCAGTGGTCTTTGGTTTGTTGGCCCGCCATCGTGCCCCTCTTGCTTGGTATTTGGAAAGAGGTTGGGTAGGGGATGTGGTGGAGGGTGGGCTGATTTGGGGAAGGGGGACGGGTGGCAGGGCTGGCGGGAGGGGGGCACACAGGGATCATTTTCGGGAGACCTTGGTCGATTGGGGGCACTCATGGTTCGAACTGTGATATATATGGGGTTGGATGACTTTGTTCACACCATCCCACTTTAGCTATATCACTTGATGTTAATTGTTCATACTTTTATGATTAACAGTACTACAGCTGTACCTAGCTATTATTGTACTTTCTAAGGTAGAACCCAATAGTTGCAAGTCACCAACCGTGCCCAGGAACATCTTCCAATACATTTAATGCTGCCTTTGCCCACAACATATGCTAGTATAAAAATATATTCATGCTGGTTGTTCCCATGTATTTCCATGCAGGCTGCATCAATATATGCCATTATTACCAAATAAAGACTCCCAGATAGAAAACATGCCATGCCACAGAAAGTATGTCCAGGATGGCTGTGCACCATAAGAGTTATTACTGGCTAGACTGGCCTACATTCAATGTGGTCCAGTTTAGCCAAATAGTCTGTTTGCTTTACCCTTGTTGTATGGTTCTGTTCATCAAAGGTAAACCAAAACAAGTTTTGGCAGTGCTAACAGCGTGGGCTTTCGTAAAGGCATGGGGAAGGCACTGCTGTATTGGTCTTCACTCGCTGTTTATGTTAGGAGATTCAAAATGGTTCGAATACCTGAGCATCTTATAGTAGTGCATGGCAAATGCCCAATACTTATGCACCAGCCAAAACTGTAGGACTTCAATGAAAGACATGGATGGTGCTTTAAAATCGAGTGGCTGAAGGCAAACATGATCAAAAAATTGTTATTACACCTGTAGTTTGTTTACTACTCCAATTAAGTCATTAACTCTCAGAGGACTCCTTTGATAAAATACTTGCAGGCACTTTGATGGCCAAGTTTGATGGCAAGGCTTGATTAAAGCTCCCTCAAAGTTCCAGTGAGGTGATTTGGGTGGGGGGGCAGGAACTGGGTGGGAATGGCCGTAGGGTTTAGCATGGCCATGGGAAGTCAACGGCTGGGTAAATAACTAAACAACACATACAAGGTTTGTGTTACTCATCATATGCCATTTCTCCCTATCTGTACTCAGTGCTGTTATTGGGATGGATCTTACCAAATCCAGGATTGGCAAACATGTCTCCCCAGACCTCATATCAAGCTCCACAATTCTGGGAAATCGATGTGAACTATACACTTAATTTAGAATACTGTGGTGCATTTCTGTTTTAAGCTATGTCAGGCAGGGATTTGAACCTTGGCCGCTAGGTTTCGAAGTGAGACACTTCCCCACAAAACCACTTGAGGGTCGGAGCTTGAGCCCTGTGAAATCCTGTGTAAATGTTGCACTGTACTGGAAATATTGATCTGCATTGTATAGGTTTAAAAGGGGTGCAGATTTTGTTCTTTACTGACATGATAAATCCTCTGAGGGGAAGAGGCAAATGTTCATGTGGGTGACTAAAGTAGGTGCCCTACACCCTCCCAATCCTCCCCTCGCTGGACCCGGCCCCTTTCCTGTGCTTGGTGGGTGCCCCGAGTAACCAAAATCAATTCACACCACTGTACATTTTCTAAAGCAACCGTTTTGGCTTATTGGTGGCCACCTAACAACCCAAATTAAAAAGAATGCCATGCAGTGGCGCAACACCCCTGAACAGATTGAGATCTAGCCACCCCCAACACCCCAAAATGTTGGGCGTTGTTGACTCGACCTGGCTGCCTGGGCAGTGCCAGCTCATGAGAAGGGAGTGCTGAAGTCTTTCCCATGCCTACACAAAAGGACACGCTGTTGGCATTGCTATTGCTTGTTCATTGTACATTTTCAAACCTTGCAAAACGATCTTTCCCCTGCAATTCACAATGAGCATTGAGTTCCTTTGCAAAGGTGCACAGGAAAAATGATGTTGGTTGCCCGCCATTCCCCTGGCTGACAATGTCTTTCAATTAATGCTTAAAGTGGGTGGTGGGGGTCAGCGGTGGACTGACCTATAGGGAACTCTGGAGCTGTCCAAGTAGGCCTCTGCATCCTGAGCCTCTCGTGTGTGGTTCTTCCAAGTGTTCCCATACGAAAAGGGTTTGACTTGCTGAAAATGTGTATTATGGGGCCACTTTGAACATTATTTTCAAGGCCTCATTTGGCTCCCAGTCTACTCATGGTGGGGGTGCTCTTTGTAGGAGCAGACAAGTTAGTTCAGAGCATCAAGACTTTGAGACTACATCCTTACAGGAGGCAAATTAAGGGTTTTAAGACTTGTAATGTTTTCAAGAGGAAGGCTAAGGCTTCCTAGTTCACGGCCCGTTGACGTTATTATAGTAGGCTCATGTAGAGGCAATTGCTATAAACAAGAACACAGCTTTCACATTATTAACTGGAAGTCTGTATACCAGCCCTTTTATTTAACATGAAAGACTAGTGTTGGAGAGTAGCGGGACTCCTCTTAGACATAGTTCTGAGCTGAGTTCAACAATCAGTCTGGTTCAAATCCATAGAACCACGCCACCAAGAAAAAAAGCTTCCACATGCACGCCTGACATTCTCAGAAATAAAGAAAAACAAGGAACAAAAAGCTCTAGGTGGAGGCTTACTAAATAACAAACATTGCACTTGTGCTGATTCACAGTATGTTTTTCTGTGAGATAAATGGAACAAGCTCAATAGACACACCTGGGATTGGGAAAGAACAATTCATAATGGTTTTTGGCAACATGTGCCTCACATGAAATGTGCACCTCTCTCCCACTTTTGTGCTGTTTGTTGTGGAGTCAAATGTCTGTGCAACAAACAGCTAAATCATTGCATGGGCAGATAGCAGACAGCACAGTCCGCATTGTGAATAAAGGACACGGATGGACAGTAGAGTAACACAAAATGTGGGCACCCGCTGCAAGCCATGCTGAGAGCCACCCGCCCCAACATGGCAACAAATCATGGGTCGCACCACACTCAGAGCCGTCCTAGATTACCACGCATGCGCAATATGCAGAAACGTGCTGCTGCAGGGGAACGCTGCACATTGCACTAGGAGAAAGATATAAATATGTGTTTTAATGCATTGTATAGCACATTTTCTGAGAAGAATTGGCTAAAAGGCACAAACGTTTGCAATTGATTTGTAGGGTAACACCAATCTAAAAATCCAATACATGCAAGTCGCCAACATGGAACATGAATGCTTTAATTCATATAATGCTTTGATATTAACATGTCCAATTGGCTGCACAATGAAGACTAGTCTAGACACGTAATAACATATTAAAACAAAGCATTCTAGGCCACATTTAGACATTTAGACATACCTGGAATGGTTGCACCAAAATGCCAGTCGAAGCCATAACACTTATCATGGTTATTTTTATCACAGATGCCGAGAGAAATATACAATGCTGCAGAAAGAAATGTCTAAACTGGAAGCACCCAAATGCCCGTCTAGCCATCTAGCCAGCTAATTACACTTAGCAGGACTGCTTTATCAGAGATGCCCAGTAACACGAAATTCAAGCCAAACTGAGACATCACTAGACTGGCTGCACCAAAATGCCTCTCTGGCCACTAATACCACTTAGGAAGCCTGCTTACACTGGACATGGATGCTCATTGTGATTTTTCACACAATCTCCCTCCCACCCCACCCCACACCTCCCCTCTCCTTCCCATCCCCTGCCCCAACCATCAAAATCAGCTTCTCGGCCCACAATTACGTCCATGTCCCTTTTCCTTGTCCAAGTGCTTACGTATAAGGCTCCTTGCCTCATAGGTAAGTACTGGGGTGAGGAAAAGTGGGACTAGGCATAATGAAGATTACAGGTAACTAAGCCAGGCATTACCTCCATGTCCCTCTACCTCATCCCAGTACTTGTGTAGTAGTCAAAGTGCCTCATACACAAGTACTGGTACTAATAAGTAACCAAGGGATTAAACACAAGTAGTGGCACAACACCATTGAGCTGGCTGGGCTTCAGCCTCTCCCCCCTCAACCCTCTCCTTGACATTTTGGGCTATGTTGACTCGACCTGGCCAACCTACAGGGCCGCTGCTGGACGGAACAGGACACAGATGTTAAACAGCACCTGGTTTTCACTGTTAACAAAGGCCCAGCAATTACTAATGTAAAGTATTTCACTGTTAGTACCTACATTCAAATGCATAATTCTTTAGGAAATTGAAATATTGATGTGGGGTTAATACTTGCATGCCAGGGAAGTGATTGGAAGGGTAGAGAGATGCCAGGAGGCCGCTTATTCTCACAGCAGTCCATAAGTGGGTGCTTTCAGACTTAAAGGAGAGAGTTAACTGCTTGTAACATTAAAGCTGCACTAGAATAGTCTCTTTAGAATGCATACAGAAGATAGATGCCCCATACAAACAAGATCCCCTCCCCCACCTCCCATGAAGTTAGCTCCCCCCAAAATGTTTGTTGCATTGCACCACTAAAAACAAACTCCACACTCGACACCAGCTCCACACTCTACACACTCTACACCTGCTCCCCAATCTACACCCGCTCCACACTCTACACCTGCTCCACACTCTACCCCCGCTCCAGCTCTACACCCGCTCGACACTCTAGACCCGCTCCACACTCTACGCCCCTCCACACTATGCATCTGCTCAACACCTTGCATCTGATCAACACCCTACATCCACTCCATGCTATCATCCACTCCACGCCCTACACCCGCATCACACCCTACATCCGCTCCACGCTCTCATCTGCTCCATACTCTCAATCATTCTGCGCGCTCATCCGCTCTACGTTCACCTCCGCTCTACGCTCTCATCTGCTCTACGCATTCATCCACTCTACGCACTTCATCTTTCCACCGGCATTCATCCGCTCCACCAACTTCATCCGCTCCACAGACTTTGTCTGCTCCACTCACTTCATCCATTCATCCTGCATTATCGGTTCAACCCATTAACTTGTCACACACACTCAATCCGTTCCATGTTCTCAATGTGTCCCATGCACTACACCCGTCTCATGCACTCGAATCATCTATTCTATTTGTTCCATTTATACCATGCACTTTTACATTCCATGCCAGCTATCTGTTTCATGCACTCTACCTGTTCCATGCACTCTGTGCACTGATCTGTATCCTATATTCATCTTTCCATCCTCTCCACTTTATTCCTCTCGTCCATTTTGTTCCTCTCGTCCATTACATTAATTTCATCCATTTCATTAATTTCAACCACTTTATTGCTTTCATACAATTTATTCTTTTTATCCACTTCACTGCTTTGATCCACTTTACTCATTCTATTCTGTTTGTCCTTTTTAGTTTACATTAGAGGTTATTAGTTTTCAATTTCTCACTTGGATGTTGATGTTGGATTGTTATTTATGTTATTGTTATTTATGATCTAGTAGTTTGGGCTAGTTGAATTGCTGTTATCCACTTTATTCCTCTCGTCCATTTTAATCCTCTTGTCCATTAAATGTATTTCATCCATTTCATTAATTTCAACCACTTTACTATTCTCATACAACATATTCTTTTTATCCACTTCACTGCTTTCATCCTTTTTACTCATTCTACTTTGTCCTTTTTAGTTTACCTTAGAGGTTATTAGTTTTCAATTTCTTGCTCGGATCATGATGTATTGCTATTTATGATCTAGCATTTTGGTCTAATGTCATTGAGTTGCTGTTACCCAGTTTGAGTTAGTTTGAGTTAGGGGTTGGTTTTAGGGGAAGAGCCATGTTTTCAGTAATTTGCGGAAAGACATGAGGTCTTCGGTGAGTCGGATGTGGGGTGGGAGTGCGTTCCACAGCGTGGGGGCCGAGGCTGAGAATGATGATCCACCTAACCTGACTGAGTTTGTTTTTGGTATGACTAGGAGGCCCGGTGAGCTTGATCTTAGAGTACGTTCAGGGTGAGAGGGTTTTGGTTTGTCTTGAAGATATTGAGGTCCGGTTTTATGCAGTGCTTGGTGAGAAATGCATAAGGTTTTGAAGGTCACCCTTCGGGCAACCGGAAGACAGTGCAGAGTTTTTAGGGCTGGGGAGATTTGGCTGCTGCGTTTTGTGCTCTTTGTAGTTTAGTCAGTTGGTATGCGTGGACTCCGAGGTGAGGGGGTTAGCATAGTCCTGTCTTGATATAACAATTGATTGGACCGCGGAGAGTCTGTTGGGAAAGGAGAGGTATGGAAAAATGCACCTAAGAGTTTTAAGGTGGTAGTGGCAGGACTTTGAGACGTTGTTGACTTGGCGCAAGAGGGTTACATCCGAGTCTAGGGTGCATCCAAGGTTTTTTTACTGAACTAGAGGGTGTCAGTGAATTGCCCATGGCGGATGGCCAGGGTAGTGGGTGTGGAAGAGTTTGGTGTTGCCACATACCATGATTTCAGTTTTGGAGGGGTTTAGCAAGAGGTGGCTTGCGGTCATCCAGAGATCTATGTCGAGGAGGCAGGAAGGGAGGTCAGGTTGGCAGTTGGGTTTTGAGTTCAGGAGTTTTAGAATTAGTTTAGTGTCATCGGCGTAGTTGCAGCACAGGATGTTGTGTGAATGAATTATTCGTGGGAGGGTGGCCATGTAGAGGTTAAACAGGAGGGCTGATAGGCATGCTCCTTGTGGAACTCCAGTGTCGACTGGTCGGGCTTGGGAGGAAAAGGTGGAGAGTAGGGTTATTTGGTTCCTATTATTGATGAAGGATGCTATCCATTTGAGAGCGGTTCCACAAATTCCTAAGGAGTAGAGGCGGTCAAGGAGGATTGCGTGGTTGAGTGTCGAAGGCGATGGATAGGTCAAGAAGGATTAATGCGGCACATCCCACAGAATCTGCTGTGTTTTTAAGGTCATCCCAGATTGAGTTTAAGGTGGTTTTGGTTCCGTGTCAGGCTCTGAAAACTGAGTGAGCGGGTTCTAGGAGATTGTTGGCTTCGACAAAGGCATTTAGTTGGTAGTAGGTGGTTTGGTCAATGAGTTTGGCAAGGAACCTGGTGTTTGAGATGGGGCAGTAGTTTTTGGGCTCGAGAGGGTCGAGGGAAGGTTTTTTTTTATAAGAGGTTTGACATGAACCGTTTTGAATGTGTCGGGAAAATTTCCAGAGGAAAGGGAGTCATTTATGATGGTTCTTGCTTGTTCTCCTGCACAGGCAGATGCGAACATTTCTTTGAGGGTTGTGGCTGGGCAAGAGTCCAGCAGAGAGACGGATGGTTTGCGGGCAGAGAGAAGTTTGAGAAATTGGTCGGTTGATATTGGACTGAATGACTCGAACGTTGGTTAGGAAGTGGTTGCAGGCAGTGGGTTGGCCGGTATGGAGGGTGGATTGCCTGGTGGTTGTAAGAGAGCTAGTTTGTTGGTTAGAGTGTTTGCTCTTTCGAGAGCTGTGGTGTAAACGTGGAGAGAGAGTGAGTCGCACAGCGATTGTGAGGGGGTCAGG
Organism: Ambystoma mexicanum; assembly: GCF_040938575.1. Lineage (NCBI taxonomy): Eukaryota > Metazoa > Chordata > Amphibia > Caudata > Ambystomatidae > Ambystoma > Ambystoma mexicanum. Next base: position 954,645,777 of record NC_090937.1, on the reverse strand, counting down.
ATGGTGGTGGTGCATGATGGTTTGGTGAATTCGGTGATGATTTTGTGAAGTTCTTTGCTGGGGTTTTTACAGTTTAGGATTCGGGAGTTGTAATGGGCTTTTTTTGCTTTCCAGATTTCAGCCTTGTACTGACGAAGGTGCCGGGCCAAGGTGGATCTGATCAGGGGTGTTTTGTCTGTCCGCCATTTGCGTTCTAGGGATTTATATAGTTGTTTAGTGATCTTCAGTTCAGGTGTGAACCATCTAGGGAAAAGGTCACGGCGGGCTGATGGTTTGCAAGAGGGAGTGAGCTGCATTAGTGAGGTGTTGAGCCATGAGTCAAAGGTGTCGGGGGTTAGTTGTTCATTGAGTAGGCAGGTAGGAGGAGGAGACTGAATGAGTGAGTCGACTAGGTCAGGAAGGATTATTCATTTCTTCCAGCTTTTGCATAGATTCAGAGGTTCAGGTTCGGGTAATGGGAGCTGGTTGGGTGAGCGAATGGCGAAAGAAACAATGAAGAGATCAGACCAGATGATAGGGGTGGGGGGTTTAGATGTATCAGGTTGTGGGAGCTGAAGATGGCATCAACTGTGTGTCCTTTATAGTGAGCCGGGTCGTTTATGTGGGGTGGGAGGTTATCAACCAGAGAGTTTGTAATAGGGTTGGTGGGAATGTCAAGCCAAATGTTGAAATCTCCTAGAAGGGTGAGGTTGGGATGGTTTAGTTGGAGGGTGGCAATAGAGTCGTAGAGGTTGTTTGAGAATTGTCTATCGTAGCCAGGGGGTTTGTAGATTATTAGGAAGCTGTGGGAAAACAAAGGAGGGAGGGATAGTTTAACGAGGAGTGATTCGCAGGAAGGAATGGATGGTTGGTTGTCGATGATTGAGGCATGGAAGTGAGACTTGAAGGCAATTGCTATTCCTCCTCCTCTGGAGGTACGTTTCAGTGGGATGAGGGAATAGTCAGGGGGGAAGGCTTCATTGGCGATAGGGGCAAAGTCGTCAGAGAACCAGGTTTTGGTGATGAAGACCAGGTGTGGTTTGTCAGAGGCGAGGAGGTCAAAGATGCTGTGTCTGTTTTTTTTGGGGGATTTGAATGTGGGGTTTGGGGGATAGGAGTTTCAGTTGTGGTCGGTGAGAAAACGAGGGAGAGGGGTTTCAGGCAGTGTGAGGTATGGGGGGGTGGTGATTTGAAGGATGAGGTGGTGGGTCGAGACAGGAGAGGCGATGAGTACTGAGAGATTGAGGGGGACCAGGTATGTTTTCTCTTCAGTGTCTTTGTTGCGATTAGTCTGTGAGAGAGGCTTGGGGAGTCAGAGGGGGAAAGGGATGAGGCTTCTCTTCTTGCTAGGGCGAGGCATGCAGTTTTTAGGGAGGGGAAGGAGTGTGGTTGGAGGGGGATGATGGAGGGAGTTGATGAGGGAAGCAAGGGGTGAAAGGTTGTTGGGTTGGGTGTGCCTGGGAGGGTAGTGAGGGGAGCGGGTATGATCATGGTAGGCTGATGGGTGGAGGGGATGGGAGAAGCAGTGGTATTTGGGTGGTTGGCTCGCCATCATGCCCCTCTGGCTTGATGTTTGGAAAGGGGATGGGTGGGGGATGTGGTGGAGGGTGGGCTGATTTGGGGAAGGGGGACGGGTGGCAGGGCTGACGGGAGGGGGGCGCACGTGGATCATTTTCGGGAGACCTTGGTAATTGGGGGCACTCATGGTTCGAACTGTGATATATGTGGGGTTGGATGACTTTGTTCACACCATCCCACTTTAGCTATATCACTTGATGTTAATTGTTCATACTTATATGATTAACAGTACTACAGCTGTACCTAGCGATTATTGTACTTTCTAAGGTAAACCCCAATAGTTGCAAGTCACCAACCGTGCCCAGGAACATCTTGCAATACATTTAATGCTGCCTTTGCCCACAACATATGCTAGTATAAAAATATATTCATGCTGGTTGTTCCCATGTATTTCCATGCAGGCTGCACCAATATATGCCATTATTACCAAATAAGGACTCACAGACAGAAAACATGCCATGCCACAGAAAGTATGTCCAGGATGGCTGTGCACTATAAGAGTTATTACTGGCTAGACTGGCCTACATTCAATGTGGTCCAGTTTAGCCAAATAGTCTGTTTGCTTTACCCTTGATGTATGGTACTGTTCATCAAAGGTAAACCAAAACAAGTTTTGGCAGTGCTAACAGCGTGGGCTTTCGTGAAAGCATGGGAAAGGCACTGTTGTATTGGTCTTCACTCACTGTTTATGTTAGGAGATGCAAAATGGTTCGAATACCTGAGCATCTTATAGTAGTGCCAGACAAATGCCCAATACTTATGCACCAGCCAAAACTGTAGGACTTCAATGAAAGACACGGATGGTGCTTTAAAATCGAGTGGCTGAAGGCAGACATGGTCACAAAATTGTTATTATACCTGTAGTTTGTTTACTACTCCAATTAAGTCATTAACTCTCAGAGGACTCCTTTGATAAAATACTTGCAGACACTTTGATGGCCACGTTTGATGGCAAGGCTTGATTAAAGCTACCTCAAAGTTCCAGTGAGGTGATTTGGGTGGGGGGGGTCAGGAACTGGGTGGGAATGGCCACAGAGTTTAGCATGGCCATGGGAAGTCAACGGGTGGGTAAATAACTAAACAACACCTACGAGGTTTGTGTTCCTCATCATATGCCATTTCTCCCTATCTGTACTCAGTGCTGTTATTGGGATGGATCTTACCAAATCCAGGATTGGCAAAAATGTCTCCCCAGACCTCATATCAAGCTCCACAATCCTTTGAAATCGATGTGAACTATTCGCTTAATTTAGAGTACTGTGGTGCATTTCTGTTTCATGCTATGTCAGGCAGGGATTTGAACCGTGGCTGCTAGGTTTCGAAGCAAGACACTTCCCCACAAAACCACTTGAGGGTCGGAGCTTGAGCCATGTGAAATCCTGTGTTAATGTTGCACTGTACTGGAAATATTGATCTGCATTTTATAGGTTTAAAAGGGGTGCAGATTTTGTTCTTTGCTGACATGATAAATCCTCTGAGGGGAAGAGGCAAATGTTCATGTGGGTGACTAAAGTAGGTGCCCTACACCCTCCCAATCCTCCCCTCGCTGGACCCGGCCCCTTTCCTGTGCTTGGTAGCCCCGAGTAACAAAAATCAATTTACACCACTGTACATTTTCTAAAGCAACCATTTTGGCTTATTGGTGGCCACCTAACAACCCAAACTAAAAAGAATGCCATGCAGTGGCGCAACACCCCTGAACAGATCGAGATCTAGCCACCCCCCACCCCCAAAATGTTGGCCTTTGTTGACTCGACCTGGCTGCCTGGGCAGTGCCAGCTCATGGGAAGGGAGTGCTGACGTCTTTCCCATGCCTACACAAAAGGACACGCTGTTGGCATTGTTATTGCTTGTTCATTGTACTTTTTCAAACCTTGCAAAACAATCTTTCCCCTGCATTTCGCAATGAGCATTGAGTTCCTTTGCAAAGGTGCACAGGAAAAATGATGTTGGTTGCCCGCCATTGCCCTGGCTGACAATGTCTTTCAATTAATGCTTAAAGTGGGTTGTGGGGGTCAGCGGTGGACTGGTCTATAGGGAACTCTGGAGCTGTCCAAGTAGGCCTCTGCATCCTGAGCCTCTCGTGTGTGGTTCTTCCAAGTGTTTCCATACGAAAAGGGTTTGACTTGCTGAAAATGTGTATTATGGGGCCACTTTGAACATTATTTTCAAGGCCTCATTTGGCTCCCAGTCTACCCATGGTGGGTGTGCTCTTTGTAGGAGCAGACAAGTTAGTTCAGAGCATCAAGACTTTGGGAATACATTCTTACAGGAGTCAAATTAAGGGTTTTAAGACTTGTAATGTTTTCAAGAGGAAGGCTAAGGCTTCCTAGTTCACGGCCCGTTGACGTTATTATAGCAGGCCCATGCAGAGGCAATTGCTATAAACAAGAACACAGCTTTCACATTAACTGGAAGTCTGCATACCAGCCCTTTTATTTAACATGAAAGACTAGTGTTGGAGAGTAGCGGGACTCCTCTTAGACATAGTTCTGAGCTGAGTTCAACAATCGGTTTAGTTCAAATCCATAGAACCACGCCACCAAGAAAAAAAGCTTCCACATGCACGACTGACATTCTCAGAAATAAAGAAAAACAAGGAACAAACAGCTCTAGGTGGAGGCTTACTAAATAACAAACATTGCACTCGTGCTGCTTCACAGTATGTTTTTCTGTGCGATAAATCGAACAAGCTCAATAGACAGACACACCTGGGATTAGGAAAGAACAATTCATAATGGTTTTTGGCAACATGTGCCTCACATGAAATGTGCACCTCTCTCCCATTATTGTGCTGTTTGTTGCGGAGTGAAATGTCTGTGCAACAAACAGCAAAATCATTGCATGGGCAGATAGCAGACAGCAAAGCCCCCATTGTGAATAAAGGACACGGATGGACAGTAGAGTAACACAAAATGTGGGCGCCCGCTGCAAGCCATGCTGAGAGCCACCCGCCCCAACACGGCAACAAATCATGGGTCGCACCACACTCAGAGCCGTCCTGGATTACCACGCATGCGCAATATGCACAAACGTGCTGCTGCAGGGGAACGCTGCACATTGCACTAGGAGAAAGATATACATATGTGTTTTAATGCATTATATAGCACACTTTCTGAGAAGAATTGGCTAAAAGGCAAGAACGTTTGCAATTGATTTGTAGGGTAACACCAATCTAAAAATCCAATACATGCAAGTCACCAACAGGAACATGAATGCTTTCATTCATATAATGCTTTGCTATTAACATGTCCAACTGGCTGCACAATGAAGACTAGTCTAGACACATACTAACATGTTAAAACAAAGCATTCTAGGCCACATTTAGACATTTAGACATACCTAGGATGGTTGCACCAAAATGCCAGTCGAAGCCATAACACTTATCATGGTTATTTTTATCACAGATGCTGAGAGAAATATACAACGCTGCAGAAAGAAATGTCTAAACTGGAAGCACCCAAATGCCCGTCTAGCCAGCTAATTACACTTAGCAGGACTGCTTTATCAGAGATGCCCAGTAACAAGAAATTCAAGCCAAACTGAGAAATTACTAGACTGGCTGCACCAAAATGCCTCTCTGGCCACTAATACCACTTAGAAAGCCTGCTTACACTGGACATGGATGCTCATTGTGATTTTTCACACAATCTCCCTCCCACCCCACCCCCACACCTCCCCTCTACTTCCCATCCCCTGCCCCAACCATCAAAATCAGCTTCTCGGCCCAGAATTACGTCCATGTCCCTTTTCCTTGTCCAAGTGCTTACGTATGAGGCTCCTTGCCTCATAGGTAAGTACTGGGATGAGGAAAAGTGGGACTAGGCATAATGAAGAATACAGGTAACTAAGCCAGGCATTACCTCCATGTCCCTCTACCTCATCCCAGTACTTGTGTAGTAGTCAAAGTGCCTCATACACAAGTACTGGGACGAGGAAGAATAGGGCTGTGAGTAATGAAGATTACCAATAAGAAACCAAGGGATTAAACACAAGTAGTGGCACAACACCATTGAGCTGGCTGGGCTTCAGCCTCTCCCCCCTCAACCCTCTCTTTGACATTTTGGGCTATGTTGACTCGACCTGGCCAACCTACAGGGCCGCTGCTGGACGGAACAGGACACAGATGTTAAACAGCACCTGGTTTTCACTGTTATCAAAGGCCCAGCAATTACTAATGTAAAGCATTTCACTGTTAGTACCTACATTCAAATGCATAATTCTTTAGGAAATTGAAATCTTGATGTGGGGTAATACTTGCATGTCAGGGAAGTGATTGGAAGGGTAGAGAGATGCCAGGAGGCCGCTTATTCTCACAGCAGTCCATAAGTGGGTGCTTTTTGATTGATTGATTGATTGATTGATATTTTATATCTATCCCGCTCGTACACAAGTGTTTCAGAGCGCGACAAGGCAAGGGAGGGGAACAGGGGAGAACAAAACAGCGATCTTACTAGGCCCAGTGACATTGAGAACGCGCAAGTGCATGGGAGAGGGGGGAGGGGGAAAGTGCATGGAAGGGGGAGAGGTGGAAAGTGCAAAGCAGAGGAGAAACAGATAAATAACAATAAATGAATAATAAAGGCAACAAACAGTGGTAATGCAGCCAGCAATTTGCAAGTGCTAGGTTTAAGGCAGCAGATAAAGTAGGTCTGATAAGTGCAGGAAGAAAAGGGGTGGCTGTATGGGTACTGATACAGACCCTAGTGCAAGGGGTGGCTGGAGGCAGTTCGGGAGGGTGGCAGGATGAGCAGGTACCTGGGCCCAAAAGACAGAGCGTGGCCAGGTGCACGGTGCCAAGAGAGAACAATGAGAAGTGGAGAGGGGCAGAAGAAAAGAGGAAGGTCTTGAGGTGCTTCCGGAACCAGAGATGGTTCTCCTCAAGTTTTAGAGTGGCAGGGAGGCTGTTCCAGAGGGAGGCCCCAGCCAAAGACAGAGATGTACCCCCAGCTCGTTTCTTAGAAAAACGACTGACCTTGAGTGAGTTGGAGGTAGAGGAGTGAAGAGCTCGAGAGGGGAGGTATTTGCTGAGGGATAGCTGAAGGTATTTTGGACCCAGGCCCAGGCCCCAGAAAGCCTTGTGGATAATGCAGAGGGTTTTGAATTTAATCCTTGCATCCACTGGGAGCCAGTGGAGAGATTTCAGAGCTGGAGAGATACGATCCCAGGGCTTGAGGCCAAGGACAAGTCTCGCAGTCCTGTTCTGGATTAGTTGCAGAGGGCGGAGAGTGGAGGCAGGTAGATTTAGAAAGAGGCTGTTACAATAGTCCAAGCTAGAGAGAACCAGAGCTTGAGATACCATGAGCTTCTGGGGGAAGGAGAGGAAAGGCAGAGTACCTCTGAGGAGGTGCAGTTGGAAATGTGACTTTTTAGAGAACTCAGAGATGTGGGCGGAGAAGGAAAGGGTGGAGTCAAAGATGACCCGAGGTTCTTAGCCTCGCAGGTGGGGGTAGGAGGAGGGCCAAGGGAGGCCGGCCAGAGAGTGAGGGGAAAGGATGGTGAAGGTGTGCCGATGAGGAGGATCTCCGTCTTGCTGGCATTCAGACAAAGATCATTGGCGCACCAATCTTGAATGGCAGTTAGGCAATCAGAGACTTAAAGAAGAGAGTTAACTGCTTGTAACATTGAAGCTGCACACGAATAGTCTCATTAGAATGCATAAAGAAGTTAGATGCCCCATACAAACAAGATCCCCCTCCTCCAACTCCCATGAAGTTAGCTCCCCCCAAAATGTTTGTTGCATGGCACCACTAAAAACAAGCAAACACACCATTCAACATACACACACATGCACACCCAGCCACCCATACATGTAAGCATGTACCCTTACAACATAAAGGCAGACCCAGGCAGCTACCCATACATTTAAGTGTGCACCCTTTCACCATACACTTGGCATGCAAAACCAGCCACCTATACATTTAATTGTGCACTCTTTCACAAAACACTCACACAGGCAGCCACCTATATGTAAGTGTGCACCATTTCACCATAAACTCACACAGGCAGCCACCAATACATTTAAGTGTGCACCCGTTTACCATACAGGCACACTCAGGCAGCCACCTATCAATTTAAGTGTGCACCCTTTCACCATAAACTCGGCATGCATACCCAGCAACCCATGCATTTAATTGTGCACCCTTTCACAATACACTCACACAGGCAGCCACCTATATTTAAGTGTGCACCCTTTCAACATACACTCACACAGGCAGCCACCTATACATTTGAGTGTGCACCCTTTCACCATACAAGCACACTCAGGCAGCCAGCCACCCATACATTTAAGTTTGTACCCTTTCACCATACAGTCAACAAGCACATCCAGACACTCATATATTTAATTGTGCACACTTTCACCATACACTCACACAGTCAGCCACCTATTTGTTTGTTTGTTTATTGAATTTCTGATGCGCACCAGACCCGGGGGTAACAGGGTGCAGCAATAAGAAAGTGCAAAGCTTCCAAAGTTACATAATGAATAGCAATATGACATGAAGAGTAACTACAATACAAGGCGTAGATATGAACATGCAGATAAAATACAGTTTCAGTACGGTGAGTTCCAACAGTAATGTATGATAATTACAGTACTTTACAGAGGTAGGTAGTGATGTATACAGTTGTGCAGATGTCTCAATTTACACTAGTCTTCGGTCCGGTTGAGAAGGCTGATAAAGCTCTTTCTAAAGTGTAGATAGGGTTGGTCAGCTATCAACTCGTGGGGTAGGGAGTTCCAAAGTTTGGCGGCCTTCACAGGGAAACTGTTTCCGCCAACCTTTGTGGATTTGAATCTTGGTACCACAAGACAGTTTGTATTAATAGATCTAGTAGGCCTAGTTGATGTTCTTCTCATCAGTTTGTCAGTTAGGTAACTAGAGGCAGCATTATGTAATGCTTTATGTGTCAGGGAGGCAATTTTTAGCTGTATCTTGTTATGGGTAGACAGCCATTTATGTTGGCACCTGATGGAGGTCATGTGCACTCTTTTGTTGATGCCTAATGCGGCTCTGAGAGCGTTGTTTTGTCATATTTGTAATTTTTGGATGCTAGTTTTGTTGGTGCCACTGTAAAGGGCATTGCCGTAATCTAATCTGAACAGAATTAATACTCTGGCCACGTAAATGCAGTTGTCATTTGAAAGGAAAGGCTTGCCAGCTCTGATCAGTTTACACATGTATGCTGTGGTAGAGGACATGGATTTCACTTGTTTATTGAAGGACATGGTTGCGGCCAGATAGAAACCCAAGGTTTTTACCTCCTTTGAGACTTTAATGTTAGCATCAATGGTGAATGATGCGTATACATGACCTAGTTTAGTGATGTTGGAGGGGGTTCCTAAGATTATCAACTCTGTCTTGTCATCATTCAGGCAGAGACCGTGGGTGGCCATCCATGCCTGAATGAAGAGATAGAACTTATTCACCAGCGCCAGGTTCTTGCCATGATCCCCTGAAAGCGGGAGGAGAATCTGTGTATCATCTGCATAGTTCGTGTAGGTGATACCCAGAAGGTCCAGATCATCGAATAAAGGTTTGGTGAATATGTTGTAAAGAGTTGGCGACATGCATGAGCCCTGAGGCACCCCACACACGGTCGGGGTAGGATCAGTCTCTGCCGATGGGGAGAACACTCTCATAGTTCTGTCACTCAGGAATGATTCTATCCACTTGACAGCTTCAGTAGAGAAGTGGGCTGCTGGGTCAAGGTGCCTGCAGAGGACCTTGTGATCCACCAGGTTGAATGCCTCTGAGAGATCAAGTAATAGAAGTAATGCAGTCTTCCCTTTGTCTCTCAGCTCTTCGATTTGGGTTTTCAAGTCTATCAATGCAGTTTCCATCCCGTGTAGTGGTCGGAAGCCTGATTGTCTAACCCCTAGGAGCTTGTGAAGCTCAAGGTATTTTTGAATCTGCATATAGGCAGCTTTGTCCAGAATTTTGAGAAGAAATTGTACCGTTGTGATTGGGCAGTAGTTTGTGGCAATGAGTGGATCTAACGTCTGCTTCTTTAGAAGTGGGAGGACCCGGATTGTTTAAGGTTTGCTGGGACAGTGCCAGTGCAGAATGAGATATTGATCAGTTAGGAGATAAATGGAGAGAGGTCCCTGGCCACATCTTTTATAATGTGGGCTGGGCAGACATCACCTTTACAGTTGGAAGGTTTGAGTGATAAAATAATTTTTCAACCTCTAGAGCAGATGCTTTAGTGAAACGGAAACTATTGTTCTGATCAGTAGTCACGCCACTCGGTAGGAGATAATTGGCCGGCTGTGGTAAGTTCAGAGCGTCTTTCTTAGTTTTTATTTTATTTTGTAAGGTGTTTATTTTGTTGGTTAGAGCTTGTTGAATCTCTGAGCAGCAGGTCTTATTTTTGTTGCAAACGTCTGGTGTCGGGATCGGGGATTCCAATTCTTTTAGTATGGTAAATAATTCTTTAATACTTGATTTGGATTTGGCAATACGTTCATTGTAAGAATTTCGTTTTGCCAGGCAAATTTCATTTTTGTAGTGTGTTGAGGTATAGTTAGCTTTTTTTTGTTCTCGCTGGAGGGACATAGTCTCCAGGCGCTTTCACACTTTCTTTTCAGTAGGTGTAGGTCGTTAAGTTTAGGAGTGAACCACTTATTGAGGTGAGCTTCAGTTTTACTTGATCTCAGTTTGAAGGGGGGCAATTTTATCTAATGTGGAGAGCATGATTTTGTTATATTCCTGTACATGGGTGCTTGGGTCAAGATTATCTGGCAGAGAATTTAAGATAGGTAGAATATCAGGAATCACGTTGTCCACTGTGATATTCTTTTTATTTCTAGTTAGACAATGTGGCACTTTTTGTGAACCCATGAGTCATGGTCTGGTAGTTGATAGTGTGATGGACACAAGGGAATGGGGTCTGGTAGTTGATAGTGTGATGGACACAAGGGAATGGTCAGTCCATGATTGAGGGGAGATGGAGGTAATGGTAGCTGTGCAATTGTAATCGGCTACCCAGTCCAGGGTTCTTCCCTTAATGTGGGTAGGTTTGTTTACTTTTTGAGATAGTCCAAGAGCATTAAGGGAGTTGGCAATTTCCTGGGCATGCTTATCTGCTGGATCATTAAAACCTAGATTAAAGTCGCCTAGCAACAGAAGTTGGGAGGTAGGTTTGAGGTTATTGGCAAGTATATTATGCAAGTCCTCCTCAAATGTTCCGAGGGGACCAGGAGGTCTATGTATTACGTGCACGGTAAGTTATTGGGAGTTATTTAACGGGAGTTTGACAGAGAGGATTTTGCATGGTTGCATAGTTTGGCGAGGGGCTAATCTCACTGAGAGGCTTTCTCTGGATATAATAGCTATTCCACCACCTCGGATTCCTTTCAACCTTGTCTAGAAATGGTGTAACCTACTGGGATGGCTAGCATAATTGCAGGTCCTGCAGCATTGTGTAGCCAGGACTCTGTTATAGCTAAGAAGTCCAAGTTACCTTCTATAATTAAGTCAGATATGTCAATGGCATGTGCCACAAGGGATCTCACATTAAGAAGAGCTCCTTTAAGGGGGTGATCTTCTATAGCTGGAGTCAAGCATAGAATATGGGCACTAGGAACCATAGTCTTGTTAAGGGGTGTACTAGTTTGATTTGCCATAGCACATAGAGCAAATGGGGAAGTGGGTTGGTTTACAGTGTTGGTGACCATACTGCGGTGATAGTTTGTTTTCTTATTAGTGGGTGGTAGGGATCTAGTCAGACGTTTGTACAGTTTAGGCAATCTGGCACACAGTTTGAGGTTTCTAGAGATCATAGGGTGCCCAGTCAAAGGATCTAAAACAAAAGGATTGAATGCCTTTTGTTTGACACCAAAAGGACCAATAAAAAAGGGTTGAATGCTTTTTTCATTTATTTATATATTTTTTTTAGTTTGGTATGCATAAAAAAAATGTTAAAAAGAAAATGGGGGCTTGGGGGTAACCCCCCCATAAATAAAAATGCAACCCTTTTTTTCGATCCTTTTGTGTTTCGAAAAAAAGGGCATACAATCCTTTTTTTTTTTATCCTTTCACCTACAAACAGATCCTAGTACATGAGGCTGTGGTGTAGTCTCCTGAAGACATGCACAGGGAGTGTTTAGAGGGGGCGGGGCTACAGGTATTAGGAACCATAATTATCGTGTTGTGTTGGACTAGTCTAGTCTTCTCTAGTGTAGTCACGTTGAGGTAGTCTGAAAGACTGGTTGCCAAGAGTAGTATGAGTCAGAGTATGGCTGCGAGTGGAGAAGCTTTCCGGTAATTCCAATGCAGGTTGTGAGCAAGAGCCAAGTGTTACTCTCAAAGAAAGGGGTATTCAGCGCATAATTGTGGACAGTAGAGGATTCAAGGGAGGAATCTATAGAGGTAGGTATTCAATAATAATTAAGCTCACAGTTGGATCAGGTCTTGGCTACCAGTAGGGTTCTATACTTAATTGTTAGAATGGTAAACAGTGCATAGAATTGGATATACAGTAGTGGCTAGGCTCACAATTGGATGAGTAAATCAAATAATGCACGGAGGTGAGCATTCAAAGATGGAAGGACTCACAATTGGATGAGTAAATCAAATAATGCACGGAGGTGAGCATTCAAAATGGCTAGGTTCACGGTTGACTGAGGTCTAAGCTGGCAACAGTGTTCTATACGTAATCACTAGTATGTGATAGCAGACTGGGGGAGCCATAAGCGAGCACTATGATCATGTAACGGTATGGGACCATTTGGCAATGACATATGGGCATATAATCAACGTTGTCAACATGTGTTAGAGTTGTGCAATACGTGCACATAGGGAATACACAGCAGACTTGGGTGCGATAGTTTTATAGCAATGTTCAGTCGTCCATTTACCGAGCCCGTCCAAGTCCCGGTGTAATGAAACACAAAGTACAGGCGCGTACTAAGTAGGTGACTTAGCTTGAGTCTATACTCTGTTTACATAACCTTGCAATGTGTTCTGTAGAAAGGGAGCAGCAGCACGGTCATCGGGCTGCGTGAGAAGGTGACAGTGAACTGAATAAGGTCAGGAACGAGATATTTAATAAGGGTGCAAGGTGTTACGCGCACTCAGGGTGTTGGAGCTGGTTCGGAATGAGCATATGTCCCAAATAGTCACGGCCACAGTGGGAACCAGTAAAACGTAGAAATTAGTGTTTAGTAAAGATTGCACGGCGTGTGAGATACAGCATTTGCAAACTTCATAAGTTATGTAGGAGTCTCATGGTTAGCACAATTTTTAGAAGCAATTATAAGATGATGTTACCTTATAGTCATGGTCAGCAACTGGTTGGACAGCATTCCGGAAGACCGGTGTGCAGGCTAGTGACAGGCTAAGGACAGGAAGCAGACTTATTTCCTGGGCCTTGCTGAGGTGGGCCGGCTTACGCCTGCTGGCACCTGATAGGTGGTGATGTAGGCACCAGCAGCCAATCCCAAACTAACAACAGAACATAGGCTTGTTTGGGTGAAGGGTGCTAGTACATCAGACCTGGGTCGGCCATGTTAGAAATGGCACTCTTCGTGGTGCATAATGGGGATTTCGGTATTCAGGCAGCAAAATTCAATTCTGAAAGCACATTTTCAGTCAAAATGCAAGCGGTGGTGCTGTATATATGCGCATCTGTAATTAGATGTCCTCTAGTGATTTTAAAGGCAGCGGTCAGATAACAGGCACGGATTTAGCAGCCTGCTTACCACATTTATTCTGCAGAGTGGGCTCTCCTTTCCTGGGCTGAACACTGCTCCTGCAGTGCCCAGATGGAGCTCCTGCTCCTTCGTGGGTAGAAGTTCAATAGGGTCTCAGGCTAAGGACAGGAAGCAGCCTTACTATACATTTAAGTGTGTACCCTTTCACCATATACTTACACATGCACTCATCATGGGTTTGAGTGGAGCCCTATTACTTGTAAAAGAAATGGTTTCTTTTTGAGGTCACACCGACTTCATAAAGAAATTATTTTCATTAAGGACCAAACCATAATGGAAGTCATAGAGCTCCCCTACCCCATGACATGGAGGCCTCCATCCTCGAGGCTTCAAGGTCATGGGGTGGGTGGAGCCATTGGATTTCAAAAAGAAATAGTTTCATTTTGTAGTCACTCTGCCTTCATAAACAAAACATATTTCTGTTACCCAGTAACAGAAATAATTTCTTTATGAAGGCAGAGTGACTAAACAAATAAAAAAATATATATATTGTTTTAGTCCAAGGGGGCTTCCTCCCCACACATATGGCGGCAGGGGTGTGGTTCCATCCATTACACCAGTGCAGGTGGACTGTGCAGCCTTCTAATCATGGGATGGTGCTACAATGCCCCACCAAAGCACGAGACCCTGGCCAGTTTGCCCCTCCTGCCCCCCCACCCTTGTGGTGACCCTGTTAGTCCTTGGACAGCATTTTTGTTCATGTGATTTGCACAGACAACTTTTCATGCTCACTTACTACTTGGTCTGAGGAGTTGATGTGACCTAGGGAACGAGGCTGGGATTGCAGGATCCAGCGGCAGGAGAACGCTTCTTGCAGAGATGGCTTGAGAGATGATAGCTTCTTTAGCAGCTAGCAGTCAGTGAGTGACATGTTACCTTACCCATCCCATAAATGGGCACACCCAAATATAGGCATCACAACAAGGACTGCAAGGCCATAGGCCCCGACCTTCAGAGGCATATCGGCCACCGTCCGTGCTATCTGCAGGATCAGCAGGGAGACGCTACAGCTGTAATCGGTCGTTTGCATGAAGTCATGCAAAGCTCTCAAGTTGCCCCATGTCAAGAATGAGTAGCCATTACAGATCAAGATTATGATTAATGGATTTGTTATATTTGTTTATTTTGAGGCTTATATAGCGTGCCAAGCCCACAGGCATCTGGGTGCTTTCATACAGAATGTAGACATTACAGTTGTTACACAAGCAGGTAAAGGACAGACATAGCGAAAGATGATGACAATACAGTTAGATAACGTGAACATAATAACATACCGAAAATGCTGATTCAGTGAAGAGCAAGAATGTCAAATAGGCATACTTAGTTACTTAGGCTTTGAGTAAAGAGGTGCATGTTGAGTTGTTTCCAGAAGATCCAGAATGATTCCTGAGCTCCGAGTGGGAGCCAGAGTTTTCTGGCAATAGTGGGGAAGCTGCTGCCAGCTGTATTTTGGAGCTTGAACCTGGGAGTGGCCAGGCAGTGCTGATAGGCTGCTCTAGTTGGCCTAGAACATTGAGCCAGGTTAAAACTGTCAGACAGGTAGGCTGGGGTCATTTGGTGAAGACATTTGTGGGTTAGGGTGAGTGATATGAACATGATACATTAATGTACTGGTAGCCAATGTTGTCGGTGTCTAATGGCTTAGATGTGTGCTGATCTGGGGACATTGAGCATGGCTCTGAGGGCATTGCTTTGGAGGACCTGTAACTTCCGGATATTCTGGATCTTAGTGCCAGCATACAAGGCACTGCAGTAGTCAAGGCACGTAAGGATTAAGGCTCTGGCTAAAGTAAGACAGCTCTCTGGTGACAGGAATTTTCTGCAAGCACTGATGAGTTTCACATGTATGAGGTGGCCGAAGCGGTGGCATTTTTTTGTTTATTGAGGTTGAGTGAGGAATCTAAGTAGAAACCAAGTTTGTTCACCTCTTTAGAAACTTTAATGGTGTGTCCTTCTATGATGAAGGAATTGTAGAGGTTGTTTAGTTTGGCGATTCTGTGCAGCTCAGTCTTATCGTCATTTAGACATAACCTGTGCTGCGCCATCCATTCCTGGATGGAGAGGTAGATGGCGCTGATAATGGCTGTGTCGGAGTCATGATCACCTGTGATTGGGATGAGGACCAGGGTGTCATCTGCGTAATTAGTGTAGGTGACACCCAGGTCATCGAGACGTTCAAAGAGTGGCTTTGTGAAGATATTATACACTCCACAGGTGACTGGGAAGGTAGTCGAGGGGGCTTCGGCTTTATGGGAGAAGACTATCATAGTTCTGTCACTGAGGAAGGACTTTATCCAGATTCTGGTGTTTGAGCAGCGGTTTCCTGCTGAAGTTAGGTGGTTACACTGAATACTGTGGTGAACCAATTGGAATGAAGACAACAAGTCTAAGAGAAGAAGCACAGAAGTTTTCCTTTGTCCCTCAAGTTGTACATTTGGGTTTTTAAATAAAGTAATGCTGTTTCCGTCCCGTGTCTCGGGCGGGAACCAGACCGGTGTAGCCCCAGAATGTTATTGGCTTCCAGGTATTTCTGAATTTGTAGGTATGCTACTCCATCAAGAATTCTCAAGTGAAACAGTACCCTAGTTATTGGGCGGTAGTTCGTAGGAGTGTTAGGGTCAAGGGTGTCTTTTTTTTAAATATGGGTAGCACCCATGTGTTTTTAGGTCCCTTGGACGATCAGCATTTTGCTCCACAAAGCCAGTGACGGCCCAGAAAGCTGAAGTAAAAGCACTCTACCCATGTTATGTTATGTTATGTTATGTTATGTTATGTTATGTTATGTTATTGGGCCTTTGTATAGTGCCTTTTAGATCCATTGGTATGATCTCAAAGCACTGTGAGTTGATCATCCGTGGGAACCGTGGTCCAGGTCAGTGGGGAGAGTAGGGTTATTAATACTGCTTGGGTGCACTCTGTATGTGTGCAGTCAGTGCAATTTACGTGGTGTGTAGCTGCATTTTAATGCTAGGCATGGTGCAGTGGTTGTGTAAGATCTGTAGAATGTGTGCAGCAAGGCAGTTGTCCTCGGTATCTCCATGTTGGCAGTGGTGGAGCTTTTGTATGAGATTATGTATGCAGCTAGGCTGATTTTTATGTGGGGTTTAGCTGTGTTTTAAAGACTGTTTCTATGTTCATGGAGATATGTATGTATGTGTGCAGCTAGGTCAAAATTGAGTGAAGGGTATAGCTGCATTCTGTTGCCTGTTGGTGTAGAGGAGAGTGTGAGCATATCGGTATGTGCTAGTGTCTGTGCGGATCGGAGGGAGACTCCTATTCCTGATTCCCTTCCAGCACCTGCTGACCGTATCTTTTAGAGGGTCGCAGCATTTTTTTCTCCAAGTGAAATTCTCTGTCTAGGGTTGAGTTTGTGTTTGTTTTGATTACCAGGCTTGAGGTTGTTCTTTCCTGCTTGGCAGTGTCATCAGTGTTGAGTTGCTATATTGGTTTAAGCAATTGCAGGTCTATGGTTATCCCTGTGTCTCGTTGAGTTTGCCTTTGCTTATTTGATTATATCTTCCCATTGTGCAGTTACATCAAGTTCTGTTCTATCGGGCTTACCATTGCATTCTAGGTTTGATGGCTGGTGCTGTGCTTTGTCACATTCCCTTGTGAGGAGTCCTAAGTGCTGCTAAAGATCAGCACATGGACCAGAGAACACTAATGTGGGGTGGAGGCTGAGCGGGCTTGCATTTAATCTTTTACACAAACCACACTAGAAGCTCCTCTCTCCAAAAGGAACACTCACTAAGTTGGTCTTTTGGCACTGATGCTCCAGATGGTGAGGCCCAGTAGAATCAGTTCTGGTGGAAAAGCCAGGTTCTTAGGGCTTGGAAGAAGGAATTGTGATCTCGGGTGTTCTTTATCCGCAGGAGAGGGCACCTGCAAAATCGTAAGGCAAGAGTAGTGTGTACTGCAGTAATAAGCAATTCAAATTCACTGGAACTCACTTTAAATATGTATAACACAGCTAGTTACCACCCACCAATCCCTCATCCTACAATTAAAAGCAGCATAGATAAGATACTTTAAACGATGTTGGATATATAAAATTGTAAAATCATATAAGCATTTTGTTGAACAGCTTGGCACCAAGTACTGAAATATTCTATAACAGCTGTTAGACAGTGTTGTTCAACCATAGCTAATAAAGTGATTTGTTCTGCTTATTGATCATGATATGAGCAAAAGTCATATGTTCAACTATTGGCCAGCACCATTAAGTGAGAGCTCATGTGGCATGCATGCACAGTATGTGTCATGAATCAGCGATTCCTCCCCTTCCGGACAGCATGGTCCCTCAAACACTGTAGTATTGCATCCATTGTACAACTAACATGGCCGACGCCATGAGGAAACACAGGGTGTAGTCTCCCAGTAATGCCTGTTGCTTCCTTGAAAAGAGACACGCCCCTGCGGCTCGGTTCATCTCACCGCTAAGCTTGTCCATGCTGTTCGTACCGGCAAGTTGCAACTTTGATTGCATCCATTGTCCACTTTCCCTGATCCTTTGGCTTCCTTGCGGTTAGCCTTCCCTTCCTTCCCGATGTATTGTTCTGTGCTTCTCCTCGCAATCTCTTTGTAGAGCCGTGCAAGTTTCTTCATAACTTCCTGGATTTTTTGCCTTCCCTCCTGGACTGTTACCCGGTCTTTCCTGGAATCCTTCCTGGAACATTGAATGCTACGGGCTATCGTATCCTTCCTCGGCAGGAGCCTAAACTCACATCTACACGTTACCTGCCTGAATACTGGCGACGGAGGAGACACGCCGCTTCCTGTACAAATCCCGAACTTCTAGAAAGAAGGAAAGATCTGTGAAAACAAGAAAGAAGACGTCAAGAATCAAACAGGTGAGCCAAGAGTCTGAGGACTCAGAGTGTGACAGTTTGAGACGCCACCAACTTAACATTGAATCCAACATGGAGACTGCTATACAGGACCTCATGTGGGGAATGCAGGAGTTACCAACAGAGGTACAGAACCTCAAGGCTGAGAATGCAGCATTAAAACAGCTCGTTCTGTTCAGGGACTCGGCATATCAGGAGAGCGCTTCATTAGGAGGCATTGTGGATAAATATGATGGAACCTCTAAGGCATTGTGCTCTTTCCTTGATTCATGCCTTTGTAATCTCCCACCTTTCTGGGAATGCATTAGCCTGGACAACACCCTTGGTATCTAAGGGGGACCCTTTACTTGACAACTATGACGGTTTCATAGATGCCTTTAAGGCCATGTTTGACCGTCCTGAACAGGTCTATTGTGCCCAAGAAAACCTATTGGAATTCCAGCAAGGAAATCAAGATATGTTGTTCTATGTAACTCTTTTTAAACAATTGGCTAAGGAGGCTGATTGTACCCCCCGAAGCATACTTTACCTTGTTTCGTCATGGGTTAAATGAGGAGATCAAAGATGAATTGGCAAGAGTGGCCTGTCCAGAATCCTTCCAGGATCTTTTAGACTTGTCCTTGCAAATCGATTTTAGAATACAGGAAAGAAAAGCAGAGAAAAGAAAGACACAGAATCCTCCATAGAAACCCTCTTCAAAATATCATATTCCCAAAGAGCCAACTACATCTAACTCCTCGGAACCTCAACTCATGCAGCTGGGCTCCTTACGGGGACCTATCACTTCTCAGGAAAGGACTCGTCAGATCAACAGCAGACTCTGTATGTGCTGTGCCTCTGACAAACAGCTGGTAAGAAACAACCCAATAGCCCCTCCAAGTCGTTTGGCAAATGCCAGCTCCTGATCCTGAATTGGGCCAACCTTGGGGAGACTGGTCCTTGCTCCGAAACTCTTCTCTTTCCTTGGACTCACTTCTGAAGAACTCCCTGGTGATACTACAGGTATTCCTGTCAACAGCCGACAAGGAAAACCATTCCCTCCTGGCTCTGTTGGATTGTGGTGCCAGGGCCTCTTCCTGGATCACGAAAGGGACTTGAAGCATGAAATCCTGAGAGAATCCAAAGGCATCATCCAGGCGGTAGAAGGAATTGATGGGAAACCACTATCATCAGGACCCATAACTCAACAAACCACAGAACATTTGCTTTCTATACACAATCACCAGGAGTTTTTACAATTTGATATAATAAAAGCAGCTCATTACCCGATGATCCAGGGCATGCCCTGGCTTCAGAGAAATAACCTGTACATCAATTGGGCTGCTGGATCTTTATTGATAGGATCTGAATTTTGCCTTTCACATTGTCTTTCCTGGAAAAGTCTACATACCATATCCACAGAAAACAAGATCCCGGCATAGCAACTCATCACTTTTTTCCAACATCACTCAGGTACCTGAAAATTACCATCAATTCTCGGACGTGTTTTCAACAGCCATTGTCCAGTCCCTATCTCCCCATCGACCTGAGGACTGTGCTATCGACACCGAAGAGGATGCAATCGTTCCCTTTAGAAGGATGTTCATCCTTTCTTAACCTGAGAAACTAGCCTTACGAGAATAGTTGTATACCAATCTAACCAAAGGAATCATTCATCCTTCCAAGTCCCCTGCTGGGGCCTCTCTATTTTTCATACCCAAAAAGGACACTAAGGAGCTCCGACCGTGCCTGGATTACCAAGGTCTCAATCAGTGTACCCTCAAGGACTGTTATCCTTTGCCACTCATTTCAGACATTCTATAAGCCGTACGTGGTGCTGTGATTTTCACCAAGCTGGACTTGCGGGGTGCTTACCATTTGATCCGTATAAAAGAGGGAGATGAATGGAAGACTGCCTTCAGAACACCTTTTGGAAATTTTGAATATCTAGTCATGCCATTTGGTCTCGCTAATGGCCCAGTGGTGTTCCAGCATTTTTTGGATATTGTCTTTTCAGACATGTTATTCCTTTCTGTAATCGTCTATTTGGATGACATATCGATTTACTCCAACAACCCGGTCTTGCATCAGAAACATGTTATCTTGGTCTTAAAACGTTTACAAGAACATAATCTGCTGGCCAAACCCGAAAAATGCACCTTTCACGTGTCTACAGTCCGTTATCTGGGATTCGTGCTAAGTCCCTAAGGAGTGGCAATGGATCCAGCCAAGGTTGAATATATTCTCTCCTGGCCTGCTCCTAACTCAGTTAAACAAATCCAGTCATTTCTGGGACTTGCTATAGGAAGTTAATTCCCACATTCTCATCCATTGTACAACCTATTTTTTCCTTGCTAATGAAAGACACTCCCTTTCATTAGTCAACAGTTCAAGAAGCTGCCTTCCAGGAGTTAAAACACACGTTGACTCAAGGGCTCATCCTGGCTCAAACAGACACACCAAACCCTTCCTGGTAGAAAAAGATGCCTCAGAGTATGCAATTGGGGCAGTGTTAAAGCAAGAATCCGGGGATGATCAAGAACGCCCCATTGCTTATTTGTCTCGGACGTTGAACCCTAGTGAGACACACTATGTGGTCCTGGAGAAAGAACTGCTCGCAATTTCGACAAGCCTTTAAGGAATGTTGCCATCTCCTCTTGGGTGCCAAGTACCCAGTACTGGTATGAACTGACCATCGGAACCTACAAGTCCTACAATCAATGGAATATAGAAACAATCGTTAAGTCTGTTGGGCCTTTTTCTTCACCCAATATCAGTTCCGCATTCAGCACGTACCCGGGACATCCAATATAATTGCTGATGCATTATCCAGACGACCAGATTGTATACCAGAAGAAGCACACACTTTTGCCAAGATGTTTCCAGACACAGTGTTCATAGCCCAGGCCACCACGCTATTGGACAACATACAGGACGAGACCCCAACCTCGGCCCTCTGGAAAAAATACTCCGACACAAATCAATGCTCCCTCTTTACCAAGGATACCTCTTCAAGGACAATAAATTGGTTGTTCCTACTCAGATCACAAGAGCCAAGATAATGAATCTTTGCCATGACACATTCCATTCCGGGCATAGTGGGATTAAGGCTACACTTCAAACCATCCAGAGAAAGTTTTGGTGGCCTAGCATGATCAATGATGTAAGATCATACATACAGGTTTGTGCAGTTTGCAATCAGAACAAGTCCAATAACAGGATACCAGCAGGGTTTCTCCATCAACCTACTCTGCCAGAGCATCCCTGGGAGGTGATAGCCACTGATTTTATTGTGGATGTCCCCCTTCCAAGGGTTATATCACCATTATGGTTACCATCAACCTGTTTTCCCACATGGCCCATTTCATTCCTCTGATCAATCTGCCTTTGGATCAAGAAATGGCAGGAATTTTCGTGAACCCCATCTTTCAGCTACAAGGTCTTCCATCCAAAATCATATATGTTTCCAAGTTCTCGAAGCACCTTTGCCAGCTGTTGGGTATTCAACGTGCCTCATCACCGGGATACCATCCTCAGACCAATGGCATTACTGAAAGGGTAAACCAAACCCTTGAGAAATATTTACAATGTTTTGCATCAAAAGTCCCGGACGATTGGTCAGTCTTGATTCCAGTAGCTGAATTTGCCTACAACAAATCTGACCAATCTGCAATCAAGACTAGTCCCTTCTTTTGCAATCAAGGATTCCATCCATCTGTTCTACCCACACTCTTGCCTCACCCCACCCTGGTTCCTTCAGTCGATTCCTGGATAGCTCGATTAGTCACAATACACAAGGATGTAAAGGGACATCTAGAAAAGGCGTTAGGAAACATGCCGATGTCAAACGGCGACCAGGCCCTATCTATGCCACCAGTGACAAAGTCTGGCTTGCTTCGCGACTATTACGCAGACACCTAAGACCCAACAAATTAGCCCCTCGCTTCTACGGACCATTCACAGTGAAGGAAATCATCAACCCTGTGGCCTTTCGACTCCAATTGCCAGAATCCTGGAAGAGAATTCATCCTGTTTTCCATACTTCCCTACTTAAACCATACCACCAGTCAACCAGGACAGCTCTTCGACCTCCCACTGTACTCGTCTTTGATCAGATCGAATTTGAGGTCTCCAGGATATGTGACTCAAGATATAGAAGAAGATGTATTCAATACCTGGTGGAGTGGAAGGGTTATCCACCCAGTGAACGGACATGGGAAACTGTCCAACATGAATGCCCCCGCCTGATGCGAAGATTCCATCTGACTCATCCAGGCAAACCTGGGGGATTACAGTTTAGAAGGGGGAATGCTGTCATGAGTCACCAATTCCGCCCCTTCTGGACAACATGGTCCCTCAAACACCGTACTATTGCATCCATTGTTCACTCAACATGGCCGACACCGTGGGGAAACACACAGTCTAATCTCCCATTAATGCCTGTTGCTTCCTTGAAAAGAGACACACCCCCGCGTCTCAACGCTAAACTTGTCCATGCTGTTCGTACTGACAAGTTGCAACTCAGATTCCATCCATTGTCCGCTTTCCCTAATCCTTTGGCTTCCTTGCAGTTAGCCTTCCCTTCCTTCCCTGTGTGTTGTTCTGTGCTGCTCCTCGCTATCTCCGCTTTTCAGAGCCTTGCAAGTTTCTTCATAACTTCCTGGATTCGTTGCCTTCCCTCCTGGACTGTTGTCTGGTCTTTTCTGGAATCCTTCCTGGAACACTGAATGGTACAGGCCATCGTATCCTTCCTCGGCAAGAGCCTAAACTCACATTTACATGTTACCTGCCGGCATACTTGCGATGGAGGAGACACGCCCCTTCCTGTTCAAATCCCGAACTTCTAGAAAGAAGGAAAGTGTCATACTTACCTGAGTCTATGCAGGAGCAATGGAGACCTCGGCTTCCTTCTCCGGTTCTACACCACCCCTCAGTTAGTGTGAAGTCAGGCCTGCCAAAAGAGTGAATGGTTAGGATTGATTTAAAGGGGTTGCCTGACCCCTCTCCTCCCCCAACCCACTTAAATACCTAATTCACTACAGTGCATGTCTCACTTGTGTGCTTATTTTGGTGTGCACTCAAGTGCATGCATCTAGGAAGGATATTGTGGATCGCTGATGACTACTGGGATAGCAAAATGTGAGGTCAAATGAGGTTTTTCCATGCTCAACAGACCGACCTCTCTATCTGCCGGGATTGGTGTTTTCTGACTCGGCAGACTTTCGTGGAGGTTTGGCAGGGCAATTACGAAGTAAGTGACCAGATTGTCCACAGTATAGACATAGCTGTTCTTGATGCCTTCTGTCTCGCTCTTCCTTTGAGAGTGGGCCCCGAACTACGCCCAATTGCATGGGCTCAGCATGTGTTTCAGTGGATTGATGCGCAGGCATTTCCATAGGTCGCACAAAAATGTTCTATTTTCAGAATGGGCGCAATCAGTTTTCTGATTTTGCAGTCGATGATCAAGCTGAATGGCTAGATCTATATAATTTTTATTTTATTTTTTTTTGCATTTATCAAGCGCGCTTGCACCCCATAAGGCATCGAGGCGCTGTTACAGATGATAAGCAGACTACATTTACAGGCGGGTGCCCAATGGGCTCATGGTTACACGGTAATGAACAAATATGCAGGGAATTGTTCAAACCAACTCGTGATAGATATTCTGTTTAGACAAAGAGTCTAGTTTTAATAGCCCCATGGAAGGCTAGGTGTGATTCAATCAGTCTTAGGTGAGGTGGCAGTGTGTTCCAGTGCGTGGCTGCTTGGGTGGGGAAGCTGGAGCCCCCAGCACGCACCTTTCGTGAAGTGGGTGTGACAATCGTGTTGGCATAGCGTGATCTTAGGGGTCTGGTGGCTGTGTGCCTGATGATTCTGTCGGTCAGGTAAGGCGGGGCGAGCTTGTGGAGGCATTTGTGGGTGAGGGCAAGCGTTTTAAAGACAATTCTCTCTTTGACAGGGAGCCAGTGGGCTTGCCTTCTGATTTCAGAGATGTGGTCTCTTCTGGCGGTACCTGTGGCTGCCCTGAGTGCATTGTTTTGCACCTGCCTCACCTAACCCATTAGCATCCCAGCTCTCGCTGTGCTATCTCAACATGCACACCGCCCACACACTGTACATCTTCATAGGTTTAGTTTACATCTTACTTACTAGTAGTTTTGTCTACCTCGTGCCCAAAGGGCAACCCAACAGCCATATCATGGAACTAAGGCACACCACCACACACACTACTCCCCCCAAAATGCCCGAGATCATACTCAAGCAGCACAGACTCAGAACACGGACACTCCCTTTAGCATTCATCTCCACACCCATGCAGGTAACACTTAGGAACTCACGCTTAGGTTCACGCACTCACGCTAAGACCTGCCGCCCGCCATACACTATTACCTACAAGCGCCAAAAAAGGGCTCTGACGCCCGCTCCTCCCAGAGATCACATGACCAATAAGCCTACTCACAATACCAAAAAGATCATCCCAATTACCGACCTCAAGCTACCTCAATTAAAAAAGCTCCAACACCTCAAATGTGCTCTATTAAATGTTTGCTCACTCAACGCCCACGCTTTAGAAGTCAATGATATCATTACCAGCCAAGACTTAGATATGTTAGCCATAACAGAAACATGGTTGCATTCTGCCTCTGGCCCTACTATCAGCCTAGCTGTACCGTCAGGTTACTCGGTCTTAAGACAGGACAGATTAGGTAAAACGGGAGGTGAGTTCGCACTAATTTTTAAAGACACCCTAGCCTTAAGACAGACTCCCACCACCGGGGAAGACACCACTGACATCCTCTCAGACAAACTTACCCTCTCTCCTAAAGACACAGTAAGCATTCATGTCATATATAGACCTCCAGGCCCTGTCAATAACTTCACAGGCATAGTCAACCATCTCTTTGGAAAAAACATCAAACTAACTTCCAAAACACTGCTTCTAGGAGACCTAAACTTTGGAAACAATGACAAACTTGACAAAGCAGCTACCACTCACGCCAGAAACCTCACAGATCTAGGATTCACACAGATGGTTAGTGCCCCGACCCATAATAAAGACCGTATCTTAGATTGGGTGGCAGATCACAATTGTGGCTCCACCCTCAACTCTAACACAGCCCTTCCATGGTCTGATCACAACTGCCTTCAATTCTGCATCCCCATATCCTTATACTCCAAACCACTAATACCCGCACCGGCCAAGCGAGCCAGAAGTGCCAAAAAACTTACAGCAGACAATATACGTTCCTTTCTCAACAACCCCTGCCTAGCACCTCCTTTCTCCTCTGACCCCAACATTCTAGCAGAGATCTTCAAAGACACCCTCACCCATGCCATCAACGCCGCAGCTCCTCTTGAAAACAAACAAGAAAAAAAATCCTTTCACTCCAACTCATGGTTCACGGAGGACTTATTAAATCTACGCCAATGCAAGCGGCAAGCCTTCAAAATATGGCAGGCCAATCCCTGTGATGCCACCAAAGTAGACTATCTTTGTATTTCTAAAAAATACAAAAGTGCCATATTTAAGGCGAAGTCAGAAACCTACAATAAACGCATCATGGAAGCCAACTCCCACTCAAAAGAGCTTTTTACCATCTTTAAAGAGCTCACCGTCCCCCACATTCTGCATAGATGAGATTGTCAAGGATGAAGCCTGGTGCAATAGCATCCAAACAGCGATGTTAAATAAAATAGACCTTCTTCAAAACAAAATAGCAGAACACTTCAAGGCTCTGCACCCCCAACAGACCCTCTCCGTCAATACCTCTAAAGACAAGCACACCTCCAAATTTAATTTCTCTCCAATCACCGAATCAGATGCTCTCCACATCCTCAAACAGCTCAAACCATCTCAATGCAAAGGCGATATATGCCCCCCCCAACATCATTAAAGAGTGTGCGGCACTCCTCAACCCGATCATCACAGCATTCATTAACGCCTCATTCAAGACGGGCAAAGTCCCTGACAGCCTTAAAGAGGCGTGGGTGCGCCCGCTCTTAAAGAAACCAACCCTGGACCCTGCCCAACCTAACAACTACCGGCCCATTACAACAGTTCCTTTTCTTCTAAAAATCTTAGATAAGCTGCACACATGCAGATACAGTCCTATCTGGAAAACAACTCTATCTTAGGTAAAAGGCAGTCCGGATTCCGCAAAGGTCATGGCACTGAAACCGCTTTACTAGATCTGAAGAACCAAATTACCCTAATTCTAGATAAAGGTAAGCCGGCCCTTCTGCTGCTCCTAGACCTCTCGGCGGCATTTGATTTAGTCGATCATGCCATCCTCACGAACCATCTCACTCAGGCCGCACATTTTTACAAACAAGCCACAAACTGGATCACCTCCTTCCTCGAAGGAAGAGTAATGAAAGTGTTTTCCAATATAGCTAACGCAGAGCCTACCACCATCAGGTATGGAGTCCCTCAGGGCTCATGTATGGCTCCTACCCTCTATAATCTTTTTACCAAACCTCTCTTCGATAAACTGGACGCACTTGGGATCACATATACCAACTACGCTGACGATACCCAAGTGCTCCTCCCGCTCACAGGACTCTACTATCAAGAAGCAGCCACCCTCCAGAATATATACGCCACCATCCAAGCATGGATGGCCACGAACGGCCTATGTCTTAACGGAGATAAGACCGAAATTCTCATCCTTGGTCAAAAATCCACTCTCACGAACCTCGACCCACTCTACACCAACTTCTGCATAGACAATTGTGTCATCCCAGTTCTACCATCTGTTAAAACACTAGGAGTCCACATTGACGCCTCACTCTCCATGGACAAGCAAGTCAACTCCATTGTTTCTGCCTCCGCCCTGAGCACTAAGCTCATTAATGCCATCAAACCTTTCCTGACCAAAGATAACTGCCTTTTTATTGCCAGAGCCACCATTGGAGCCAAACTAGATTATTGTAATGCGCTATTGGCTGGCACCTCCAACTCCAATCTCAATAAACTCCAAACAACACAGAATAATGCACTAAGAGCAGCTCTCAATATACTAAAAAGGGACCACATCATGCAGGCCAGAAAGGCAGCACACTGGCTACCTGTCAAAGAGCACATTACATTCAAAATACTTACCACCGCACACAAATGTATCAACCTGTCTGCACCCTCGTACCTGTCTGATACGCTAGCCAGATCTCACTCCACCAGACCAACAAGGCAATGCCACACCAACCAACTTAGGGTCCCAAGCATCAAACGAGCTAGAGCAGGTGGAATAAGTTTCCCCTACATTGCCCCTAAGCTATGGAACGCACTACCTAGCACGCTCAGAGCAGAAACCTCTCTCACTGCCTTCCGAAAAAAATTGAAAACCACCTTGTTTAACTAATGCCTCTTCCTTTGTGTCGTTTACTCTTCTCTCCTCCTCTCCTGTAGCTACTACTCTTCCCTTGCAACTAAGTAATGACTTCACTGTATGTACAACACGTCATTTTCATATCTGTAACAAGCGCCACGATGCCCTCCGGGCTGCCTGTGCGCTCAACAAATGCGAATAAATAAATAAATAAATAAATAGCTGCAATTTGGCAACTTTTTTGCTGGAGGTCCCAGCGAGGAAGGCATTGCAATAGTCTATCCTTGACCCGATAATTGCCCTGGCAATGGTGAGGCAATTGTGGCGGGCCAGGATGGGCCTAGCAGCGTTGAGGATTTTAGAGTAATAGGCTGAGGAGGTGGCAATAGCATTGACCTGTCTGTCCATGGAGAGGTCGGAGTCAAGGTAGACTCCGAGGGTCTTAACATGGTTTGAGACCTTGATAGGAATGTTATCAATGGTGAAAGACGAGTACTGGTCTCCAAGGTTACCCAGTGTGAACGGTGATCCTATGAGGAGGAGTTCAGTTCTTTTACTATTGAGGCAGAGCCAGTTTTCTGCCATCCAGGATTGGATGATGGAGCAGATAGTGGTGAGGGTGCTGGTGTCTGCTTGGTAGTCACCCGAGAGTGGGATGAGGACCTATGTGTCATCTGCGTAATTGGTGTAGGATATGCCAAGGGAATCCAAGATGCTGAACAGGGGCCTTGTGAAAAGGTTGTAGAGCGTAGGTGCTATACAGGACCCCTGGGGAACACCGCAGGTGAGGAGGCTCGGGGTGGCAGATGCAGACTCCGAGAAGACTTTCATGGCCCTTTTTTGGAGGAAGGAGGTGATCCATTGACAGGCTTTCGGGGAGAAGTTGGCTTGGGTGGCTAGATGGTGGCACAAGGTGTCGTAGTCCACGAGATCGAAGGCCGCTGATAGATCAAGGAGCAGTAGGAGAGCAGGTTTGCCTGCATCTCTAAGATCGTCCATTTGATTCTTAAGGTCTAGGAGGGCCAACTCGGTGCCGTCCCGTGGGCGGAATCCAGATTGCCGCAGGCCTAGGAGCCGGTTATCCTCTAAAAACTTCTGGACTTGCAGTTAAACTGCTTCGTCCAAAATTTTGAGCAGGAAGGGTACAGTATTAATAGGTCTGTAATTACCAGGGACTGTGGGGTCTTCACAGTTATCTGGAGGATTTTCTACCTGTGTCAGTACGTCTTTAAGCTCCCCTAGTAGGCGTCAATAAAACAGCATGGTTCACTTTTCTTCTGGCCAATTCGCCTCTGCTGTCAGACGATTAAACGTAGCTACATAAGCCAGGAGATCTCGACTGTCTTCTCTGTGGGATAAGAGTTTGTCATCTAAGGCCTGTCCCTGTGTGCGATGAGCAAAGAGTTTTTCTAATTCATGTTGGAAACCTACGGAATTACAAAGTAACGGGTCGTCCCTATTCACTAATGGGACCGACCAGTCTGCTGCATGTCCCCCCAGGTATGATAATACAAAGGCCACTTTTAACTGGTCTGTAGGGAACAAACCGGGTTTGCACAAAAAGTGCAAGCGACACTGATTCATAAAGGTCCAGAACCTTTTACGGACCCCTAAAAACCTCTCCGGTGGCGCTAATGGGATATTCCCCGGGATCACCACCTGTACTGGAGCAACGGGTGGAAACTGTGGTGTCGGCGCTGAGGTAGCTCCACTAGGTAAGGGAGCCAAACCTGCTTGTGTTTGCAGTAGCTGACGGGCTATCTCATCAGTTTTGTCCTTGTTAACTATCAGCTCCCACTTCAATGCATTAGTCTCAGTCTGGGCTGCATGGACCTCTGCTCTCAAATCCCCCAGTAACTGGGATAACGGATCCACCTCCGAAGTCTCCATTGCTCAGGCAAAGTAGTTTAAGGATGGCTTCATGTTCTGTCACACTTACCCGAGTGGTCTTGTAGCACCACTAGTTCTAGATGTATAGAGTCACCAAGTCTGTGACTGCCCAGTTACCTCACTGGGGTTATTTATTCAATGCAATATTTCAGATCTGCCATAGTGCTTGCTGGCTTGCGTGCCAGTTACAGCACTGGACTGCACCAAAAGCGGTGAACAGAGATGGCGGAAGAGTTCTAATTGCTTTTCTCTTTCCTTGCAGGGTGCCCTGAGTCGGGTGAATGGTGCGAAAAATGATGGGAAAGCTGATTCCTGCTCCGAGTGATGCACGAGGTAAGTTTACAATTCTGCCTCAAAGCACGCTGTGTGGAGATTTGCATGCACGTGAAACTGCTTTCTCTCTCTTCTTTTCGTTTCAGGATTAAATCTGATGATGCGAGCGCTGACTCTGGCCACGGAAAACAAGCTGGATCGCGAAACTGAAGGCTGAAGACTGAGCAGCAGTAAGCGTGTGCTCTTAAGGTTACAGGAAGCGCACAAAGCAAGAAGTACAGCCAGAAGAGACCACATCTCTGAAATTAGAAGGCAAGCCCACTGGCTCCCTGTCAAAGAGAGAATTGTCTTTAAAACGCTTGCCCTCACCCACAAATGCCTCCACAAGCTCGCCCCGCCTTACCTGACCGACAGAATCATCAGGCACACAGCCACCAGACCCCTAAGATCACGCTATGCCAACACGATTGTCACACCCATTTCACGAAAGGTGCGTGCTGGGGGCTCCAGCTTCCCCACCCAAGCAGCCACGCACTGGAATGCCCTGCCACCTCACCTAAGACTGATTGAATCACACCTAGCCTTCCGTAGGGCTATTAAAACTAGACTCTTTGTCTAAACAGACAATCTATCACGAGTTGGTTTGAACAATTCCCTGCATATTTGTTCGTTACCGTGTAACCATGAGCCCATTGGGCACCCGCCTGTAAATGTAGTCTGCTTATCATCTGTAACAGCGCCTCGATGCCTTATGGGCTGCAAGCACGCTTGATAAATGCAAACAAAATAAATAAATAAAAATTATATAGATCTAGCCATTCAGCTTGATCATCGAATGCAAAATCAGAAAACTGATTGCGCCCGTTCTGAAAATAGAACATTTTTGTGCGACCTATGGAAATGCCTGCACATCAATCCACTGAAACACATGCTGAGCCCATGCAATTGGGCGTAGTTCGGGGCCCACTCCCAAAGGAGGAGCGAGACAGAAGGCATCAAGAACAGCTATGTCTATACTGTGGACAATCTGGTCGCTTACTTTGTAATTGCCCTGCCAAACCTCCACAAAAGACTGTTGGATCACCGGGCGTGGCTTTTAAAGGCAGCCACACCCAAAGACTAGAATGCACTGTAGTTTCAGGATGTCACACAATGTCCATATTGGAGTGGCAGGAATTGACATAAAACCATGGTTGAGAAGGAAACAAAGTCTGCAACTTCCTATGTGATGGGAGTGCCAGTTCTTAGTAACTGATGTGAGTGTTTTAACTGCCAGACCTTCACCCACATGGCCCCTACCTGATTTCCTCACCTGCCTCCACTTGCCTGTGCTAAAGAGGAGAGGGGTTTACATGAAAGCCTGAGGTTAGTAATCATGACAGAAAGATCTGCAAACACAAGAAAGAAGACATCAAGAATCAAACAGGTAAGCCAAGAGTTTGAGCACTTAGAGTGTGACAGTATGGGTGTTTTGGTGGGACCAGAGGAAAGGGAATCAATCTTGTACAAATCAAGTGGATTTGAAAGCAATATCTTTGGGAAGAGGGGGCCAGTGTTGGAAAGTTGGAGTGATACGATTATCTCTCGTGAGTTGAAGGAGGTGATATACCATGCCTTTCTGGACACTTTGACATCTGAAGTAGTGCAGAAAAAGACTCAGTTAAGCATTCTTTGCATAGTACATCCTGAAATGTATTGAACTTTAAAAATTGTGGATGTAGAGAAATGAGAAATTAGAGAATCCTCTTAAGGGACTGGAGGTGAAAGAAGCAGTAGCTTACCATGTTTTATTTGGAGACTAGTACATTATCAGCGCAATTGTGGGAAAAAATGGGCTGAGGGACAAAATCCGGATGGATGGAGTTATCGCAGTTTATTGTATGACCACACACAAGACAGCAAGCTCCTTCCCCCACAAAGAATGTGTCGCACAAGAAAGCGCTTTGGATTTTTATTAGGTTCTTTATTTGAAAAGGCCTCCAACCAGTCTTGCAAACAACCTCAACAAATAGCCAGTGCCGCTATAGATTAGGAACAAGGCCGGTGTGTATTAATAAGATATGTATTCATTTATTTATTAAGTCAAATTAGAATACAAAGATTACATCAGCCACCAATGTTGTGGCAACAAAAAAACAAAATATCCTTCTGGGTAAAGTACCAACACAGAGATGACACTAGAATATTGCGTACAATAGTTTCCTTTTACATCACCCCCCAACACAAGCAAACAACAGTTCAAAGAACACAAGAAAAATAAACAGAGTTACACTTTTCTCCCAGCACCCCTCACCACCCCAAACATCCACTAGGCTTGACTCTTTTGAAGGGAACGCTGTGGCAGGGAGTGGGAACACAGTGGGATAATTGCATTTTGGGTAGTACTCACATAAACATTATGGAGACAGAAAGGGAATGGGAACATTTGTTTTTCAGAGCACACAGGTAAAAATGGTTTAAATGGTTTAGCACAACTGCTATGGGAAATAATAGAAAGGAAGAGAATTTGTTTTTCTTAGACGGAAAAGGACACACCAGGACGATTTTAATGGTGTTTGCCACAATTTTAAAGTGGAAAAAATACAAATGGGTATTCATTTTACTTTTCAATGGGAAAATCGGGACTATTTTGTTTTGCACCTTACAATGGGACAAACATGGAAACATGGCTTTTTGAAGTTTATTCTTTTGGTGAATCTTTTAGTACTATACCGACTCACAACACACTAGGAAAAGATTGTTGGTTTTGAATGCCAACAATTCAGATCCCATGAATTAAATAGGGTAATTAATTGATTTACTTTGCTAAATAAGCTAAGGATCTGCACAGGCAAACTGGGGATTGTTCAATGGGGAAAGAACTAAGATACATAGACAAACTGGGGATTTTGCAAATGAGGAAATATCTAAGGCAATGCTGAAAGAATACAGGGCTTATACAGTCTATGGCTTACAGGAGAGGTCTGGACTGGACATCAGAGCATATCATGGCACACTGCTGGGACAGCCAAAGGGGATCAGTCAAAGGTCACCTCTCTTTTCTCCAAGGGTCCCAATCAGTCTCTATGTCTCCTGGCTCCACTGCAAGCTAGGCCTCTGCTGGAATGTTCATGCCAGATTTTGATATCAGGTTACCTCATGGGATTAGTGGGAAGTCCTGCTCTGAGGCATGTTAGTTTAGTATAGGGCAGATGACATCACCAATATGTCATGATGCTCATGAAAAGGGATTGGCTAACATCCACTATCCCCCTCCCCCTGTTTGCTGATAGGACAAGGGAATAGGGGAGTGTTTTGGGACACCAGGGGAGGAGAGCACTTCATCATCTCACTTCGACAGGTGGGCACGGTCTGGTTAGCGGACATAGAAATCTCACTACATGACAAGTGCCCTTAATCTCCACAATTTAATATATATGAATACATTTTGTAGCACTCCATTTTAAAGTGAATCAGATAAGACTAGTGAAAAGGCTGTATGTAATTCCTGTGCAGAGACACAGTTTTTCATTTACTCAGGAATTATATCATGAAAAATGTGCTATTTTACAGGCGTCATAGGAATTATGATTGGCATGTTTTATCAAATGTTTGCATCGCTGGTAAACACAAGGAGGGAACATCACATTTTCATGAATAACTTTAGTTGTGTTGATCCCATCAAAATTGTTTTGGCATGGTTAGAAGGAGTTTACTGTCATCTTTCCAACAATACTACAATGACTGTGGTGCGATGGATATTGTCAATTTTACACCATAAAATACATTTCTCCCATTGTAGTCAATGTGCCATCTCACTCCTTATATGGCTAGTCCCCCACCCTCCTTGAGCACAGGATTTTAGCAGAGGGTCTGTGTTTAGATTAGCCTACCTATTCCAACAGCTAATAACTAAGCTAATGCACTTTGTATTGAGATTTTTGACCCACTC
This sequence comes from Ambystoma mexicanum, assembly GCF_040938575.1. Classification (NCBI taxonomy): domain Eukaryota; kingdom Metazoa; phylum Chordata; class Amphibia; order Caudata; family Ambystomatidae; genus Ambystoma; species Ambystoma mexicanum. Next base: position 954,612,255 of record NC_090937.1, on the reverse strand, counting down.
TTATCTGAACCACCCCGTGTCTCCCATCTCAAAAGTATTTAAAGTTGTATTTTTAATAAAAAGGTTCTTGATTGATGATGACACCCCAGGCCTGACACCCCAGGCCTGTCTTCAGGACAGCAAAGGGGAAGCCCCAGAGCTTGTTTCATGTTAGCAGAAATCGCAGTCACTGTATCCTGCAGAAATTAGCCTTTAAACTTGCACCTCATTGCAATTTTAAATAACATCTATCTATGGCACACTGTTTCAACTATGTTTGCATATTGTTCCTGAAGGGTACATGTACATGAGAACACCATGCCTAAGCTTACAAGTCTGGTGGGCATTTTGCTGAGCATATTTTTAGTTTAGAGGGAAAAACAAAATTACATGCATTTGTTTATTTTACATAAACAAAAATGTTCTGTTTCACTGCAGCTGCTTGAACACAGTTCTGACATCCCATTGAGGGTTCTGTGGACTGCTGTTTTATGGAAATATTACTACAGCTCTTCATGGATTTGACAAACATTTGATGTCCACGTGTCTTTCACTTTCTTCGGGAAAGGCAGTTTTGCATCTCTCCATATTTTGCCATTTTAGGACATTTCCTTTCCTTTTCATTTGAAAGTACAAGGCCTTACTTCGGACCTTTTGTCTGTGCAGGCCTGTTATTAATTTCACGCATCCATGGGCTATTTCACCCCACAGAGTGGATGATGTTTTGTGATTAAGACATCAGCCATGTTGTAGTGTATGTCCGGCCAGTTGCATGCATAGACTGGTTTACAGTGGCAACGAATCAGTGAAGGCTGTCAGTGATGGCATCAAGAGATTTCTCCAATCAGCACAGCATACAATGTGACCCCAAAATGCAGATGAGGAGAGCAACGTTTCTGTTGACCTTTGCTGTGACAATTATCGATTGAAATCTAGTCCTACTATGGGAATCTCGTATATTTGCCTCTGGCCGTAGTATGATAAATGGACATAGAATGGAAAGTGACCATAAAGGAACTTGGGTAGACTCTCCAATCTAGAAAGATGGAATTTTTCCCTGCAGCAGTTTCTGGTTTTAATAATATCTACCCTTAACAGTGTCAACTGTGCTTATGGAATGTGAACTAAATGTGCTAACAGTGCAGACTATAAACTGGCCTTGCTGTTCTAACCCAGCATGCTGGAATATGCCTGTGGGGCATGATGCTATCTGACGATATTGAGATAACTGGCCATAACATAAATTAACGCTGCTGTACTGATTTGGCATAATGTAATGTGTTCACGCCGAGCTAACTGGATAAACCAAAATCTCCCCCTTTTTTGTCAAGGGGGCAACATTGAGGCTGCCTATGTTTTCCTGCATGGCATAATTGAATACCGCACTTCTTTTCAAAAGAAAAATGCACATGATACAATATGATAATGTTTTGCTAATGTGGATATAATGTAATCACGCAATGTTAGATGAACTGGGCTGATGCAATGTGCCACTGCTGTGTTAAATAATCAGAATGAGACACGAGAATCCTGTGCTCTCTGTAAATAATGCTATCCTTATTGGCAAGACCCATAAAAATGGTGTGAGTACCTATGTATTTTTTTTTTCAAATGGTGAGCCTAACAAGGGCTTTGATGCTGATATGTTCTCAGAGAGCGTTGGGGTGGGGGGCAATATTGTGAGTGCCTTGGCTTGTCTTAAACCAACTGGGATAGAAATGTCTATTATGACAAGGGCATTATTAGCTGACAAATGAAGCTACACACTGGAGATGTCATTTGCACTGAAAGGGCGGGAGTACTTGGCCATGTGATGTCAACCCCTGACAAATGCCTGTCCATCCGGCACAACTATCGTTTTTCTCAATGCGTGTGTTAATAATGTTAAGGACAGCATGCAGCCAGCAATCAGTATGATGTTTCGTGCCATAATGCTTAAGTGGTAAGGTTTTGTAGCTGTGTCGAGATGTTTCCTGTTGCATCGTTTGCATTAGCTGTTAGCCCGACAATCTGTACATTGATAATCACACAAGGCAACCAGGGGAGCATTGAAGAAAGTTTCATTGAAATACATGATGTGACCAACAAATTAACAAAGAAAGAAGTGCATGGCCTAAAAGTTTGCAAACTAAAGCAACAGAATATCAAATAGCAGTAAGATGAGAGAAAACACGTAGAATATAATATTCTAGAACATAGCTAAGTACCATTAACCAAGAATAAAGTGGGGATGTGTGTGCTGTTACACAGGGGGAAAAGTAAGAGCACATGTAGCAGAAACGTGGTTGACGGATCAGCATTAGGGACATCCCGTGTTATTTGATTGTTTTTCTATTTAACTATAACCAATATTTCAATGAGCAAATGGCATGCACACCAGTTGTTCTTAGAGTTTCGGCTCGTTGAACTCATCCAACATATTTGGCTGATGGGAAGGCAAAGCAGCTGCTGCAGTTCTCGGAGGTCTGAGCAAGGTAAATAGCGGCAACATTGTTCAACAGAAAACCGTGTTTGTTTTGAAAAGGTCCAAGTGCGCTCTGATTTATCTGGATTTTGGAAAGCCTTGCACAGCTACGAGAAAGATTCACACAGAGCGTTCAGCTTCACAGGATGTGAAGAGATGTGTGAAGGCTCTGTGAAGCTTTACAAATCCCCTGCAAACGCTGCACAGCGTCTCTGGAGATGGGGAGGCCCTACCCTTTGACCTCCTCCTCAGAACGTGGCCTGGCTACCTTTGTGAGCTGAAACAGGAGACAGAGGTTGTTGGCTCTGATGAAACGTTCTGAAAGCTGAAGTATACATCTGTCACAAGCACCAACACAGAGCAAGTACATGGGCTGCTGATGCTCGTACATTGACTAATAGGGCACGCTGGGCGAAGGCCATGTTTACGTTTCTACGAAGGAACATGTGCAATGGGACTCCCTGGGAATTCTATACAGTTGTATTGTACCTTTCTTTACAAATGTTCAGATTAGATTCCATTAGATATTCTGAGCATGCTACCAAAATACCACAGCTTCACTGTTGTGCAAATATACATAGAACCAAAAACCCTGCCGGTGATCGGACCAAGTTTAAAGTTCTCTTCTGAACCCTAAGTTTGTGTTTGATGTTCAGCCACAGTGAGTTCCTTTCATCTCCACATGTTACTTTGCCAGGACTTGTATCAAACGGGCAATACCATTTGGTTTCACGTGCATTGTTGCAACCGCTAAATGTGACATGAGTCATTTGAAAGGTAGTAATGTTTGGATAGTAAACATGTTGAATAGAAGTAATTCCAGCTCGAGTGAGCCCTTCCAATTTCAGCCTGGCCAGTTCAATCCAGTGCTCCTCAGAATCGCAGGAAAAACAAGACTAAGTTTGACAGTGGGAGGACACGTTCTCCTGTTTCCTTGATCAATTTGAACACTTACCCCAAAAGCTATCTGCCTGTGGCATGGACAAAGACTTCTGTGTGTGATTTACCAGAGACAAAAGTTACTGGCCACTACCACGGGTCCTCCATGTGACAAAATTACTTCTACTCTAATGGATAAAACTCCTACTCAGCGCCACACTTCTATTAGACCAGCAGTGATCCCAATCATAACGGTGTAACAGGTGCAGCCCGACAGCTATGTTATGTCATGCTACGCTATCTTATATTTGCATAGCATTTCCTGGCATATGCAATGGTGTCAGAGCGCTGCAGGAAGCATGAGACAGCAGATCATGGTCTGAAAATATAAGAGAGAAGATCAATGCAGTGCATGCTAGAGTACTGTAGATTTTGCACTGCGTGCAAAGCAGAGCATTCTTTGCTGGAGACATTCAAAGCTGAAGCGTGGGGAGGAAATATTAAAGATGATGGAGAATATGTGACAGCTGGAACACATTTTTTTTATTTTTTTTTATGACACTCAGCTATGAGGTGCTGTACTAAAAGAGGAATGCAGTGGTACTGATAAGTGCATGAACCCCTAGGGCAACAGTGTACAGTTGAGGGTCTCTATTATACTTTACATGCAATTTACATGCATACAGTAAAGACTATGACCACTGGACGAAAGTTATGTAGAACTCAGCTGTGTGCTTTGGGGTGCAGACCTACATTCAGCATATATGCACATTGAATGATATACAGTCTCATGCAATAGATGTTGAGCAGATCTCTTACCTTGACTCACAGTGCTATTGCCGCACACCGTAAGGAAGAGTTCATTCTGCTTCAAGCTACCATACCCATCTACCATCACTGAGCATCCCATACTCAGAGACATGGATGTCCTCCTGCCACAACAGTTAGGTCACCCCACTGCTCTCACAGAAGCCAACATTTGCAATAGAAAGAACCGTAGGCACTCAGCTTCTGCCAGTAGAAGCCCAACTCCTCAACATGTTGTGCAGTGGCAGTGGAGTCAGGCTATGCTGCGCAAAACACACAGGTCTCACGGGTGGCCGGGCAACAGAGCTCGTTGTCCGCCTTCATCTATAGGGAAGAACGCAAGAGCTGATAGACCACTGCACTGTTGGTCTGGTGAGCCGCTGCTGTCGGGGAGTGCAATAGGGTAAAGAAGATAGGTTGGCCATGGCTCTGTTAGTGTTAATGGCTATGCCTGTGGTGGGCATCTGTATGGGGTTTGTGTTTGTAGTGTGGGATATTTCAACCCCTGCCAATGCACCCTACTACACCCCTTTGCCAATGGGGAAGGAAAACTGCCAAACATGGAGGCAATAACCCCTGTGAGCGCCAAATCTGCAAAACTGTGCATGGTTCAGAAATCACAAAGAGGCTGCACCACCTTGCCATACACAGGCAAACAGATTTCCCTGCAGGAGAATGCCAGTGAGACCAGTTAAATGAATCAAGGCCATAGAAGTGGATTAAAATCCGAAAATTCCTTGAAAACACAGTTCTTTTAGTCAATTGCAACCTTCAAAGTGATCTTTTGGTGCTAAATTCAGTCATTTTCCCAGTGAGCTATTGAAATGAAAAGTTGCTGAAATCACAGATTCTACGGGAGGCTCAGAGAAAGCCGGGCCTCCCTGCCTGACAGCTGCTTAAGGAAATTAGCTGTCAAACCCAGTTTAAAGGTGTTCTTTTTCTAGAAGAAATTGCATGATCTGCCTATTTAAAGCATGTTTGTGAAGGGCTAATTCTTTTAAATGTCCAAATCCCTTATAAACTGTGCTTATATTTTACATGTGTGAAATGAAAAGACTTTAATTTAAAGGAACCCAGTGTCACAATCCATGCCCCTGAACCCCTCAGGTATACCACCCCCCTGGCATCAGTCGGGCTAAAGCCCTTCACACCAGCCCCAAGGGCCTTAAAACTCTATCAGAAACATACATGGAGTCAGTCCTGGCACCTTTGGCGCCAGGCTCATTATCAGGAATAAAGCAATACCAGTTTTGGACCTTAATCCAACATGGAGACCTATTACACAGCTCAGTTATTTAGAACCAAGCCATGCGATCTAGTGTTTTGGTTGAGGCTGGGCCTGGAACTACCTGGCCTGGAACTACTTTACCTAGGCTATTTAAACTACACCCAAACAACAGAACACGATTCGCGTTATTCTGCACTCCTGCAGCGTAACGCTCACTGTGTTCAGCTCCTGCTCATCTGCTTCTCCGGTGGTCCGATCCTGAAGCCCTAGATCCGGATTCCATTAATAACCTGGAAGAACAAGAACAGCATTAGCGAGCAAGAACACTTACCTGTGAAGTAACCGGCCTTGAATCCATCCTGCGCTTCACTTACCTCGCCCATCTCCAGAGTTCACCACAACCTGCAAAGGTAAAGAAACAAGGACAGCATTAATAACAAATCTTACCTAGGCAAGCAGCGAGTCCTAGCAGCACCCTGTGCTTCTCTAACACCGCCCTTCTCCGGGTTTCACCGCAACCTGCAAGGGAGAAGAAACAAGGCCAGCATTAACAAAGCACTTACATGGGCAAGCATCGCTTCAATCGTTCATCACTCTGGAACATCACCGCAACCTGTACAAAGAAGAGAAGAGAACACAGGTTAGCAATTAACACCAATAAACAGCGCAGTGCTCCGCGCATCAATAGCTCACTGTGGTCTTCGCTATGGGTGCGGCAACTCCAAGATCGCAACCATCCCTGTGAAAACAAAAAGAGACATTGTTAGGGAACAGCGTAGTGGAGCAAGACACCGAGAAGACAGAGAAAACGGAGGGAAAGAAAGAGACAGAATAAAGACAGAAAAGACATAATAACTCACCTGGAAGACAGCAAGCAGAGTCAAAGTCACAGCCGGTCTGGACTTGACATCAGGGCACATGGACCAGTGAAGCAACTAGGTCCACGGAACGCCCACACCAACCACACGCCCCTGCACAGAGATGCAGGACGCAGAGTTCAGTGCACAAAAACCTAAGGAGAGCAATAACCCCAAAGAGGGGATTTGGACCAGATGGAGATAAGAGTCCACCCATCACAGAACCAGTATCTTAACCCTCCATTCTCCTGTTTTAGGTGCTATCCAACGTCTGGCACATAACCAAGCATAGAGGGGTCCGGGATAGCGCTTAGACCTCCATCCAGTATTGTGTGGCGCCCCGTGGATGCCAGGTGAGCGTAACACCCAGTCTGGAGATAATCAACTATTTAATTCTGATCTGACAACACAGCCTGGGAAAGATTCACATTTCAGTTTGACAACCCCTTGCTACAGGAAGGCTAATGGCTGCTTAATGGTTCCCGCATATTGACAACAAGGGGCACAATGAGACCACACCAGACATTCGTCTTGTGGCTGAGCCAAGAACAAAGAACAGGCTCTGCAGGGGAGGGACAGGATGCTTCCTTCTACACCCCGCCCTGATCAAAGGTATCTGACAGCTGTTATTTGTTGAAAGAAAAAAAAACACTCTGAACTTCTTAGTGTGTAAATCTGTATTTGTGATTAAGTTTTCAACTATTTAACTGTGAAACCTGAAGGGGTATAAATCTAAAAATTCGTAGATGTTAACCTAATTTTAGGCCAATACTTTTAAGACATTGATGAAATTTGTACCACTTAAGGAACCAAAGTTACGAAAAAATCCTTATGGTAGCAGAACTATTAATGTTGCAAGCCTAAGATTGTATGTACATGATCCACTGATAAGCACCCAGAGGTGTACCGAGTTAGAAATTATTAATCCAAACAGTTATGATTAAAATTGATGAAATCCCATAGAATGAGAAAGACAGCTCTCACCGAGATGGGAAATGGACGCCAGGATAAACCATAAAAAATGTAATGCATGTGTTCTGATTTTAGTAGAGGGCATAATTGTAAAAACGTGTATTTATGGGAAAGCTAAATTGTGGTAAAAATCAACATGGGAGTTCCTAAATCGTACAACGCATGTGCCTGCAGCCACTCACAGCTGTGAGGGCATGTTTTGAAATTCTTCACACACCATAAACTGATGGCATTTGATCGTATAAATGTAAGAACTTCACAACACATGGACACACTGCTTGCAGAACCCATCTAGATTTCTGTGCACCTTGTTCCACCTTTGTGAGCTGAAACAGGAGACAGAGGTTGTTGGCTCTGATGAAACGTTCTGAAAGCTGAAGTATACATCTGTCACAAGCACCAACACAGAGCAAGTACATGGGCTGCTGATGCTCGTACATTGACTAATAGGGCACGCTGGGCGAAGGCCATGTTTACGTTTCTACGAAGGAACATGTGCAATGGGACTCCCTGGGAATTCTATACAGTTGTATTGTACCTTTCTTTACAAATGTTCAGATTAGATTCCATTAGATATTCTGAGCATGCTACCAAAATACCACAGCTTCACTGTTGTGCAAATATACATAGAACCAAAAACCCTGCCGGTGATCGGACCAAGTTTAAAGTTCTCTTCTGAACCCTAAGTTTGTGTTTGATGTTCAGCCACAGTGAGTTCCTTTCATCTCCACATGTTACTTTGCCAGGACTTGTATCAAACGGGCAATACCATTTGGTTTCACGTGCATTGTTGCAACCGCTAAATGTGACATGAGTCATTTGAAAGGTAGTAATGTTTGGATAGTAAACATGTTGAATAGAAGTAATTCCAGCTCGAGTGAGCCCTTCCAATTTCAGCCTGGCCAGTTCAATCCAGTGCTCCTCAGAATCGCAGGAAAAACAAGACTAAGTTTGACAGTGGGAGGACACGTTCTCCTGTTTCCTTGATCAATTTGAACACTTACCCCAAAAGCTATCTGCCTGTGGCATGGACAAAGACTTCTGTGTGTGATTTACCAGAGACAAAAGTTACTGGCCACTACCACGGGTCCTCCATGTGACAAAATTACTTCTACTCTAATGGATAAAACTCCTACTCAGCGCCACACTTCTATTAGACCAGCAGTGATCCCAATCATAACGGTGTAACAGGTGCAGCCCGACAGCTATGTTATGTCATGCTACGCTATCTTATATTTGCATAGCATTTCCTGGCATATGCAATGGTGTCAGAGCGCTGCAGGAAGCATGAGACAGCAGATCATGGTCTGAAAATATAAGAGAGAAGATCAATGCAGTGCATGCTAGAGTACTGTAGATTTTGCACTGCGTGCAAAGCAGAGCATTCTTTGCTGGAGACATTCAAAGCTGAAGCGTGGGGAGGAAATATTAAAGATGATGGAGAATATGTGACAGCTGGAACACATTTTTTTTTATTTTTTTTTATGACACTCAGCTATGAGGTGCTGTACTAAAAGAGGAATGCAGTGGTACTGATAAGTGCATGAACCCCTAGGGCAACAGTGTACAGTTGAGGGTCTCTATTATACTTTACATGCAATTTACATGCATACAGTAAAGACTATGACCACTGGACGAAAGTTATGTAGAACTCAGCTGTGTGCTTTGGGGTGCAGACCTACATTCAGCATATATGCACATTGAATGATATACAGTCTCATGCAATAGATGTTGAGCAGATCTCTTACCTTGACTCACAGTGCTATTGCCGCACACCGTAAGGAAGAGTTCATTCTGCTTCAAGCTACCATACCCATCTACCATCACTGAGCATCCCATACTCAGAGACATGGATGTCCTCCTGCCACAACAGTTAGGTCACCCCACTGCTCTCACAGAAGCCAACATTTGCAATAGAAAGAACCGTAGGCACTCAGCTTCTGCCAGTAGAAGCCCAACTCCTCAACATGTTGTGCAGTGGCAGTGGAGTCAGGCTATGCTGCGCAAAACACACAGGTCTCACGGGTGGCCGGGCAACAGAGCTCGTTGTCCGCCTTCATCTATAGGGAAGAACGCAAGAGCTGATAGACCACTGCACTGTTGGTCTGGTGAGCCGCTGCTGTCGGGGAGTGCAATAGGGTAAAGAAGATAGGTTGGCCATGGCTCTGTTAGTGTTAATGGCTATGCCTGTGGTGGGCATCTGTATGGGGTTTGTGTTTGTAGTGTGGGATATTTCAACCCCTGCCAATGCACCCTACTACACCCCTTTGCCAATGGGGAAGGAAAACTGCCAAACATGGAGGCAATAACCCCTGTGAGCGCCAAATCTGCAAAACTGTGCATGGTTCAGAAATCACAAAGAGGCTGCACCACCTTGCCATACACAGGCAAACAGATTTCCCTGCAGGAGAATGCCAGTGAGACCAGTTAAATGAATCAAGGCCATAGAAGTGGATTAAAATCCGAAAATTCCTTGAAAACACAGTTCTTTTAGTCAATTGCAACCTTCAAAGTGATCTTTTGGTGCTAAATTCAGTCATTTTCCCAGTGAGCTATTGAAATGAAAAGTTGCTGAAATCACAGATTCTACGGGAGGCTCAGAGAAAGCCGGGCCTCCCTGCCTGACAGCTGCTTAAGGAAATTAGCTGTCAAACCCAGTTTAAAGGTGTTCTTTTTCTAGAAGAAATTGCATGATCTGCCTATTTAAAGCATGTTTGTGAAGGGCTAATTCTTTTAAATGTCCAAATCCCTTATAAACTGTGCTTATATTTTACATGTGTGAAATGAAAAGACTTTAATTTAAAGGAACCCAGTGTCACAATCCATGCCCCTGAACCCCTCAGGTATACCACCCCCCTGGCATCAGTCGGGCTAAAGCCCTTCACACCAGCCCCAAGGGCCTTAAAACTCTATCAGAAACATACATGGAGTCAGTCCTGGCACCTTTGGCGCCAGGCTCATTATCAGGAATAAAGCAATACCAGTTTTGGACCTTAATCCAACATGGAGACCTATTACACAGCTCAGTTATTTAGAACCAAGCCATGCGATCTAGTGTTTTGGTTGAGGCTGGGCCTGGAACTACCTGGCCTGGAACTACTTTACCTAGGCTATTTAAACTACACCCAAACAACAGAACACGATTCGCGTTATTCTGCACTCCTGCAGCGTAACGCTCACTGTGTTCAGCTCCTGCTCATCTGCTTCTCCGGTGGTCCGATCCTGAAGCCCTAGATCCGGATTCCATTAATAACCTGGAAGAACAAGAACAGCATTAGCGAGCAAGAACACTTACCTGTGAAGTAACCGGCCTTGAATCCATCCTGCGCTTCACTTACCTCGCCCATCTCCAGAGTTCACCACAACCTGCAAAGGTAAAGAAACAAGGACAGCATTAATAACAAATCTTACCTAGGCAAGCAGCGAGTCCTAGCAGCACCCTGTGCTTCTCTAACACCGCCCTTCTCCGGGTTTCACCGCAACCTGCAAGGGAGAAGAAACAAGGCCAGCATTAACAAAGCACTTACATGGGCAAGCATCGCTTCAATCGTTCATCACTCTGGAACATCACCGCAACCTGTACAAAGAAGAGAAGAGAACACAGGTTAGCAATTAACACCAATAAACAGCGCAGTGCTCCGCGCATCAATAGCTCACTGTGGTCTTCGCTATGGGTGCGGCAACTCCAAGATCGCAACCATCCCTGTGAAAACAAAAAGAGACATTGTTAGGGAACAGCGTAGTGGAGCAAGACACCGAGAAGACAGAGAAAACGGAGGGAAAGAAAGAGACAGAATAAAGACAGAAAAGACATAATAACTCACCTGGAAGACAGCAAGCAGAGTCAAAGTCACAGCCGGTCTGGACTTGACATCAGGGCACATGGACCAGTGAAGCAACTAGGTCCACGGAACGCCCACACCAACCACACGCCCCTGCACAGAGATGCAGGACGCAGAGTTCAGTGCACAAAAACCTAAGGAGAGCAATAACCCCAAAGAGGGGATTTGGACCAGATGGAGATAAGAGTCCACCCATCACAGAACCAGTATCTTAACCCTCCATTCTCCTGTTTTAGGTGCTATCCAACGTCTGGCACATAACCAAGCATAGAGGGGTCCGGGATAGCGCTTAGACCTCCATCCAGTATTGTGTGGCGCCCCGTGGATGCCAGGTGAGCGTAACACCCAGTCTGGAGATAATCAACTATTTAATTCTGATCTGACAACACAGCCTGGGAAAGATTCACATTTCAGTTTGACAACCCCTTGCTACAGGAAGGCTAATGGCTGCTTAATGGTTCCCGCATATTGACAACAAGGGGCACAATGAGACCACACCAGACATTCGTCTTGTGGCTGAGCCAAGAACAAAGAACAGGCTCTGCAGGGGAGGGACAGGATGCTTCCTTCTACACCCCGCCCTGATCAAAGGTATCTGACAGCTGTTATTTGTTGAAAGAAAAAAAAACACTCTGAACTTCTTAGTGTGTAAATCTGTATTTGTGATTAAGTTTTCAACTATTTAACTGTGAAACCTGAAGGGGTATAAATCTAAAAATTCGTAGATGTTAACCTAATTTTAGGCCAATACTTTTAAGACATTGATGAAATTTGTACCACTTAAGGAACCAAAGTTACGAAAAAATCCTTATGGTAGCAGAACTATTAATGTTGCAAGCCTAAGATTGTATGTACATGATCCACTGATAAGCACCCAGAGGTGTACCGAGTTAGAAATTATTAATCCAAACAGTTATGATTAAAATTGATGAAATCCCATAGAATGAGAAAGACAGCTCTCACCGAGATGGGAAATGGACGCCAGGATAAACCATAAAAAATGTAATGCATGTGTTCTGATTTTAGTAGAGGGCATAATTGTAAAAACGTGTATTTATGGGAAAGCTAAATTGTGGTAAAAATCAACATGGGAGTTCCTAAATCGTACAACGCATGTGCCTGCAGCCACTCACAGCTGTGAGGGCATGTTTTGAAATTCTTCACACACCATAAACTGATGGCATTTGATCGTATAAATGTAAGAACTTCACAACACATGGACACACTGCTTGCAGAACCCATCTAGATTTCTGTGCACCTTGTTCCAGAACTCTTCATCTTGTAGCTGACTCCAGACTTTTTTTGAAGATCCAGATTTCCTCGCAGAATCTAGACTTTAGCATTGCTGAACTCTTTCTTTTAAAAGTGTCACTTTCCAAAAAATGTTTTTCTCTCTTGTTTGGGGAGGGAAGATTGCATTTAAGCTCTAGACATTGTCTTTCATTCCTGGATACCTGCTGATTACTTACATTGGTGTAGGTTTGCTCATTTGTATCATTATAAGGGAATTCAATTGCTTTGCTTATTTTCTGAATTGTATTGTCACTGTTGGGTGATTGCTGTCCCATATATATCTATTAAAAATGATGTGTGATTTGAATATTAAATTAATAAATAAATATTTACCTTTACAAACTAGCCTGATTCCTAGTTCAGTGTGACCTGGGGGTAATTTGAGATGGGTGTGATATGAGTGGCATATCATTCAGAATATTGAACTTATAGACACAAATAAATAAGGGTTTCATTGCGCACTACATGCTAGGTGAGATCTCGGTGTGTGCCTGATTGAAATTCTTAACAGTAGTGTAAGGAGATCTTAGAAGGGAGTAGCATAGCAGGGGCCACATTACTGCCAAGTTTCTCCTTGGTCCGTTGTATGAGTTGCCCCATCCTGTTGTGGACCTCTTCTGCAGTGTGTTTTTCCACACCACAGGCATTGATGTGATCTCTGACCTTCTGCCAAATAATCCACCCCTGGGTCACAGGAAACGGACTGCCATCCCAATTGTGCAGCTCATCATGTTGTTCACTGTCATAATCTCTGAGGATTGTTCCCTTCTCATCTATAAAGTGCCTCTTCCTTGGTGACCCCTTCTCCTGCACCTGTGCCTCTTCATGGGGTTCTGCCTGTTCCTGCCCTGCAGACTGGCCCCTCCTGCCCCTAGTGGGACTTAGTAGTACAGGGGCACTTGTAGTCTTGCCACCATGTTGAGCAGCTGGACCCTTCATCTGCCCTCATCCCCGTCCTTGTCCTCTGCTGAGCCCTCCAACTGATGGTGCAAGTGGGGTCCATAGCAAGATACAAACCAATCTTGGCACAAATTCTGTGTTAGACCCACTAAATATCACCTCCACCGTGCATGCAAGGAAATGTGCATTGCACCCCTTGAATGTCACTGGTTCTGCGCACACCAAGAAATGCACGTTGCATCCACTAAATGCCCCCGCCCATATGCAGTGCTTAGTGTGTTAAGCATGTGGGTGTGCTGCGTGCAGCACATAAATTACGCACATAGGACCCTTCCTTTGATTTTGACACTGCTGCCTCCTGCATGTATCGGAGACAGCTGTTCCTTTGTGCTACTCCTGCCTTGTGCCATATTTTGCCTCCTGCTGCTATACTGTGCCTCCAAACCTCTACATATTCTGATGCCTGGTAATGTGTCTAACAGGCTCTGTGACCACCTCATCTGCCATATTAGGACTTCTACTCAGAACTACCACCACAGTTCCGTAGACTTCATCATCAGGGCCCAGCTTCAACCCACCAATTTTGAGGGGAGCGATGTCCGAAACATCATTCAGCACCCCCAAAGCTAGGCTGAGCACTGTCAACTTCAATGAAGCAGAAGTTGGAATCTTGTGTAAGTGGGTCCTGGCCCATTAGGATGCCCAATATGATCCGCAGAATCAGCTTGTGTTTTTTGGGACTGTTTTTTCTATACTCTGGCCGGTGGACAAATGTATAGAAGGCCAACCTATATTGTGACAGGGAAAACTCTGGAAGTTGTAGCCAAACCAGTTCAGGGTAGCAGTGACAAGTGGTCTAGGCCAAGTCTGAAGAGCTGGAAATCTTGTAATGGATCCACAATGAGTACACACAGTGCAGCAGTCAAAGATTACACTTAGGCAATCAAGTATAAAATACGTCTTTACTTATGGCCAAAACATACAGTAAAAAAATGACTGCTAACAGGTAATATTATCACACAATACTAAAAACTTGATACATATGTACAATTACTGGTGCAGGGCACCATCCATATTAAAACCCTGAAAAGAAAGGTACAGGTAAGTATTTGCACTAGAAGTCCACAGAGAATCATCCCTATCTTCAGAAGTCCAAATCAGTGTGCACATTCATAATGAACAAACTTTCCCTGCCTTTAAAACACTTAGCAAGACCTGGTTGTTTGAAAAATACGAATAAAGTGAACTGCTGTATTAACTTTATGTATTTTGCTTCCACACCTCTATGCTGTACTAACGCTGTGATACCCTTGGGTCTGGGCGTTGTCATAAACGTAAAAAAAAAAACCCCTAAGCTGTCTGGGGTCTTGTGTCCAAACGTTCAGCAAACTTTCTTACCATTCTTTGAAGCTGAAAACATGAAAGTAGGGTCTCTGGTGTCAAGTGAACAGATCCAAGTGTCAGGGGATGAGTTAAACTCGCTAACACACTTGTTCCCAACTTTTGGAGTGCTTGTGTGAACAAGCTATGGCAAAGCCAAAGTATTAGAAAAGTTTTGAAAAAGTTAGCAAACTTTTAAAGGGAGTTTAGGGGGCAAGTAAGTATCGGTATAACTCACCTCCTGTACTCCGATTCTTCATGAGACTTGGCAGGTCGGTTGAAGAAGGTCTGAGGTTGCTTTCCCGCCATAAACCTCAGCCCTTGGTCCCCAGGGTTTGCAGGTACAAGCAGCATCTCCCTTGATGCTGGTGCAAGGACTCTCAGTGGAAGAATGCAGAAAAAACCTGATTCAGGGCTACTCTCATGACAGGAATGGACACAGGTGAGCAATTTCAGATGACAACCACCAATGCACGGTGATGCAAAGGGACTCACTTGTCGTGGTCAGACATCTCCTCTTACCTCAGGTCCCATTGATGCTAGGACCACAAATGTTTGCAGAGGTACATACTGTAGCACAAGCTGAGGATTCTCCAATTTCCAGGCCTTAACTCAAATGGAGTCATCTGAAGCACAGTAGCCCAAACTCAGAGCTGGTCAGACACAGGGCAGTCCTGGGGCACTTCAGAAGGCTCTTCATTATAGGACTATGAGCTGACATAGAGTGTTCATGTCCCTTCCACTCCAAGGGTGGCAGATCCTTTGCAGGACTGCTGACGATCTTCCATGGGACAGGGCTCGACCAGGGCAGCAACAGACGTTCGCCAAGCCTTATTCTGACGGGTCAGCACAACTATGCAAAGACACTCCTGTGGGCAGTCAACCTTCACTTACAGGAAGCCAAGAACCCCATGGAGAACCACTCATACTAAACGAATCGGAAATAGCCATGACTAAGGGAGAAAACACCATGTGTCAGTATAAACAATCTGAATAAGGCTTGTAAGTGCTCTAATCACAGCTAAATGATGAACAACCCCATTTATCTAGAAGTCACTGAAGAAATGCATGGTTTTGAACATGAAACAAACATGTGGAGCTGTAAGAACTGTAAACTTCTGCTCCTGTATGTAAGTGGTAAAGCTGGTTCTGGTAAAACATTCTTAATTAAAATAATCAGCACATTTCTACAAACCATAACAAACAACAACCTTTCGGGTGTTGTGACAGCCCCCTCAGGTTTAGCTGCCTGCAACATAGGAAGAGTAACTTTACACAGTCTACTCCTCCTTCCAGTAGAACACCAAAATAAATTTGACTACTACTGCTATTGAAGTATGCACAATTCTAAAACAAATGAAAGTGCTCTGAATAGATGATGAAAGCATGGTTTCCAACCTCATGTTGGCTTTAATTCAACTCAGAATGAAAGAAGTCCTAAAATTCAACTACAAAGAACTGTTTGGAGGTAAACATGTAATTGTTTTCGGAGACCTAAAGTTAACACCAGGAAAAGGGCAACCTTTTTCAAAACATTAGGACACAAACAATGCTGCAACACACTTGGCAGCATTAGAAATGTAAATATCCGGCAACATTTTCAGTACAGAGAACTAACTCAAAACAAGTGCCAGTCTGCATTTAAAAAAAACATTACAACTGTTCTGCTTAAATACTAGGCTAATCCATGAGCTATATGGGCGAATCACATCTGCTCCTGATGTCATGGACAAATTACCTCAACACAATCTAAATTGCATGCTCTTAATGCCAACCATTGCATGCTGTAGTCAATTCAAGAAGACAATGTTAAAAAAAGAATGCCAACCCTTACTATCAGCTCCATAGACAAACTAGAAGTGCACACCATGGCACTCCCTATGTGTCAACAAGCAACCACACAACTAAATACCTTCGAAAAATCTATCTCCAACAAATCTGGATTGGAGAAAATATTAACTTTGTGCCTAAACAGCAGAGTAATTCTAAATTGGAGCCCTTATGTAGAACAATGTTTAGTTAATGGAGCAATTGGTACAGTTGTTGGCTTCCAAACATATCCACATGACAACAACATTCAGTTTGTCAACATCCATTCTGACAAGTTTGCAGAAGTTAAAAAAATTGCCAGCACAATATCATGTTTCCTTCTTTTCAAAGACGTGTACATATGCAGAGAACAATTTTCCCTAGCTCTTGCATATGTTGTCCCTATTCACAAATCTCAAGGTCTAACCCTTGATTATGCATTGATTGACATCGGCAGCACCTTTTAAAGAAGGTATGAGCTGCATAGCCCTTTCACGTCTCTTTATACTCAATGGTCTATTCCTAGTTAACTCTGATGGAAACAAATTCAACACTGACATTACTTTCATCCTAGAATACAACAGGTTATGTGCACTGTGCACCACCCATCTAGATATGTACCTTGTACCTCAACAAATTAAACATTTAAAAAGAAAAGTAATGCAAACTGAATCTACAACAAATATCCTAGCAATACCGCTAATGAAACAATGACCAACTCCTTCTACATCAAATAATATAATGACAACACTGTCTACTACAAACTCAACTGCATATCCATCAGAAAAGAAAGCAGTAAATACCTCTTTTCCCCAATAATCTGCAGGCCCATCAAACAATGCAGACACACAACGTTCTGGTCCATTTAAATTCAGCAACACAACTGGAGTACATGTCTATGCAAATGTAACAGCCAATCTTCTGTTCCAATTGCCACCAATTGTTCACAACATTTACTTAAATGGCTCAGATTAGTTGTGTTTTCAAATGCGTGTCCTTCATAGAAATGCCACAAATTATCCTGACATAACTTACAGTATCTCAGGTATAAGGCAAGAATTGGACTACTGTGCAGGAATGTTCAAATTTACCATAAACACACAAGAAGATCCTGAAGAATTCCTCTGAATGAAATCTTGAAGATTGCATACACATGGAAACATCACTCTCTGCAACCATGTTTCACAAGAGCACATCCCCAATGAAATATTTCACTATGTATCATAGAAAATTGTGAATCCATTCCATTTCACCAGCTTCTGTAGAATTCAAATCTTGGAATATTATGCAATTTGTGCAATTCAGACAATCATTCCAGTATGTACATCAACTCACATAGCCAATATGTCATACTAATGTGTTTTAGGTACAATGCTGATTTTACCAAAAACAAGTGTAAGCTTGACAGCTTCACACACGGCCAAGTATCTCTTTGCACGAAAACATTCACAATAATAGGTACAATATTCCACACAGGTGCCACAACCACTTCAGGGCACTTTACTGCATATGTCAAAAAAGAAGTGGTTGGTTTGAATATAAAAACACCTCTGTTACTCCAAAACATAGGTTACCAGCAAATCTAACAAATGCCTACTTAATAATCCTAATAATTATTCACTAAACTGTAGCAAAATAAGCAGTTAGAATATGCCAACACACATCTAACTACATACATAATACTACAATAGAACTTTTAAAAGTGAAGATAGTTAGAATACGCCAACAGGAATATAACTTCTACAAAATACCCTTCATTGCAATACACTTGAAATATGCCATCACAATTCTTGTTACTACAAAACCTCTTCTAAAGTCTAATGTAGTTTGAATACGACAACAGGTATCTAACTACTTTAAACATTCCCTTAATAAGAACACACTTCAAACAAACATACTATCACACATACACTGACATAATTGTAGGGTGTTTTTTTAAATTCTCTATGGATTTCTTTCCCAATGACCCAATGATTATTGAAGTCAATACAACAACCATGCACCACACACTAATGTTGTACTAAACATAGTACACATAATGCACTTTTTATGAGGGTCAGAAAAACTAAATGTATATGTATATGTAATATTGTATGTAATATTGTATTGTAATATTGTATGCTATTAAACCTCTTAAACTATCCTGTTTAACAAATTATACTGTTATTTTCTCACAGGAAATGATCCATAGATTCCATGTTGACTACTTTATTCAACTAAGTAATCGTATCAAGTTTAAACAAATACATATTCTATAACCACTATTCTCAATTCTATTACAGTCATAGATACCACATACTTTAGATTCCCCCTACAGTATCTATAATGATAATACACATATAACTATTATAACTATAATGGTTGGGGCCAGTGGCCATGCCCCCCAAAATCTGGCCACTGGCCGCAACCACCAGAATATAATTAAACTATATAGCAATTTCATACAATACACCTGTAAATAACAACACTCACCCTGAACCCAAAGCCAATGAGTTGGTGTCCGCAGACATTGAAACTGACCGCAGACTCAACGGCACCTGCAGATCCTATTTTCACCTATGGAAACAGCTCCATTTCATCTTCATTCTTTTACCCCCACCCTTTCTATGCCCTCATTCAGCCATCAAATAACTCCAAAGGAGTTTTCCATGCTGTTCATTCACAGCGCTGTCAGCGGACTACCGCAGTTACGCAGAGAGGGCGTTGCCCACTCCCATCTTTTTCACCTAGTAAAGCAGCTCCATATCATCTTTATTCCACTCCCCCACCCTTTCCAGGCCCTCTTTCGGCCATCAAATAACCCAAAATGGGTGTTTGCAGACTTTTTCCTTAACACGCTGTCCTCGGACACTGGCCGCTGTCCTCGGACACTGGCCGCTGTCCTCAGACACTGGCGACTGTCTTCAGACACTGGCCGCTGTCCGCAGATCCAACATGGCAAGTGTTTCCAAAAATGTGATGCACCTCACGCTTTTCCCCATCCGATCAGCATTGTCCGATGTCCGTGGACATCACGATGGCCCGTGGGCCAATCAGAGACCTGGCCGCATACCAAAAAGACAAGTGAGTCTGTGGACTGAATCTAGATATCACACATATTTTGTACCTACTTTTTGTCAAAAACAACTTTACGGATTTACACCAAATTTACAAAAGCACGCTTTCGGACCAAGTCGCCACTCCTGCCACACATTTGGTGAAAATCTGTCCAGCGACGTGGGCTGTAGGCATGAGCAAATAATTATTTCCATTCATTGTATCTATGATAAACACAACACATTTTGGGACACCCCTATAACTTTACCCCCCTTCCGAGGGGGCCATATACTTATTTTGCAAAGTCTGGTGAGCATTCATCCAAGGGGGGCAAAGTTATAAGCCGGCCAAAAAGTGATCTTCCTATGAGTTGAGCAACTTAACCATAACTACCCAGCCACTAGCGCAGACTGCATAGTATGATTTATGGAACCTTGATTGGACATTCCATTTTATTTTGTACTCTGTTTATTTTGATGTTTGGGTTGCAAATGAATTATATTCACACCTCTTCTGATGGCATAGACTTCCCTTGGCCCGCATTCCCACAAAAGGAAAAAGAGGTATATTTCTTTTCTGCTGTGCCCATTTTACCTTTATTAATGGGATTGCTGTTGGTTTGTGGAAGTGTGAAGGCTGAGTATGCGGGTTAGTCTCTACTCATAGTTGTTCTCAGGGCAGAAGTCATTTTGTCACAGTCTTGCATGGGAAATCTAAGGGTATGTATCCTTATAAACAGGGTTCCACTCGATCTCTAAAGCGCAAAGAGAAAAAACTCTTTCACACTGTTTGAGAGCCCAAGCAATCATAGAAAAAGTGCTAAGTACAGTTTATTAACCATGTATTACATATCACAAAACATAAAAGATTGCTAAAAGATTGCCAAAACAAATGCACAATCGATGCAGACCATGTAGATTAAATATAAACACACACACACAGGTGAAAAGTGTCTAGCCTTCCATCCATTACACAGACCTCATCAGGCTAACATGAGCCATTTCAAATACCACTTCCATGTCATTTAAAGCTCTGTACGTCACTCCAATTTTCACTGTGTAACATTACTGCCATAGAGAACCTCCTCCTCACACGTTGGTGTGGTGTATACATTCTCTTTGGTGTATGGAGAACCAT